>NC_140999.1:156305215-156719572 GCF_052327205.1 Somniosus microcephalus
GCCAGACCGGTACCCTATGCAATACGACCTACTGTAGAAGCGGAATTGGAAGTGCTAGAACGTTCAGGTGTACTGTCTAAGGTAGATTGGAGTGAGTGGGCTACGCCCATTGTTCCCGTTATGAAACGTCCTTCGAGCAACAAGCCAGGAGAACCAGGGAAGGTTCGCATCTGTGGAGATTTCAAAATCACCGTTAATCCGGTGCTTCACACGGTGCAGTATCCGCTTCTGCGGATTGAGGATATTTTTGCTTCGTTGTCTGGCGGGAAACACTTCACCAAGATAGACCTGGCGCAGGCGTACTTGCAGATGGAGGTTGAAGAAGAGTCACGCCAATACCTCATGATCAACACGCATCGAGGTTTGTACCGGTACAATAGGCTGGTTTTTGGAGTGGCATCGGCTCCAGCAATTTGGCAGAGGGCCATGGAGCAGGTATTACAGGGAATTCCAGGCACACAATGTTACCTGGACGATATTCTGATTACAGGTGATGGTGATGAAGAACACCTCGCAAACTTGGAACTGGTACTCAACAGACTGAAAGAGTATGGACTTAGAGTTAATCGGCAGAAATGTGAGTTCTTCCAGAAGCGGATCTCGTACTGTGGTCATGTCATTGACCGGGAGGGGCTTCATAAGTCTCCTGACAAGATAGAGGCAGTTGTAAAGGCTTCCGCTCCGGATAATGTCTCTCAGTTGAGGTCGTTTCTAGGATTGATTAACTATTACCATAAATTTCTACCAAATCTATCCACGGTACTGCACCCGTTAAACGCTCTTTTACAGAAGGGGGTACCATGGGAATGGAGCGAAAACTGTAAGAAGGCATTTCACAAAAGCAAAGAATTGATCACCTCAGAGGAAGTGTTGGCTCACTTCAACCCGACACTGCCTATTCGGTTGGCTTGTGATGCTTCTCCATATGGTATTGGGGCAGTACTCTCACACAAGTTGCCAAATGGCACGGAAAGGCCAGTCGCGTTTGCATCCAGATCATTGACCTCCGCTGAGCGCAACTATGCGCAGATCGATAGGGAGGCTCTCAGCCTTGTATGGGGAGTGAAGAAGTTTAATCATTACCTGCAGGGCCAAAAATTCACACTTCTGACAGACCATCAGCCGTTGGTATCCATTTTTAACCCTAAGAAGGGTGTTTCAGTGATGACAGCACAGCGTCTCCAGAGATGGTCCCTTTTCCTAGGGGCACATCAATATCAAATAGAATTCAAAGGTACGAAGCAGCATGGCAATGCTGATGGGCTGTCGCGCCTGCCACTACCTGAAGAAGAAGAAACGACGAAAGTTGACCCTGTTGAGTTATTTCATTCGACCATCGAGTGTTTACCAGTCACCAATGCAAGTATTGAAAGAGAAACCAGGAACGACCCGACACTGTCCAGAGTCTACGAGGTGACAGTGAAAGGATGGCCAACACGTGGTGATCCTCGGTTACCGGCATTCTCGGCAAGGCGAGACCAGCTGTCCGTCTGCCATGGTACTTTGATGTACGGGACAAGAGTGATTATTCCTCCCAAGTTAAGGGAAAGAGTTCTAAAAGAACTGCATGAAGGTCATCTGGGGGGAGTTAAGATGAAAAGTCTTGCTAGGGCTTATGTATGGTGGCCGGGTATTGACCAACAGATAGAGGAGTTGACGAAAAGCTGAGCTGGGTGCCAAAAAGTGCAAAATGCACCTCCGATCGCACCACTACACCCATGGGAATGGCCTTCAGCCCCATGGCAACGCGTACATATTGACTTTGCTGGTCCATTCATGGACTCCATGTTCCTAATTGCGGTGGACGCACATTCCAAATGGCCAGAAGTGATCAAGATGAATACCACTACTTCAGAAAAGACAATTGCGGTGTTAAGAACAATATTCGCAAGGAACGGATTGCCAGAACAGATCTGTTCGGACAACGGACCACAGTTCATGTCGGAAGAATTCCAAAAATTCTTAAAGAAGAATGGGGTGAAACATTATACCTCTGCCCCATATCATCCGGCGACAAACGGGTTGGCCGAGAGATTTGTCCAAACATTCAAAAAGGCAATAAAGGCCATGAACGATGATCAGATTCTGCTACAGCACAAGGTGGACAATTTCCTAATGGCATATCAAAACGCCGCTCATGCAGTGACTAACCAAAGTCCTGCCATGATGTTTTATAACAGGAGGTTGCGGTCCAGGTTGGACTTGTTAAAACCAAATGTGCGGAGGGAAGTGGAAAACAAACAGTTCCGGCATATTAATAACAAGACCACTCGAAGTTTCGACGTAGGACAACCAGTGTTGGCAAGGGGCTATGGAAACGAAAAATGGCAGTCCGGAACAATTCGGGCCAGACAAGGACCTCTGATGTACACAGTAGGTATTGGTAACAATGTGATAAGGCGTCATGCGGATCAACTGGTAGAATCGAGAGCAAGGGTCGAACCCATGGTTGCGACAGAGACAACTGTGGAAGACGTTAATGAACCTGAAGCATCTACCTCGGCAGGGAATGTACCTGATGATGATAACACCCAATGCATGGGAGACCAACTAGAGGAGTCACCTCAGCAACAGGAATCAGAGACCACTGAAAGGCGTTATCCAAACCGAATCAGAAGGCCTCCTGAGAGACTGAACCTTTGAACTGTTTATACCTGAAGTTATATATGTTATTATGTTATGTTAAATGGGGATATGACTGTTAAGCTAAAAAGGGAGGATTGTGGTGTATGTAACCTGTTCCACCTTAAGAGAACTTAAGCCTGTTCCACCTTATGAGATGTACTACTTTCTCTGGCTGCTGTATACGTAATACCGGTGGTGACCACCGGTATATAAGCACTGTGTAGTAATATTGTATTTTAGTATAGTCCTGACCTCCAACCAGTAAAGACCTGTTGAACTTTAATCTTGTAGTCTGTGTTAGTAATTCCAACTAGAACACACAGACTTAACACAGTGGCACAAACCTTTCAATTATCTCATTAGATCACGAAACATTAGTATAAAACCACACTCACCTTCATCCACCTGTGCCTCTCATCACATCCCCATCACTCTGCCTTCCCTACCCTACTCCTGCACATCCTTATTCACACCAACTTACCTTGCACCTCCACTCATCCATTTCCCTCTACCTACATTATCACATCCCCAACTCACTAGCCACCCCTCACAATCACCCTCATCCTAGTGCAATCATACCAACTAACAACACACAAGGGTAGGCACTTGGGTGTTTTATCCAATGTTCATGTAAAGTTTCTGTTAATGAGCCGTCAAACATTGAAACCTTTATTTTCAACACTTTTCGTTCTTGGACAGATCTGTGTGCACCTTTAGAAGCGGTTTAGTGAGTTGCAGTGAATGATGAGACGTAACGGTACCCTCGCAATGGTGATGTGTGTGAAAGGAATGGCTTGGACATTGTAGGGATGCTTTATGGTGTTGGTGTGGAGTGGTGCCAACCTGGTGCATCATGTGGCAGCCAGGGTGTACAGCATCAAGAGAAGTAAATCTAGCCATGGTGAGGCCAGCTCTAACCTCCCGGGCAGCAATGTGGTCGGGTGCTGATGCCCTGTGTCCTGTGCAGCATCAGTTGATTGCGGAGAAGGTTGGTGTTGTTGTTGGTGCTGCTGGTGTGCCTGGTGCTGCTGGTGTTGGGGCTGATCGTGGTCGGATTCTGAGGACCAATGTGAGACAGTACAAAGGGCACCCATGTTGATAGAATAGATGACAGGTGAAGTAGAGATGACAGAAGCATTCTGTCAATGGTGAGAGAGTTCTTCCAATGAGGTGAGAGTGGATGGAGCTTGTGGCTGAGGAAAGTGAGGCACTGTCAGGTGGGAGCTTTTACTGTACATTTGAAGCTATCAAGTAATCAGCTGGAGCAATGGCCCCTGAACTCCCGCCTCAGGTTGACAGACGTGGTCCCTGAACAGTGTGGTTCCCATGGCCATGAAGTTAAAGTTAAAAAGGCCTGTTAAGGGTCTGTTAAGTTCATTATAATAAGTTTAATTGGGTCGCCCACCGCTGCCTGTCGGGTCTGCTCAGTGCTGACAGACCCGACATTGGGAAAGGCGTGTTGCGGCAGGTTCCTGACCCCCGTCAAAAAAAAAACACTTTCCCACCTGACCCACCACTGAACCCGTCCGCTGACACCCCGGAAAATTCTGGCCTATGAGTTTGTTAAATCAGATTCCTTATATGCAGTATATTAGAGTATAACTGCACACTCTGTTCATGCCACAACATAAATGATATAGATATTGCACTGGAATTATCAATATAACAAATTAGTTTTCTAATAAAACTGTTAATAACGTTAAATGAGAAAAAAAACTATTCCCATAAAAGTGCCACTGTCAAGCAAATCCATTAATATTACAGAAACGTCTTGTTAATTCAGACAGGTAATTGATTTTGCTAAATTTCACATGCTTGGAGGGGAAAGCAAGACTTACTGAAAAGATATCTGACTGCAAACAAGCCATCTCCAGGAGCAGACATTAAGATAAACGTTTTACAAGACATTTTACTGGTGCATGCCGCATGATGATATTTGTGTGAGATTATATAATTACATCCCTAATGGAATGGAATAGAATGTATCTGAATGGCAATAGATTGGGAAAAGGGGAAGTGCAACGAGGCCTGGGTGTCCTGGTGCACCAGTCACTGAAGGTAAGCATGCAGGTGCAGCAGGTGATTAAGAAGGCAAATGGTATGTTGGTCTTCATAGCGAGAGGATTCGAGTACAGGAGCAAGGATGTCTTGCTGCAGTTGTACAGGGCCTTGGTGAGACCATACCTTGAGTATTGTGTGCAGTTTTGGTCACCTTATCTGAGGAAGGATGTTCTTGCCATGGAGAGAGTGCAGTGAAGATTCACCAGACTGACACCTAGGATGGCAGGAATGACGTATGAGGAGAGATTGAGTCGGTTAGGCTTATATTCGCTAGAGTTTAGAAGAATGAGAGGGGATCTCATTGAAACTTGTAAAATTCTAACAGGACTAGACATACTAGATGCAGGAAGGATGTTTCTGATGACGGGGGAGTCCAGAACCAGGGGTCACAGTCTAAGGATAAGGGGTAAGCTATTTAGGACTGAGATGAAGAGGAATTTCTTCACCCAGAGAGTGGTAAACCTATGGAATTCTCTACCACACAAGGCAGCTGAGGCCAATTCATTAAATATATTCAAGAAGGAGTTAGATATATTTCTTAAGGCAAAAGGGATCAAGGGATATGGGGAGAAAGCAGGGACAGGGTACTGAATTTGGATGATCAGCCATGATCTCATTAAATGGCAGAACAGGCTCGAAGGGTCAAATAGCCTACTCCTGCTCCTATCTTCTATGTTTCTATGTTTCTATGTATTGATTGGAGTGCAATTATAGTAACATCCCTAATAAAATGGGTTGGGATGAAATGAAGCAAAAAAAGCCATTATGAAAAAACTGATTCTATCTCTATCTGCAACATGATAGCTTTTAAATGCAGATTAATCCTCCCGTTTTATTGATTGCTTTTATCTGTTAATTCCACCACAAGACAACAATCTCCCTTTAAAAGGTAAATTTTCTCAAATGGAGTGATTTAAAATGGAAAACTGGGGCTATTCTCCAGTGTTTATATGTTAGAAGTGTATTCTTAAAAATGTGTGTAGCACTGTCTTATTGCATAAGTGTGCTGTGTGGTGTGGTACTGAGCCACAGAGAAGAGGAAAGTCTGATCCCTTGCCTGTGCTGATCTATGCTCAGGTTCTATAATCATTATCAGCATTCCTAGCCTAGAGAGGGGAAAAATCAGCCAAGTCCCCCACTAGAATGTGTGTGCTCAACACCTGGAGTAGGATATGGTCAGCTCAATTGTGATCTTCTCTAACCCCTCCCCCAGCCAAATAATCTGTCGACACTCACTGCCTTGCTTCACACAAGAATGGCTTTTTTAGGGCAAAGAACCCGAGGTTGCTGAAAGCCTTTGAACAATATCCCAGCATAAATCACACATTCAGGAGAGGGGAAAAGCTATGGAGGCAAAAAAATGCTGTGTAGCATTGCCGCTTATTGGACGACTGTCTTCCTCACCAATGCAGAGCCTCACTAGGTGTAAGCATGGGTCAGTGAATGGGGAGTCAAAACTGCATGGCAACATGTTTCATATGTCCATAGTTAATTTGTTTTGTTGATGATTCTTTGGTAATATGTAATGACTTTGGAAGAGAAGTAATTTACCATAGGCCAACAAGATATTTCAATTTAGTCAGGTTGACACATGTAAACAACATTATTTGCCACACTACTTTTTTGTAATGTAGTCAGTAAACGTTCTTGTCATTTTATTATAGGAGCACTTCCCTAAAGCTCTAATCATGATGACTGTTTTACAGCAGCAGCAAGGGGAAGCTCAACAGACCTGTTTTTCACTTTTAAAATCTCCTCAGGCACCCTCGTGCAGACCTCACATCTCAGCTTTTGTTAGCTTAGCAGGTATTTGATTTATTACATTCATAGAGGTGTATCTACAAAGCTTGGCTACTGAAGAAAATGCTCCATTTCAGAAATGTGCAAAAAGCCAGCATTTTAAAAGCTTTCTGTGCAGATTCCAAACTACAAAGATTACCTCATTGTACAACATACTCACAAACCAGAGTGCTACTGCTCCCAACTACAGCATGTTGCTACATGTGCATCTTAATTATATAAAAACAAACCTGTGCCAGAGTCAAACTTATATGGGAAAGAATTTGACTTTTTTCCACTCTGTAGATCTTCAGTTCTGAACCAAAACAAAATAATGATCTAAAAGTGGCTTTGTCTTCCTACAATTCTTATTTATATATTAGAACATCATAGAATGTCTCAGTATAGAAGGTGGCAATTTTCCCCATCAAGTCTGCACTGGAGTTTCACTGGGGTGGGGTCTAAAATGGGCAGCCCCTGATCTTCCCGCCGAGCGAATTAGATTAAAATTACTCCCCCCTCCCCCCACAACTGTCAAATTCTAAAGTATCCTTTTTAACAGACAGCTAATTTAGGCTGTAGTTATCGCAAAGTGATAGCTACAGGATTATTTCACAGCCTAGAGCACCTAATTTATAGTTTCCTACATTACAACAGCGACTACACTTTAAAAGGCAAAGGGGGAGAAATTCATTAACGGCCTGTTTGGGGAGCTAATTTTTAAAAGTTTGAAAAGTTAGCGGTAGGCGCTAAGGATTTCAAACGTTTGAAAAATTCGCCATTTGCGCTCCAAGAAGGAAATGGAGTGCTAAATCGGCAGCAGGCGCGGCGGAGACCTCATGGCGCTGCACATTGGGCCGTGCAGCGCTATCGCATTCAAAGGCTCCTTCCCTCCCTTAAAGGGAAGGGCCCTCACTGCAGGCTCTGCAATTTAAAAAGTACCTACCTGGACCACCAAGGCAGCCACAATCCCGCGCGATCAGCCCAGCGCTCAAGCAGAGTGCCGGGCTGATCGATTGCGGGCAGGAACCTGCGAAAAAAACTGGAACAAGAAAAGTAAGGTTTTTTTACTTACCTCAGTTACCTCGCCTTTAATCGCCCGATGTACGCCTTCTGCAGCTGTCGATATTTTCGAACGGCGCTTCTGCAGGGGATGGAAGTCAATTTCGGGTCCGGGGAGCTACCGGGGCGATGCACACAGCGATGACGACACGATTTCCGGGCGAAGGAGATCGGGGTGCAACACCGTAATGCCACAGCAAAACTCCCGCCAAATATGGTGGGAGTCGATGTCAGCACCACGCCCAATCGCAAAGCCATTTGCGCCCCATTAGTGCCCCCCGTGGGTCCTAACGGGAGGCACAAAGGCACCCAATTTCGCCCCCAAAGTACTTAATTGGCTGTAAAACACTTTGGGACATCCTGAGGTTGAGAAAGGCACTATATAAATACAAGTCTTCCTCCCAACACCCCCCCAGCCTTTTCTGACTGTGAATCCTACCTTCCTAGCCCAGAGACAGCTCTGTGCATCCTGGCATACAAACCTCACAGAACTTCACTCTCAGCCAGTAAGGGGGAGTGATCAGGAGCATTAACACATTTGACTAAGCTCTTCTTTAGTTTATAAAGTGTCCAGGGGGTCCAGTGGACCTCCCAAGAACTATTTAAAACCTGGGTTGACAGTGTACTAGAGTAACTTGGGATAATCTTGTGCGGCTCCATTTGCCTCATTGGAGTGCGTGCAGGTCAAAGAATTGGGACTATAGTGTTATAGCTCTATCTCCAATCTTTGCCACCAGCAATGGATCTCCCTGAAATTACCCTCATGCACTATGTGGTATCAACTCGAACCAGCATGAGAACTCCTCCGAGAGAGGATCTCACACTGCTGCAACATCACAATGATAGAAAAGCAACGGTCTATTAAGTGTAAGGTAGGTCTTAACTTGTTTGTAAGCAGTTTCAATTTTTACAACAAAAATAAATCTTCAACAATATTATTATAACTTTCCATACTTTGTTCATTAACCTTGTACTTTTACTCTAGATTTTAGTTGTACTTCGAGCACAAACCCTAAACATTTTAATGCATTTCCCGTGACAAGCATATACTTGACTTCATTTTGTCTAAACTTTCCTACCTGACACTGGCCAGCCTCTCTTAACATCGGAAACGGCCTCGCCCAATAGGTCAATAGTTCAGGATAATAAATATTTCTCATTTTAGATAGTCATGTCCGTTTGTGTTGACACCGTTTTTGTTTAAACGCCGAGAAGTCAGATTTTGTAAAGTATTAAGAAGTTATCAATTATAACTGTGCTGAGACCCATTGATACAGAGGGGATTAGAGTAAATTTATTGAAAAGGTTAAATATTTGTTGCCGGCGAGACTGAATATGCTTAAAACTGCAGGTGTGAAAGTTCCGAAGGTTTTTCTGTGTACCTCTTTATGCTGCGAGGCTCAACACTAAACCACTATTTGGCCGATTTAAACATGCAGTTACTAAACCCCAACTAACGGCACATTCGGAACAAACTTTCATTCTTCATGTGTCCTTTTTCCAACTATGAAGTCATCTGAAAGAGACCAAAAATGCCAGGATATATGCTAAACATTTTTTCAGGACTACTGTTATCTTATTTTGTACATTTGCTGTGCGCTGTCTGAATTTTTTGTTAAATATATACTTCAAGGTGCTACATAAATAATGGATATATGACCCCCCAGTAATGAACAACTCATCTCTCCCCCTTAGCAAATCATCCATCATTAATCTGGGAATAATTCACTGAACAAAAAGAAATTCTACCTGTTGGAGCCCTGACAATCCCCTGGTCCTGTGTTCTTCTGATGTTACATAAATACCCGGCTTCCCTCTCACAGAGGGAGTTTTGCCGCTAACACACTTACAGGGATCCTTCCACAGCTCGTTTATTCGATGACATATTCCATACACTGTACTTACTGAAGAGGAGTTTGGATCCGGAGTGATCATTCCGTTTATAATCTGTTTTTTTTCTAAAGCTACGATACTCAGGGGTGTGTCCTCCAATAAAATGTAGTGTGGATCTGCCCCTCAGTGACGAACCAACGGCGTATTAACCCTTTCAACACTGAATAGCCTAGTTGTCCCTGGAATGTTTGTTTCCGACCGCATTTACAAAACCGAAACAAAATTCTAACTGAGCACATTGGTGAGGAGTAACAAAGTATTTAAGTACAGAATCTTCTGTTAAGGAGGCAAATATCCGCAGCTTTATCCAAATAAGGACATCACAGACTTTTCAGTAATAGTTTTGAATGGTTACTTTATGTACTTTTGAAGTTTCTGATATTTACACTCTTCAAAAAGACCGCAAGATCCAACAGATTCGTCACTTACAAAATATTGGCAACCGGGTGGCCTGGGCCCTGGCGTTTACGCCATGGACCTCTTTGCTTCTCTTCCTTTCCCTCGTCTTTTAAGCCGTTGCTTGGGGCCTGCCTCTTTGGTCATGCTTTCGGTCACCTGCCCTCGTGTCTCTTTACGTGGCTCGGTGTTAACTTTTATCTGATGACAATCCTGTGGGGTGGCTTGGGACGTTTTGCTACGTTGAATGCGCTATGTGGATGCAATTTGTTGTTGTTGTAGAACTCAAGCCAAATCCAGTGGCTCCACTGCCACCTTGGCGAAGACAGTGTGGCTCATCACAGACGAGGGTGAAACTCGAGGCCTTTCTGGTTCATGCACCAGACTGTGCACTTGTCAACTGAGGCGTGGGAGTGGGTTACCTTTTCTGTCTCGGAGATAGAGGAAGTTCCGAGTTTGTAATGTATATACCTTTAAGTGGGGAATTATCTTTTACAGCTCATGTATACTGCAGTACCGGCAGTGACCACACCTGTATACAGCCCTGAGTAGTAATCTGTACAGATCAGTTGCAGTGTGAGCCACGTTGAGTAAACACCTGTTGTACCATTCTCCGCATTATACACGGACACAACATTGACGACGAGGCAAGTTCGAACCTAACTGCAACTCTGCATCACCTCCCGGGGATTCGTTCCTGGAGATCAGTGGATTGGAGGTCAAGGCCAGAGACTCAGGCGTCGACCACAGGCAACCGCCCAGTCATCCAGCAGAGACTCGAGAATTGCGGAGGAGGCTGTCGAGAGCCAGGCTTGGCTTTCCAGTCGAGGTGGTCCAGCGAAACGGGCTGGCAACAGGTAGTGCGCAGACCCTTCCCGGACAGCGGTGGGCTAGAGCCCGACCAAGCGGCACAGCAAAGGGCCGAGCAGCGTCGACGGGGGAGAGAGAGAGAGGGCAGAGCGCACAGGGCGCAGCCGGTGTTCAGGGGCCGAGCAACGTCGGAGAGAGGGAGAGAGAGACGCGCAGAAACCCACGAGGCGCCGCCATTGCCACGAGGACCGCCAAGAGCGGCGTTGGCAGCAGCGCAGGAGAAGCGCGCAAAACCTACAGGGCGCCGCCATTGCCACGAGAACCGCCGGGAGCGGCGTTGGCAGCAGCGGGCAAGGAAGGAAAGCGCGGGAGATGCCATTTTAAACCACACCCAAAATGCCAAAGAGTGGCAGTATCACCGCATTTGACAATGAAGTCGAAGATTGGACTACATATGTCGAACGAATAGAGGTGTACTGCAAGGCAAATGAGGTGTCAGATGACAAGAAAGCGTCGGTATTGTTAAATTTAATGGGTACAAAGACGTAGGGGTTACTAGATTTCGTAATAAACCAAACGAAGCCAATGGAAAAGAGTTTTGAAGACATAGTAACGATACTAAAGGAACATTTAAACCCCACACCGCTGCTGATAGCAGAAAGATTCAAGTTTCACAAACGGAACCAGCATAAGGATGAAAGCAATGCTGATTATTTAACAGAACTGCGCAAACTATCGAAACACTGCCAGTTTGGAGCGGGACTGGCAGATACCTTAAGGGACAAGTTTGTGTGTGGGCTTCAAAGTGAAGGGACCCAGAAACGGCTTTTATCTGAAAAGGACCTTACGCTGGAAAAGGCTTTCAGCATTGCGGTATCATATGAAGCAGCAGCACGGGGCGCTGCAGAGATACAACAGAGACCGCAAGAATATGGCACAAACGAAATGTCATATGGAACAGAGAAGTGCTATCGCTGCGGCAGAACAACACACGACCAGAATGATTGCTGGTTCAAAGACAAAGTGTGCAGACAGTGTGGGAAAGTAGGACACATAGCACGAGTCTGCAGGTCGGGAAAGAAAACCAGCAATAAGAAACCTACCAAAGGAAAGTACAAGAAGGTACATAAGACGACGGAGAATAGTTCAGACGAACAAAAAAGTGATAACGACTTCGAAAGCAGGGAACTGAGTTGTCTGAAACTACATAATGGCCCAGTAATTCCGGGCACAACGCGTGAGTGAGGACAGGGTACTCACGCGTGTGCCCGGAGGAATTGCCGGTTTTCAGCATGCACAGCGCATGCGCTGAAAACCGGCATTTCCTGTCCTCTGACCCAAGGGGTTAAGAGGCAGAACGCGCGCGACTGCACAGGCAGCGCGTGCGCAGTAAAATTCCTTTTTTTTTTTCCCCAGAGTTGCGCGCGTGTAAAGGCCTCCGGTCTTTACGCGTGGAAAAACAAGACGTAAGTATTTAGTTTTTCAGGTAAGTGGGCTTTTAGTACAATGTAGAAATTTTTTTTCCACAGGTTTGTTATTTTTAAAGAATTTACAGGTTGGTAAGTTTAGTTTTAGACCCTATATTTAAAAAAATTATTTTTTTCAAAAAATTGATTAATTGTTTAAAACATTTTTTTAAACTTATTTATAGTTAATATAATCAGTGGGATGTTTTTTAAAATTTCATTTAAAGTTAAAGTAGTGTTTTGGCAACCCATACTTTTCATGAGTTTGACAGCTCTTGCTGTCAAACTCATGAATGAGTTTCCCCTCCCCTGATTGGCTGCACAGTGCTCACCTGATCTTAGCTGGCACATCACACTAACTACGCCACTGGATCAGGTAAGCACAGCATGCTGACAGCTGAACCGGGCCTGTGACAGGAAATGCAAGCAGGCCCGGGCTTCAGATGTCGGCGCGCAGGGTGAGTGCACATCGGGGGCTTGCATGCGCGGCAAGCCCCCGATCCTAATTTCAGGGCCAATGTGATCACAACGGAGGATCACCAAACCATTTGGGTCACTCTCAAGTTAGCAGGAGTCCAGGTAAAGATGGAATTGGACACAGGATCAGCCCTAACAGTCATAAACTGACGGGACTACGAGCGGCTATTCTCACACATACCCTTGAGAGACACAAAAATTATTTTGAAGACGTACACGGGGCAAAAAGTCTACCCCAAAGGAAAAATAAGGGTGACCGTTATATATAACGGTAAGGAAACACCAAAACTTGACCTATATGTATTGCAAGATGGAGGACCACCATTACTGGGACGTGAATGGATCCGGAAAATACAACTGGATTGGCATTCCATACAGGCACTGACTGTGGCTGACAAAAAGGATGATGCCGTCACACCTGGGCGACTGTCAAATATCCTAACTGACGCGAAAGAAGTGTTCCAGCAAGGACTCGGAACACTAAAAGGCATGACAGCGATGATTAAAATTGAAGAAAACGCAAGCCCACACTTTTTTAAGGCCAGACCGGTACCTTATGCGATCCGCCCAGCCGTCGAAGCAGAGCTGGAGAGTCTGGAACGTTCAGGTGTACTGTCCAAGGTAGACTGGAGCGAGTGGGCTACACCCATCGTCCCTGTGATGAAAAAGTCGTTGAGCAGCACGCCTGGGGAACCAAGGAAGGTTCGCATCTGTGGGGACTTTAAGGTAACAGTGAACCCGGTCCTTCACACCGTACAATATCCACTCCCGCGGATTGAAGATATTTTCGCCTCGCTATCTGGAGGGAAACGCTTCACTAAGATTGATCTGGCCCAGGCGCATCTGCAAATGGAGGTAGAAGAAGCATCAAAAAAATACCTCACAATCAACACCCATAAAGGTCTCTACCAATACAACCGGCTGGTATTCGGGGTAGCATCAACTCCGGCTATTTGGCAGAGGGCAATGGAACAAGTCCTGCAAGGGATCCCAGGGACCCAGTGTTATTTGGACGACATCCTGGTCACGTGTCAGGGTTGGGGAGCCACGGGGCCGTATAAATACGAGGCCGTGCTCTCCGGGCGAGGTAGGTTCTGGACCCAAGTGCAGAAACCAGACAAGAGACACATATACAGTACTTTGTTTGAACTTTACTAGATTCACACATAACTAGATTAACACAGCAATATACATAAGAACTAGAGACAAGAGAACTCGAGACAGAAACATAAAAACTAGAGACAAGTTACAAGACAGCTAGTCAAGATAGGAACTCAGGACAGCTTCCATGAGGAAGCCCACTTGTCTATACTGAGCTTGCGACAAGCTACCACAAGGGGCAACCGGCTTGCCGAGGCTAAACTCCAGACAAGCTACCCCAAGGGTAATCGGCTTATCAATGCAAAGCTCAAGACAAGATCCCAACGGCTCCCACATAGCAACACGCTAGTCCAAACAGCACCTTACCAAGACAAGCAGCACTCAACAGTACAAGACTTAAATACATCTTAAATCCAGAGACAAAAACACAGACTTAGATACATAGCTTGAGAGAACTAGAACACAGACTTAGGCACATAGCTCGAGAGAACTAGAACACAGACATAGATACATAACTCGAAAGAACTATGGCACAGACTTAGATACATAACTCGAGAGAACTAGAACACAGACTTAAATACATAGCTCAAGAGAACTATGGCAGCCAGCTTGTGAAGGCAAGCTGCCATAGAGGAAAGGCTAGTCACACAGAGAACCTAGTCAAGACAAGGAACATTGTCAAGACTAACTCCCTGGTTCACCCTAGTGAGGACTGAGCCCTGAGTGAAACAACAACAGAACTTATATACCAAGAAAACCAGGTGCCACCCATAAACAGCTAACAGGCTGATTAAAAACTAACACAGGGTTAGGAACAATTAACACCAGAGACGAGAACAATTAACAAAGGAACAAAGTGAAGGTGCCATCTAGAGGTTACAAAAAGGAACTGACTGGCACCCTCACAGTCACGGGCGAAAAGGACAGTGATCACCTTGCCAACCTGGAGCAGGTGCTCACTAGATTGCAGGAATATGGGCTCCGAGCTAACCGCCCCAAATGCGAGTTTTTTAGAAAACAGATCTCGTATTGTGGCCACGTTATCGATAAAGAGGGGTTACATAAATCCCCAGAGAAGATTGAGGCAGTAGTCAAGGCTCCAGCACTGGAAAATGTGTCACAACTGAGGTCGTTCCTCAGGCTGGTAAACTACTACCATAAGTTCTTGCCAAATTTGTCTACAATACTACACCTACTGAACACCCTACTGCAAACTGGGGTGCCATGGAAGTGGAGTGACGAATGTAGATGAGCTTTCCATAAGAGCAAAACACTAATCACATCGAAAGAGGTATTGGCCCATTACAACCCAGCATTACCAATTCGGTTGGCGTGTGATGCGTCACCCTACGGCATTGGAGCGGTGCTGTCGCACAAATTCTCGGACGGCTCAGAGAGGCCAATAGCCTTTGCGTCACGATCACTAACCTCAGCCAAGCGTAACTATGCCCAGATTGACAGGGAGGCCCTCAGCCTAGTGTGGGGAGTGAAAAAGTTCAATCACTATCTGCACGGGCAGAAATTCACCTTGCTGACTGATCACCAGCCTCTTGTCTCCATTTTTAATCCGAAGAAGGGCGTTCCGGTGATGACTGCGCAACGACTACAAAGATGGTCACTTTTTCTAGGGGCGCACCACTATGAGATTGAATATAAGGGCACGAAACAGCATGGAAATGCTGATGGGCTATCATGCCTGCCACTGCCTACTGCGGAGGAAGCACCAGCAGTGGATCCTGTCAAAATATTCCATTCGACTATAGTTGAATACCTACCGGTAACTAACGCTTGTATCAAAAAGGAAACCCGAAATGACCCGACACTGTCTTGGGTATATGATTTGACGGTGAAGGGATGGCAAGCACATGGCGACTCACTGTTGCCAGCATTCTCGACAAGGAGAGAACAGCTGTCAGTGTGCCGGGGGACCTTGATGTGTGTATCCCGAGTGGTAATTCCACCCAAGTTAAGGGATAGAGTGCTCAATGAGCTTCATGAGGGTCATCTGGGAGGGGTAAAAATGAAAAGCCTAGCCAGGGCTTATGTGTGGTGGCCGGGAATCGATAAACAAATCGAGGACCTGACCAAGAGCTGCTCAGGATGCCAGAAAGTCCAAAATGCACCACCACAGGCCCCTCTACACCCATGGGAGTGGCCCTCATCTCCATGGCAACGGGTGCATATTGATTTTGCTGGTCCATTCATGGACTCAATGTTTTTAATAGCCGTGGATGCGCACTCGAAATGGCCTGAGGTCATCAAAATGTCCTCCACCACCACGGAGAAAACTATTGCAGTCCTACGGACCATTTTTGCCAGGAATGGTTTGCCAGAACAGATTTGCTCCGACAACGGACCACAGTTTGTGTCCGAAGAGTTCCGGAAGTTCTTGAAAAAGAATGGGGTAAGGCATTACACATCCGCCCCGTATCATCCAGCCACAAATGGATTGGCTGAGAGGTTCGTACAAACCTTTAAGAAGGCAATAAAGGCTATGTACAATGACAACATTCCGCTGCAGCACAAGGTGGACAATTTCCTGTTTGCCTACCGGAATGCGACACATGCAGTCACCAACCAGGCCCCAGCCATGATGTTCTTTAACCGAAGGTTAAGATCTCGCCTGGATTTGCTCAGACCAAACGTACGAAGAGATGTTGAGAGTAAGCAATTCCAGCACATCCATGAGAAGCCAACAAGGAGCTTCAATGTAGGGCAACCAGTCTTGGCCCGCGACTACCGAACAGAAAAATGGCAGCCAGGAACGATATGCACATGGCAGGGCCCACTAATGTACACAGTGGACGTTGGGGAGAGCATCGTGAGACGCCATGCTGACCAGATCCTAGAGTCACAGGAACGAGTCAACCCCATGCCTCGCCCATACGTACCTGGTGATGAACCCGACGTACAGGTCGCATCTACCCCAGAAACAGTAGCATCGGAAGCTGATGAACCAACCGACGACAGGGGGCCAGAATCGCCTCCGCACCAAGAGCAAGACACTCGGGAAAGCGCTATCCAGAAAGGATCAGGAAGCCTCCCCAAAGACTGAATATATAAATAGACTATTTTCAGCTAATGTTGCATGTTAAAAGTGTTAATTGTAATTAGTTTGATATTTAATTGTTAAATGAGTGTTATGGTACTGTTAATCTAAAAGGGGAGGAATTGTAATTGGTTGGTGAGAAGGTCACGGAAGGAGCCCCGGGAGGGGCGGCTGGTGAGCAGGCCCGGGCGTTGGGCTGAAGATTGTCGGACAGGAGGAATGGTGGAAATGGAATGGCGGCGCGCACAGACGCAGCGGCTTTGCTTCTCCCAGGACGGTGCTATTTATGTTTAATGTTAATGTTATTTGTACTGGACTCATGGGAGCTTGCAAGATCACATTTCGTTGTTCATGTACTTGTGCAATGACAATAAAGTTGAATTATTATTATTATTATTATTATACCTTTAAGTGGGGAACTATCTTTTACAGCTCATGTATACTGCAGTACCGGCAGTGACCACACCTGTATATAGCCCTGAGTAGTAATCTGTACAGATCAGTTGCAGTGTGAGCCACGTTAAGTAAACACCTGTTGTACCATTCTCCGCAGTCTGTGTCTTATTATAGACGGACGCAACAGAGTTCCACTTCCACAGTGCGCAGCAGTAAACAAGCCATTGTGGCAAAGCCACCAAGGGATTCCTGTATGACTATATAACTGCCTTTAACAGAGTGCTACAGCACCTATGTTTGTTTACTGTTTGTAAATAACCCATTCTCGGTAAGTTCCAGAACCAGCGCGATGACATCATCACGTTGGTCACGTGACGTCCCGAACGGCGGGAAACGTGATGACGTCATGACGTCAGGCTGGGAGGTTGTTCCCTAGGCAGACCTCGTGAAGCCAGCCTTAAGAAAAGACCTGTTGATTGTTTCTCCTGCATTCCATTGTTTGTTCTTTAGTTTACATTAAACTTCGTTTAATTATCGGACTGACTCGACCTCAGTATTTCAGCTAGGGATCTGACGATTCCTACAGTGGTGACCCCGAAGCTTCGCGGACGATTTTCACGGAGGAAGCGCGACACAGCACGATGGATGTTAATGCAGTGACATTGAAGCTCCCTCAATTTTGGGAACAACAGGCGGCCTCCTGGTTCGTCCAAGCGGAGGCTCAGTTCCAACTTCGGAACATCGTGCTGGATCAGACCCGTTATCTTTACGTGGTCTCCGCACTGGACAGCTCGACGGCTTCGAGGATCATTAGCCTGCTGGAAAACCCGCCCATGGATAACAAGTATGATACGCTTAAGGCGCAACTAATGCAGGTTTTCGGCCTCATGAAAGTGGAGCGCGCGCGACGTTTACTCATACTGCCCGGGTTAGGCGACGCCAAGCCGTCTGCGTTGATGAGCCAGATGCTCACGCTCCTTGGTTCTGAGCAGCAGTGTTTTCTGTTCCGGGAACTGTTCCTGAGCCAGCTCCCCGAGCAGGTGCAAGCAGCCCTCGCCAGGTCGAAGGCTACGGATGGTGTAGCGCTCGCAGCCGAAGCCGACACTATTTATGCGGTGATGCAGCAGTACGGCGCCACCTCGAAGCATCCCGCCCCGAAGAACCCCGCCTTGGCGCCTCCACCATCCAGTCTCTGTTACTATCACGCCCATTTCGGCCCAAAAGCCAGATGCTGCCATCCTCCCTGTAGTTTCGTGCCTAATGCAATGAGAAAGCAACAGCACCGACTGCGTGAACGGAAGAACGACCCCGAGGTCGGTTTCACATGGAGATTCCGGGAAGTTACTTTATATCACCGACTCCATTTCGGGCCGGCGGTTTTTGTGTGACACGGGCGCCCAGTGCAGCATCCTCCCCGCTTCGCTCCTCGACGTCAGGGCCGGGAGGCGCGGTTCTCCACTCCAGGCCGCCAACGGCAGTGCTATTCGTATGTTCGGGAAGCAGCGGATCCAGGTGTGTTTCGGCGGGCAACGTTTCCTATGGGAGTTTATCACCGCCCAAATCGCACAGGCAATCCTCGGCGCTGACTTCTTCTGTGCCAATGGCCTATTGGTTGATTTACGAAATCGCCGTCTGATTCACGCCGCCTCCATCCTGTGCTTTCGGGGCTTAGGCGCGCCTCACACGGTTTCATGCACCGTGCTGGCGCCCAACGACTTTGCCCGCCTTCTCGGGGAATTTCCAGATCTAACTCGGCCCACCTTCTCGGCAACGACCGCTAAACATGGTGTGGAGCACCACATCGCGACGACCGGCCTTCCGGTCTATGCCTGGGCTCAGTGGCTGGAACCCAGTAAACTCGAGGCCGCGCGAAGGCGGAGTTCGCCACCATAAAGCGGCTGGGGATTGTTCGCCGGTCGGATAGTCCCCGGTCTTCGCCACTTCATATCGTCCCTAAGCCCGGCGGTGGTTGGCGGCCCGGCGGCGATTATCGGCGCCTCAATGAGGTCACGACACCCGACCGGTACCCAATACCGTACATCCAAGATTTCTCCGCACATTTGGCGGGCAATTCGTTGTTTTCCAAAATCGACCTCATCCGGGGGTTACCATCTAGTGCCCGTCCACCCCCAGGACATCCAGAAGACGGCGGTCATTACCCCGTTCGGACTTTTTGAATTCCTCCGAATGCCGTTCGGGCTCAAGAATGCGGCGCAGGCATTCCAGCGCCTTATGGATTCAGTGCTGCGGGATCTTAAGTTCCTGTTTGTGTATCTCGATGACATCCTGGTCGCCAGTACTTCGAAAGAGGAACATCTCAGCCACCTGCGCCTCCTTTTTCGCCGCCTCCATCAGCATGGCCTCATAATTAACCTGGCCAAATGCCAGTTCGGGCTGCGACAGATCGACTTTTTGGGCCACCGCATCACTGCAGAAGGAGCAGTGCCACTTCGGTCGAAGGTGGAGGTGATTGCTGCTTTTCCACGCCCGCAATCCGTTAAAGCGCTCCAGGAGTTCCTCGGTATGGTAAATTTTTTCCATCGGTTTGTTCCCCGGGCCGCGCAGCTTATGCAGCCACTCTACGAGGCACTCAGAGGGAAACCGGGGAAGGAACCTGTGGTCTGGACACCAGAGATGGATTGCGCTTTTGTGGACATGAAAGATGCTCTCGCAAATGCAACGATGTTGGCACACCCGCTGCCTGGCGCCACCATCGCGCTTACGACTGACGCTTCGGACTACGCCGTGCAGGAGCAATGGGTCGACAGGGCGTGGCAACCGCTGGTGTTTTTTAGTCACCAATTGTGTCGTAACAAACGCAGCTACAGCACGTTCGACAGGGAGTTGTTGGCGTTGTTTCTGGCCATCCGCCATTTTCGTTTTCTGTTGGAGGGACGCCAATTCACCGCGTTTGTGGATCACAAGCCCCTGACGTTTGCCATGGCCAAGACGGCTGAGCCGTGGTCGGCTCGACAGCAACGACAGCTCACCTTTATTTCTGAGTTCACCACCGACATCCGGCACGTGGCCAGCAAGGACAACGTGGTCGCCGATTGCCTCTCATGTGCGACGGTCCAGGCCGTCCAGCTGGGACTCGATTATTCACTCATGGCTGCTGACCAAGCGGCTGATCCAGAAACACAAGCTTTCCGTACCGACTCCTCCTGCCTTCAGCCAGCGGATGTGCTTTTCCACTCGGCCGGCACCTCCTTGCTCTGCGACGTCTCCTTGGGGGACCCCCGCCCGATCGTTCCGCTCTCCTGGCGTAGGAACGTTTTCGATGCCATCCACACCCTGGCGTGAGGACTTCACAAAAACTACTGGCGTCCAAGTTCGTCTGGAGAGGGATGCACAAGGATATCCGCGACTGGGCCAACACCTGCGTCGTGTGTCAGCAGGCTAAGGTGCTGCGGCACGTCAAAGCTCCCATAGCCGTTTTCGAAGTACCGGAGCGGCGTTTCGATCACGTCCATGTCGACCTCGTTGGCCCACTACCGCCGTCACAGGGTTTCACACATCTCTTGACTATTGTCGACCGTACCACCATTCCTTTGACGTCCACCACCTCCGCGGATGTCGCCCGGGCTTTTCTTTCCTCCTGGGTTGCACGTTTCGGCGTTCCATCTGATATTTCGTCAGACCGCGGGCCACAATTCTCATCTGCACTGTGGAACGCCGTAGCCTTGGGTTTGGGCACCAAGCTCCATTGGACCACGGCTTACCATCCGCAGGCAAATGGACTATGTAAGCGCTTTCATCGGTCCTTGAAGGCGTTGCTGTGGGCCAGCCTCCAGGGGGCCGCATGGATAGACAGGCTGCCTTGGGTGATGCTCGGGTTATGCACAGCACCCAAAGAGGACCTGCAGGCATCGGCCGCCGAGCTGGTTTATGGGCAGCCACTCCGGGTGCCAGGCGAGTTTCTTCCATTACCAACGCGACCTTGGTCGGCAGCCGAACAACTGGAGGCCCACCGGGACGCAGCTCAATCTTTTAGGCCAATTCCGAGATCACATCACGGTTTGCCCGCGTCACACGTTCCACCGGAGCTTATGCAGGCTAAATTCGTTTTTGTCAGGCATGATGCCCACCGTAGTCCTCTCACACCTCCATATACAGGCCCTTTCCAGGTACTGCAGGCGGGTGCCGAGAGTTTTTTAGTGGACGTTGGGGGCAAACCTGACCACATTTCCGTGGACCGCCTCAAGGCTGCACACCTAGACCTCGAGCGACCGGTCGAGGCAGCGCAGCCACCGCGTCGTGGGCGGCCGCCCGCTGCCGCCACACCTGACCGGACTGTTCCGCAGGCCAGCTCGTCGTCTGCCCAGCCCATTCCTCTCCGGGAATATCGGAGTCGTTCGAACAGGCTTGTCCGACCTCCTCTGCGATTGACTTTTGTGGTTAAAGACACTTCTGGGGGGGCGCATGTGGCAAAGCCACCAAGGGATTCCTGTATGACTATATAACTGCCTTTAACAGAGTGCTGCAGCATCTATGTTTGTTTACTGTTTGTAAATAACCCGTTCTCGGTAAGTTCCAGAACCAGTGCGATGACGTCATCACGTTGGTCACGTGACGTCCCGAACGGCGGGAAACGTCATGACGTCATGCTGGGAGGTTCCCAGGTAAGAAAAGACCTGTTGACTGTTTCTCCTGCATTCCATTGTTTGTTCTTTAGTTTACATTAAACTTCGTTTAATTATCGGACTGACTCGACCTCAGTATTTCAGCTAGGGATCTGACGATTCCTACACCATGATATAATTACAATGCCATATTCTTGAATGCACTGATATTTATTTTGTATTGCAGGCTGTAAAAAATGACTACATGTTCTAAAGGGGAAGGGAACACAAGTAGCAAAGTAAGACAGTTTCATTTTATTATTCCGTCAATTCTGTATTATTCTCTGGTAAGGTCTTATTAACAGCTGTTTGTCATGATAGGTTTGAGAAGTTGAGTAGAATGGGCCTATACTCTTTGGATTTTAGGAGAGTAAGAGGTGATTTCACTGAAACATGCAAGATTCTGAGAGGGCTTGACAGGGTAGATGCTGAGAGGCTGTTTTCCCCTGGCTGGAGAGGCTAGAACTAGTGGGGCATAGTCTTAGGATAAGTAGTCAGCCATTTAGGGCTGAGATGAGGAGAAATTTCTTTACTCAGAGTTGAGAATCTTTGGAATTCTCAACCCCAAAGGGCTGTGGATGCTCTGTCATTGAGTATATTCAAGGCTGAGATCAATAGATTTTTGGACTCATGGGGAATGGGCGGGAAAGTGGAATTGCGATTGAAGATCAGCCATGATCTTATTGAATGGCGGAACAGGTTCAAAGGGCCGAGTAGCCTACTCCTGCTCCTATTTCTTATGTTCTTATGTTTATGTACAGGAATATCTGGCCTGTTCACAAAAGCCCATGGAAATATTTACAATGACTGAAACATCAATTAAACTACCAATTAAGTGATTAACCTGACCAAAACAACTTAAACTACTATTTTCCACAAATAGATTTATGAGTGTTTGGTAAACATATGCATTGTGCAAGAAGACGTTAGAAAACTTGCAGATTGGGCAGTTAAATGGCAAATGAACTTCAACATAGATAAATGTAAGGTGATGCCCTTCGGTAGGAAAAATAGAAACACCACCTAAACCTTCGAAAATAAGAAACTGAATGAGGTAGAAGAGCAAGGGGATCTAGGGATGCAGGTGAACAAATCATTAAAAGTAGCATCGCAGGTCAGCAAAGCAATTAAAAATGCTAACAACATACTGGGATTTATTTCTAAGGGTATAGAATTCAACAGTAGCGAAGTTATGTTAAACTTGTATAGGACCCTGGTCAGGCCGAACTTAGAGTACTGCACAGTTCTGGTCTCCATACTATAAAAAGGACAAAAGCACTGGAGAAAGTGCAAAAAAGATTAACCACAACTGAGAGATTACAGCTATCGGGAAAGATTGAAACAGTTGGGGATTTTTTCTTCAGAAAAGAGAAGACTTAGAGGTGGTCTGATAGATGTCTTTAAAATTATAAATGTGTTGGACAGGATAGACGCAGAGAGAATGTTTCCACTTGGAGAATCCAAAACAAGGGGCCATAAATACAAGATAATTATTAATAAATTCAATAGGGAAATAAGGAGAAATTTCTTTACTTAGAGAGTGGCTAGAATGTGGCACTCGCTACTACAGGAAGTGGTTGAGCCAAATAGCTTAAATGCTTTCAAAACGAAACTAGACGAGTACATGAGAGAAAAGTGAACAAAAAGATATGCTGAAAGGCTGAGATGAGTTAGATGGAATGGGAGAAGACTCGTGTGGAGTAGAAACAGTTGGGCCGAATGGCCTGTTTCTGTGCTGTATATTCTATGTAATTGTACAATATGTTTAAATTTAAAGCACAGTTTTATGAATTTGAAAAAAAGCTCTAATTAATTGTTAGCAGATCTCCCATATAGCTACACACAAGTTAAACGGGAGCATATGCTATTTAATCACAAAAGAAAAATATTATGCCATGTAGCACACAATGGATTATTCTACTAAGGTGCAGCTTCAAATGGCTTTCTTCTTTAAAGCCAAAAAGTCTGGTGTTGGAAATAACTCATCCTGAGGTTAATTAATGGTTATTGGTGATGGAAGTTTGCATATTGGCAGCTGCTTGTAAAACCCTTGCTCCATCAGAGGAGAAATCCGGCTAGGATTTTAGGAAGATTTTGGGTTGTGGATGCTGGGAAGAGTCTGGCCAAGGCGACAAGCCGGATTTGGGTGAGGGGTGATGAGTGCTGGGTCATCGGGCAACAGGGCAGCAGAGGAAAAACGATGTGAAGGGGATTGTACTCCACTCTCCTAACCCATATCTTCTCCCCCAGTTCCACATCTCTTGTCTACTCTCACCCACCCACCCGCTTTCCCAAGTCCTCCAATCCTCATTATCCCTAGCACCATCATGTACAATGCCCTCTTCAACCCTTTTTCTCCTTTGTCCAACCTCCACATTTTTCCAGAATTGAGGAAATAGGCCATGCACACTTAGCTTTTGGGCTCTGCGGTTTGATGAAATCATGATGGTTTCAAATGGAAGCTAATTTCTTCAGCACTGTTTTTTAGTGACTTCACACTACTGTTTTAGGTGACACCCTAGATTTCTTAGTTTGAAGGTGCAATTCTGGAATATGTTGTGCAGTGTTGGTGACCCTACATCAAAAAGAAGATAGGTGTATTAAAAAGGATTCAGAGAAGAGTGACCAGGATGATTCCAGGTCTTAGAGGACTAATTTATGAAGAAAGGTTCAAATGACCTGAACTTATTTTTGCCAGAGGAAAGAAGAGTGAGAGGAGACATGATAAATCTTCAAAATAATGAAAGGGACAGATAAGATTGAAATAAGCAAGCTAGTTAACCTTTTCTTAATATAAGTCCCTGGGATGTGGGTGTCACTGGCAAGACAAGCATTTATTGCCCATCCTAATTGCCCTTGTGAAGGTGGTGATGAGCCACCTTCTTGAACTGCTGCAGCCCTTGTGGTGAAGGTACTCCCACAGTGCTGTTAGGTAGGGAGTTCCAGGATTTTGACCCAGCAACGATGAAGGAACGGCGATATATTTCCAAGTCAGGATGGTGTATGATTTGGAGGGGAACTTGGAGGTAGTGGTATTCCCATGTGTTTGATTCCCTTGTCTTTCTAGGTGGTAGAGGTTGCGGGTTTGGGAGGTGCTGTCGAAGAAGCCTTGGCAAGTTGCTGCAGTGTGACTGGTCCGGTTAAGTTTCTGGTCAATGGTGACTGTTGATGGTGGGGGATTCAACAATACCATTTAATGTCAAGGGGAGGTGGTTAGTGTGGTGTATGTAACCGTTCCACCTTTAAGAGAACTATTTTAAGAGATGCACTACTTTATCTTGGCTGCTGTATACTGTAATACCGGTGGTGAACACACCGGTATATAAGTGCTGTATAATGATTTATTGGGTAGTTCAGCCCTGACCTTCGACTAGTAAAGACCTGTTAAAACTTACTCGTGGTCTGTGTAGTAATTCTCACTATAACACACAGACTTAACAGTAGCGACGAGTACGATCTTACCCTGCGGCAGTGATACATCCAAGGCAGTTTGACGGGCGTTGAGAGGAGGCATCCGCCCTCATCATCCTGCTGAGAAAAGACGCGGGTCTGAAGAGCAAAGGAAGAATCCTGACATGAAGCCTTCCATCAGCAACAGGCAGTGATCATCCCTTCTATCACGGTGGTGGGTAAGCCGATCAGCGACGAGCAGCAAGTCGGCCACGTTGGCTGTGAAGTAGGGGAGGGAAAAACGGAGGATATAAGGGCGGAGAACTCGACCATGGCTGGGGAAAAGAGCCGGTCAGAAGTCGGGGCCAGAGGCGCTGAGACTGGGGCAGCGTAAGGCACGGGAGCCGCGGTGAATGCAAACGCAGCCGGTGTAAAAGACCGGGCTGCAAGCGGGCTGGGAGACGCAACAGCGTCGAGAGAGAGCTCGACCGCGACCGGTGAAAAAGGCCGGGCAGCTACCGAGGCCGCGAGGCGCAGCGACCGGGACAGCGTAAGGCGCGGGAGAAAATTTTAAAAAAACCGCGGAGAACTCAGCCGCGGCCGGGGGAAAGGACCGGACTGCAAGAGGGGCTGGGAGGCACGATTTGAGAACCGCTGGGGAGGGCGAACGCAGCAATACGGCAATCGCCATTACAGCCAGCGGGGGAGAAAGGCAAACGTGGGAAGCCGCCATTTTCATAGGCGGGGGAAGAAGACAAGCGCGGGAAACCGCCATTTTGGAAAAAAAAATAAAAGAAAAATTTCTTTTTGTTTCTCAAGAAGATTGCGAGGATGCCTAAGCGTGGTAACATCAACGATTTCGATCCCGATGTTGAAGATTGGGCCACGTATGTAGAACGCATAGAGATTTATTGTAAGGCAAATAAAATATCAGATGAAGATAAAGCACTAACCTTACTAAACTCAATGGGTGCGAAGACATACGGGCTATTGAAGCATCTTCTATCACCAGCTAAACCGGCGGATCAGGCTTTCGCTAAGATTGTTGCTGTCCTGAGAAATCATTTGAACCCCACACCGCTGATGTTAGCGGAATGATTTAAATTTCATGCGAGAACGCAACTGAAAGAGGAAAGCAACGCGGAGTATTTAATTGAACTGCGTAAGCTAGCGAAATACTGTCAGTTTGGGGAAGGACTGACAGAGGCACTGAGAGACAAATTCGTGTGTGGATTGTCGAAAGAAGGAACACAAAAGCGGCTGCTTGAAGAGAATGATCTTACACTTGATAAGGCTGTCACTATTGCAGCATCGCACGAAGCCGCAGCGAGAGGCACTGCGGAAATGCAGCTGAAGGCAGCGGTACTCAGCGTAGATCAAATGGCTTTGGGTACAATGAAATGTTATCATTGTGGAAAGACAACACACGATCAGAACCAATGCTGGTTTAAAAACCAGGAATGTAGAAAATGTGGCAAGCTTGGTCACATAGCTAAAGTGTGCCGGTCAGGAAAGAAGACCAGCAACAAAAAGTCACCGCAGGAAAAGTGCAGAAAGGTACATAAGGTGGCTGAGAAGAGTTCGGATGAACAGAATTCGGATTCAGACTCCAACAGCAAGGAACTGGGTAGTCTGAGAATTCACAATGTGAGTAAGGAAGCTGACCTACAAACTATCTGGGTCACACTGCAGATAGCAGGAGTCCAAGTGAAGATGGAATTGGACACCGGATCGGCATTGACGGTCATGAATAAGCAAGATTACAAAAGGTTATTCACACATATTCCCCTACGGGATACGGAGATAGTATTGCAGACATACACGGGGCAAAGAGTATACCCCATCGGAAAGATAAAAGTCAAGGTGATACACAAAGGCAAAGAACACCAAGGAATGGACTTATATGTACTACCTGAGGGAGGTCCACCACTTCTGGGACGGGAGTGGATCAGGAAAATAAATATGGACTGGCACTCCCTAAAAGCAATAACGGTAGATTCCAGAAAAAGAGATGTCAAACCTGAACGATTGTCCAGAATATTGGATGAGGCTAAAGAGGTGTTCCAACAGGGACTGGGAACACTGAGAGGAATTAAGGCAAAAATCAAGATTGCAGAACATGCAAACCCAAAATGTTTCAAAGCCAGACCGGTACCTTATGCGATACGACCTGCTGTGGAAGCTGAGCTGGAAGGGCTTGAACGTTCAGGAGTACTGTTTAAGGTGGACTGGAGTGAGTGGGCCACGCCCATTGTTCCCGTCATGAAGCGTTCATCGAGTAACAAGCCAGGGGAACCGGGGAAGGTCCGCATCTGTGGAGACTTCAAGATCACAGTTAATCCGGTGCTTCACACAGTGCAATATCCGCTTCCGCGGATTGAGGATATCTTTGCTTCATTGTCTGGCGGGAAACACTTCACCAAGATAGACCTGGCGCAAGCGTACTTACAGATGGAAGTTGAGGAAGAGTCGTGCCAGTATCTCACAATCAACACGCACAGAGGCTTGTATCGATATAATAGACTGGTTTTTGGAGTGGCTTCGGCTCCAGCAATTTGGCAGAGGGCCATGGAGCAGGTATTACAGGGAATTCCAAGCACTCAATGTTACTTGGACGATATCCTGATTACAGGAGATGACGATGAGGAACACCTTGCAAATTTGAAACTGGTGCTCACCAGGTTGAAGGAATATGGCCTTCGAGTTAATCGCCAGAAATGTGAGTTCTTTCAGAAACGGATCTCGTACTGTGGTCATGTCATTGACCAGGAGGGGCTGCACAAGTCACCTGACAAGATCGAAGCTGTTGTGAAGGCTCCCGCTCCGGAAAATGTATCCCAGTTGAGGTCGTTCCTAGGGTTGATTAACTATTACCATAAGTTTCTGCCAAATCTATCCACGGTGCTGCACCCGCTGAATGCTCTTTTGCAGAAAGAAGTACCATGGGAATGGAGCGAGGACTGGAAGAAGGCCTTTCGCAAAAGCAAGGCATTGATCACCTCAGAGGAAGTGTTGGCTCACTTCAACCCAACGCTACCTATTCGTTTAGCTTGTGATGCTTCTCCTTATGGTATTGGAGCAGTACTCTCACACAAGTTGCCAAATGGCTCGGAAAGGCCAGTCGCATTTGCATCCAGATCATTGACCTCCGCTGAGCGCAACTATGCTCAGATAGATAGGGAGGCTCTCAGCCTTGTGTGGGGAGTAAAGAAGTTTAATCATTACCTGCAGGGCAAGAAGTTTACACTGCTGACAGACCACCAGCCGTTGGTATCCATATTCAACCCTAAAAAGGGCGTTTCCATTATGACAGCGCAAAGGCTACAGAGGTGGTCCCTTTTCCTAGGGGCACACCAATATGACATAGAATACAAAGGATCAAAACAGCATGGGAATGCTGACGGTTTATCGCGCCTACCGTTGCCAACGGTAGAAGAGGCGCCTACAGTGGACCCAGTGGAGATGTTCCACTCAACCATAGTGGAATGTCTACCAGTAACAAATTCTACCATTGAAAAGGAAACGAGAAATGACCCGACTCTCTCACGAGTCTACGATTTAACGGTGAAGGGATGGCCAGCACATGGCGAACCACTGTTGCCAGCATTCTCGCAAAGAAGAGAACAGCTGTCAGTGTGCCGAGGAACCTTGATGTGTGGATCCAGAGTGGTGATTCCACCCAAACTCCAGTATAAAGTGCTAAAGGAGCTTCACGCGGGGCATCTGGGTGGAGTGAAAATGAAGAACCTAGCCAGAGCGTTTGTGTGGTGGCCAGGTATCGATGGAGACATCGAAGAAATGACCAAGAGTTGTCTAGGATGCCAGAAGGTCCAAAACGCCCCACCACAAGCCCCTCTACATCCATGGGAGTGGCCCTCATCTCCATGGCAAAGGGTACATATCGACTTTGCTGGTCCATTTATGGACTCAATGTTCTTAATCGCGGTGGATGCACACTCCAAGTGGCCGGAGGTAATAAAGATGTCCTCCACCACCACGGAAAAAACCATCACAGTATTAAGGACCATATTTGCCAGGAATGGGCTGCCGGAACAGATCTGTTCTGATAATGGACCGCAATTTGTGTCCGAAGAATTCAGGAAGTTCTTAAAAAACAATGGGGTTAAGCACTGCACGTCCACCCCATACCATCCCGCCACCAATGGATTAGCTGAAAGGTTTGTCCAGACCTTCAAGAAGGCCATAAAGGCCATGGGCAATGAAGACATAAATCTACAACATAAGGTAGATAACTTCTTGTTTGCGTACAGGAATGCAACACATGCGGTCACAAACCAAACTCCCGCCATGATGTTTTTCAATAGAAGACTAAGATGCCGGCTGGATTTGATCAAGCCAAACATCAGAAGGGACGTAGAGAACCGGCAATTTCAAGGCATGAATGAAAGGCCAACTCGAACCTTCCAGATAGGTCAACAAGTTTTGGCCTGGGACTACCGTACCGAGAAATGGCAGCCTGGAACTATTTGCACACGACTAGGACCGCTGATGTATACCGTGGACATTGGTGAAAGCATAATAAGGCGCCATGCTGACCAGATCATAGAGTCATCCGAAAAGGGACAACCTACACCACAACTCTATACGCCTAATGATGAAGCAGAGATACCCATAGTGTCTACCTCCGATCCGGTGATACTGGAACCAGATGAACCCGACACTGGCACTCAAGCCGAATCGACCTTGCCAAAAGAACCTACTACACCACCGAAAACTACTACACCACCGAGGCGTTATCCGGACCGAGTCAGGAAGCCTCCAGAGAGACTGAATCTGTGAACTGTTTTTACATGACGTTGTGTATATATGTTATTATGTTATGTTTAATGGGGAATATATACTGTTAAGCTAAAAAGGGAGGATTGTGGTGTATGTAACCGTTCCACCTTTAAGAGAACTATTTTAAGAGATGCACTACTTTATCTTGGCTGCTGTATACTGTAATACCGGTGGTGACCACACCGGTATATAAGTGCTGTGTAATGATTTATTGGGTAGTTCAGCCCTGACCTTCGACTAGTAAAGACCTGTTAAAACTTACTCTTGTGGTCTGTGTAGTAATTCTCACTATAACACACAGACTTAACAGTTAGACTCTCTCTTGTTGGAGATGGACATTGCCTAGCTCTTGTGTGGTGCGAATGTTACTTGTCACTTATCAACCCAAGCCTGGATGGTGTCCATGTCTTGCTGCGTGCGGGCACGAACTACTTCATTATCTGAGGAATTGCGAATGGAACTGAACACTGTGCAATCATCCGCAAACATCCCCACTTCTGACCATATGATGGAGGGTAGATATGATGGAGGGTAGGTCATTGATGAAGCAGCTAAAGATGGTTGGGCCTAGGACACTGCCCTGAGGAACTACTGCAGTGATGTCCTGGGCTGAGATGATTGGCCTCCAACAACCACAATCATCTTCCTTTGTGCTAGGTATGACTCCAGCCAGTGAAGAGTTTTCCCCTGATCCCTATTGACTTCAGTTTTACTAGGGCTGCTTGATGCCACACTGTGTCAAATGTTGCCTTGATGTCAAGAACAATCAATCTATCCTCACCTCTGGAATACAGCTCCTTTGTCCATGTTTGGACCAAGGCTATAATGAGGTCTCAAGCCGAGTGACCCTGGTGGAACTCAAAATGGGCATCAGTTAGCAGATTATTGGTAAGTGCTGCCTGATAGCACTGTCGATGACACCTTCCATCACTTTGCTGATGATTGAGAGTAGAATGATGGGGCAGTAATTGGCCTGATTGGATTGGTCCTGCTCTTTGTAGACAGGGCATACCTAGGCAATTTCCCACTTTTTCAGGTAGATGCCAGTGTTGTAGCTGTACTGGAGCAGCTTGGCTAGAGGCGCAGCTAATTCTGGATTGCAAGTCTTTAGTACTACAGCCGGGATGTTGTTGTGGCCCATAGCCTTTGCTATATCCAGTGTGCTCAGCTATTTTTTGATATCATGTGGAATAAATCGAATTGGCTGAAGACTGGCATCATTGATGGTGGGGATCTCTGGAGGAGGCCAAGATGAATCATCCACTTGGCCCTTCTGGCTGAAGATGGTTGTGAATGCTTAAGCCTTGTCTTTTGCACTCGTGCTGCGTTCTGCCATTGTTAAGGATAGGGATGTTGATGGCGCCTCCTCCTCCCATTAGTTGTTTGACAGTCCACTACCATTCACAACTGGATGTGGCAGGACTGCAGAGCTTTGATCTGATCTGTTGGTTGTGGGATCGCTTAGCTCTGTCTATTGCATGCTGTTTCCACTGTTTAGCCTATAGTCCTGTGTTGTAGCTTTACCAGGTTGGCAGCCTGGTGCTACTGTGTTACATTCGTCATTGAACCAGGGTTGGTCACCTGGTTTGATGGTAATGGTAGAGTGAGGGATATACTAGGCCATGAGGTTACAGATTGTGGTGGAATACAATTCTGCTGCTGCTGCTGATGGCCCGCAGCACCTCATGGATGTCCAGCTTTGAGGTGCTAGATCTGTTGTGAATCTATTGCATTTAAGCACGGTTGTAGTGCCACACAACACAATGTAGTGCCACAGAACACAATGGAGGGTGTCCTTAGTGTGAAGACGGGACTTCGTCTCCACAAGGACTGTGCGGTGGTCACTCTTACCAATACGGTCATGGACAGATGCATCTGCGATAGGTAGATTGGTGAGGACGAGGTCAAGTAGGTTTCTCCCTTGTCTTGGTTCTCTCACCACCTGCCGCAAGCCCAGTCTGGCAGCTATGTCCTTCAGGACTCAGCCAACTCGGTCAATAGCGGTGTTACCGAGCCACTCTTGGTGATGGACATTGAAGTCCATCAACCAGAGTACATTCTGTGTCCTTGCTACCCTCCAATGCTTCTTCCAAGTGGTGTTCAACATGGAGGAGTACTAATTCATCAGCTGAGGGAGGGCAATAGATGGTAATCAGTAGGAGGTTTCCTTGCCCATGTTTGACCTGATGCTTCGAGTCTTCATGGGGGTCGGAGTCAATGTTGAGGACTCCCAGGGCCTCGCCTGACTGTATACCACTGTGCCGCCACGCAGGGATGGTAATGGAGGAATCGGGGATGTTGGCTGAAAGCTATGATTCTGAGAGTATGACTACGGCAGGCTGTAGTTTGACTAGTCTGTGTCACAGCTCTCCCAATTTTGCCACAAGTCCCCAGATGTTAGTGTGGAGAACTTTTCAGAGTCGACTGGGCTGGGTGTGCCTTTGTTGTTGCCGGGTGGTCCGTCCAGTTTTTTTTATTCTTATAGTTTTTCTTAGCAATTTGATACAACTGAGTGGCTTACTAGGTCATTTCAGGGAGCAGTTAAGAGTCGGCCGCATTGCTGTGGGTCTGGCGTCACATATAAGCCAGACCGGAAAAGGGCGGCAGGTTTCTTTCCCTAAAGGACATTAGTGAACCAGATGGGTTTTCAACGACAATCTGTAGTACACCATTTTTATTCCAGATTTATTTAATCTTGAATTTATTTAAATTCCCCAGCTGCCATGGTTGGATTTGACCTCACATCTCCGGATCATTAGTCCAGGCCTCTGGATTACCAGCCCAGTAACATAACCACTACGCTATTGAATATTAATAAGAAATAAAGTTGTTTAATAAGTTTTATAAATATACCATTAGAGGAATAATGCAGCCAGTAAACCCATAAAATAACACGGCATATTTCCTAAAAAGAGACCAGATGAACCCTTAGCCAATTCAGCTTAGCTGTTCATCAAAGAACCATCTACAGTTACCATCCACATTTAAGGATTATTAGATACCTAAAATTTGGCTTGCTTGAACTATCTTATATTAATCGGTCCAAATTATATTCACATTTATACAACCAACCATCCTTCAGAGGATCGGTGCACTAATGAGTAAATCAATGAATCTTGCCAAAGCAATTATAGAAGTCAGACAACAATCATTAACTGGCATTTCTTTATTAACACATTTAGGATAACACAATTAGTAGTATTTCAATATTAAATATTAAAAGTATGCAGATGAAATTATTGATAGAAGTAATAAATTTAAGATTATAAAGACAGTTCAAGTGTATCAGGCCAGATCACCAACAACGATGAGTCAGCCTACAGGGAGGAGGTCCAGCATCTCGTGAAGTGGTGCGCCGATAACAACCTGGCCCTTAACACCAAGAAAACAAAAGAAATCATTGTGGACTTCAGGAAGTCCAAAGGCGGAAGTCACACCCCCATCCACATCAATGGGGCTGTGGTGGAAAGGGTGGACAGCTTTAAGTTCCTCGGAGTCCACATCACGGAAGACCTCTCCTGGTCCCTCAACACCTCCTCTCTGGTGAAGAAGGCCCAGCAGCGCCTATATTTCTTAAGGAGGCTGAAGGGATGTAATCTGTCACCCCTGATCCTCTCTAACTTTTACCGCTGCACTATAGAGAGCATCCTGACAAACTGTATCACAGTATGGTATGGCAGCTGTAGCTACTATGACCGGAAAGCCTGCAGCGGGTAGTCAAAACTGCCCAACGCATTACCGGCACCCGGCTACCGACCATAGAGCACATATACCAGAAACGCTGTCTACGGAGGTCACGGTCGATCATCAAAGACTCTACCCACCCCAGCCACAGTCTGTTCACCCTCCTACCATCTGGGAGATGCTACAGATGCATTCGCACCCGTACGACCAGATTTAGGAACAGCTTCTTTCTCAGGGCTGTCATCCTACTAAACTCCACAAATAAACTCTAAAGCCTGCACATCTGCCAATGCACTTTATTATGGTCATATTTATGTTAATATACTACAAGCCAAATGTATGTTGAATGTTTAAATGTCTTAATCCAAATGTACACTCTCAGGAGCCGCAAGCCTATATTTTGTTGTACTGCACTTGTGCACTAACAATGACAATAAAAGTTGATTTGATTTGATTTTGATATCAGCATAACTCAGCATTACTCATCACAAAATAAAGTTATGCTCAATGTCCAAGTTTAACAGCAATGTTAATTTTATTGTTGGACTCCTTGTATACCTGATGCTAACAAAACTATTGTGAATAGCAAGTTTACTATGTATGTTAAAGCCTAGTTAGTTCAGCTTATTGTTGAATCTTGCTGTTTGGCAATAAATCATTGACGTTATATAACCTTGTCATTCCAAGTTGGCATTGTAGATTTGGTGGTTTCACCTTCTGGGAGGTTCATGCACACCTTGGGGTGTCATGCGATGAATTTCCATTTATTGTTGTAGTATTTCTTCTTTCTTCTGATGTCTGTTCTCTCTTAGTAGAATTAAAGTTACTTCTGTTCTCATAAACTTAACTCTTACATACAGAAATATCTCTGGCTAGAGTTCTTAAACTTAAAGTCTCACACCTGACACTTCTCTGCTTGGAGGTCCTGCTCAACAATGTAAGCTTTGACCCTCTGGATGCTTCTCCCAACTAATTTAACTCTCTTATCTCCTGTAATCTCTCTCTCTCTCAAAAATCTAACCATCTAATTGTATGACTTTAAATGCACTATAATGTGGATAAATGTGAGGTTATCCACTTTGGTGGCAAAAACAGGAAGGCAGATTATTATTTGAATGGCAATAGATTGGGAGAAGGGGAAGTGCAAAGAGACCTGGGTGTCCTTGTGCACCAGTCGCTGAAGGTAAGCATGCAGGTGCAGCAGGCGGTTAAGAAGGCATTCGTAGCAAGAGGGTTTGAGTACAGGAACAAGGATGTCTTGCTACAGTTGTACAGGGCCTTGGTGAGACCACACCTTGAGTATTGTGTGCAGTTTTGGTCACCTTACCTGAGGAAGGACATTCTTGCCATGGAGGGAGTGCAGTGAAGATTCACCAGGCTGATACCTGGGATGGCAGGAATGACGTATGAGGAGGGATTGTGTCGATTGGGCTTATACTCACTGGAGTTTAGAAGATTGAGAGGGGATCTCATCGAAACCTATAAAATTCTGTCAGGTCTGGACAGACTAGATGCAGGAAGGATGTTTCTGATGGCCGGGGAGTCCAGAACCAGGGGTCATAGTCTAAGGATAAGCGGTAAGCCATTTAGGACTGAAATGAGGAGGAATTTCTTCACCCAGAGAGTGGTGAACCTGTGGAATTCTCTGCCACAGAGGGCGGTGGAGGCCAGTTCATTAAATATATTCAAGAAAGAGTTGGATATATTTCTTGAGGCTAAAGGGATCAAGGGATATGGTGAGAAGGCAGGGACAGGGTACTGAATTTGGATGATCAGCCATGATCTCATTGAATGGCGGAGCAGGCTCGAAGGGCCGAATGGCCTACTCCTGCTCCTATCTTCTATGTTTCTATGTTTCTGATCTTTAGTGTTAAAAATGTCAACATTTATACATTTCATTCTCAAAGTAATCATTAATTGTCCCATCTCTCAAATTCTTGACCAATTTTAAGTGATACACCTTATTGTAAGGATTTACTTTTTTGGTGTCAATACCTTAGAAAGGCACTAAAATGAGCAAATTTTAATTATTTGAGAAAACCCAGATCGGCTGATTAGCTGCAAAAACTTTCAATTTCTCAGTTTTGAGTAATGAAGTTTTACACAACAGTCTCTAAAGTCATGAGATGTCTGCCCACTCCCATGCTGCATAAAAGCTGCTTACAGAGCAGTCTGCATATGTTTATTTAATCTCCTGTCATGGTTACTGATGTGTTATGTGAGTTATAGTTTTCACCTTGCTCCTGTGGAACTGTAATACCCAGAATACTCTGACAATGAGGCATGTATTCACCATGAGTCACAAGTGACAGAATAAAAATGTAACTATTTCATTTTTTCACTGTTTTATACAGTTTAAACCATTAAATAAAAATATTGGAGCTAAAGATGTTTGGGATCTTGATTTTGTGAGGGACTGATGTTTGAGGTAGGGCTACATGGGGATCTTCGAGGTACTTTGATTCTGACCTCAGACATCGAAGTGGAATAAAAAATCTCACTGTGCAATGTTACACCAACACCTTCGGCACAAACTATAAATGAACTGTGAATAACATATATTTTATAATCATATAAATAGCTGAAAAAGGAGAAAAGTTTTCAGCAAAGAGGAAAGAATAAACAAATAAAGTACTTTTATCGTAAGCAATGTACTGCAAATCTACCATGGGAGGTAAAACAAAACAAAGATTTTATAATCTAAATAACTGAGAAAAGAAGTTTTTTTGTCAAGGAAGGAGCAAATTTTGTAAAGTGGTAGTAACTAGTATTGAAAATATTCTATCTGTGAACCCTTGATCTTCCATCATCAGTAAGTTCTGTAACATTTTTACGTCATTGTTTATGTGATAGGCTGTTTCAGTAAATTTGCTTAATTACAGCAATGGTTGAATCATTGTCACCTTTAGGCTAGTGGGACCATGCTAAACATCAGGAACCACACAGTGGAAATTCCATTAAAAATGAGTCAAACTGTCTGTACAGCAATGCACATAGTGTCCATAATAAAACAGGGGACCTGGAGGCAATCATGCGTTGCGAGGAACCAGACATAGTAGGGATTACTGAGACATGGCTACAGAAAAATCAGGACTGGAATTAAACATTGCAGGGCATAACATATTTAGAAAAGATAGAGGGGGGAAAAGGGGAGGTGGAGTAGCTGTACTTATTAGGGATAACAATGGCAGTAGAAAAAAGTGACGCAGCTATCAGCAAGACAAAAATAGAATCCATATGGATAGAGATAAAATATAATAAAGGATCAATCACACTAATAGGCATAGTCTACAGACTACCTAATAGCGGAAGGGAGGTGGAGGAAGAATATGCAGACAAATTAGGGAAATGAGTAAAGAAACATAGAATAATAATCATGGGGGATTTCTACACAATATTAATTGGACAGACGAGGCAGGTAAAGGGGATATGGGAATGGCATTCTTACAATGTGTACAGGACTCCTTTCTAACTCAATATGTAAAAAGCCCAACAAGGGAGGATTTGCTATTGGATCTAGTAATGGGGAATGAACCAGAGCAGATAAGAGAAGTAAAAGTAGGGGAACATCTAGGCAATAGTGACCATAATATAATACGCTTTAAGATGATAATTGAGAAGGACATAAGTATGATGAAAACTAAGTTAATAGATTGGAGAAAAGCTGATTTTGAGGGGCTAAGAGAACTTGGGAAAATAAAATGGGCAACAATATTGGCAAACTACAATGTAGAACAGCAATGGGAAACATTTAAAATGCTGTTCAGCAGAGTGCAGGAACAATATATTCCAGACCGAGCTATTGGGAGCAGCAGCGAGAGCGGACCGACCTGTGAGGGAACAGGCGAAGGAGGAGTGAGGAAATAAAGCCCAAGGCTCGAGGCCCAGACCGAGCTATTGGGAGCAGCAGCGAGAGCAGGCTGACCTGTGAGGGAACAGGCGAACGAGGAACGAGAAAATAAAGTCCGAGGCTTGAGGCCCAGACCGAGCAATTGGGAGCAGCAGCAAGAGAGGACCACACCAGGCAACATTTGAAAGTGACGTCAGCGATTTAAAGTGACGCCAGCACAAGGGAAGGAGCTGATTGGCAAGTAGGACCTGGTGAGTATTTCTACAGTCCAGTCGTTAAAGTAAAAGTAAGGTCTCTAGTTTAGAGTAAGTAGTGTTTAAAGTGAAGTAAGGTCCCTAGTATATTTAATATTCTTTAATTTAAAGTAAAGGGAGTAAATTAAGGGTAGGACATGGCAGGGCAGCTTGGCAGCATGGAGTGCTCCTCCTGTGCTATGTGGGAAGTCAGGGACACTTTCGGTGTCCAGGGCAAACACGTCTGCAGGAAGTGTCTCCAGCTGCAGCTACTTGAAATCCACGTTTTGGACCTTGAGCTGCGGCTGGAGTCACTGTGGAGCACCCACGAGGCTGAGATCTTCGTGGATAGCATGTTTAACGAGGTGGTCACACCGCTGGTAAAGAGTGCACAGGCAGACAGGGAATGGGTAACAGCCAGACAGAATAAAAGAACTAGGAAGGTAGTGCAGGAGTCCCCTGGGTCGTTCTCCCTCGCCAACAGATTTTCCGTTTTGGATACTGCTGGGGGAGATGATTTCTCAGGGGAATGCAGCAAGAGCCAAGTCCGTGGCACTACGAGTGGCTCAGCTGCACAGGAGGGGAGGAAGAAAGAGTGGGAGCACAATAGTGATAGGGGATTCTATCGTAAGGGGAACAGATAGACGTTTTTGTGGCCACAGACATGACTCCAGGATGGTATGTTGCCTCCCTGGTGCCAGGGTCAAGGATGTCACTGAGTGGCTGCAGGACATTCTGAAGGGGGAGGATGAACAGTCACAGGTCGTGGTCCATATCGGTACCAACAATGTAGGTAGAAAGAGGGACGAGGTCCTGCAAGCAGAATATAGGGAGCTAGGAAATAAATTAAAAAGCAGGACCTCAAAGGTAGTAATCTCAGGATTACTCCCAGTGCCATGTTCTAGCGAGAGCAGAAATAGGAGAATAGACCAGATGAATGCGTGGCTGGAGAGATGGTGTAGGAGGGAGGGATTTAAATTCCCGAGGCATTGGGACCGATTCTGGGGAAGGTGAGACCTGTACAAGCTGGATGGGTTACACTTCGGCAGAAACGGGACCAACATCCTCGCAGGAGGGTTTGCTAGTGCTGTTGGGAAGGATTTAAACTAGTTCATCAGGGGGCTGGGAACCTAAGTGTGGGCCCAGAACGGAGAGAAACAAAGCTGGAAGTGCAAGTTAAAAAAGTAGTCAGCAAAACTAGTAGAGAGCAGAAACAAAGGCCAACAGTAAAGAGGGTCAAAGTGCAGAAAAATATTCAACATGCAAAGTTGAAGGCACTTTATCTAAATGCACGTAGCATTCGTAACAAGGTGGATGAATTAATGGCACTAATAGAAGTAAATGGGTATGATGTAATTGCCATTACAGAGACATGGTTGCAGGGTAACCAAAGCTGGGAACTGAATGTTCCAGGGTACTCAACATTTAGGAAGGACAGACAAAAAGGAAAAGGAGGTGGCATAGTGCTGTTAATAAGGGATAAAATTGGTATGGTAGAGATAAAAGAACTTGGCTTGGCAGATCGTGATGTAGAACTGGAATCAGTTTGGGTGGAGCTAAGAAACAGCAAAAGGCAGAAAACATTGGTGGGAGTTGTGTATAGGCCACCAAACAGTAATGGTAATGTAGGGCACAGTATCAATCAGGAGATTAGAAGTGCATGTAACAAGAGCAATACGGTAATCATGGGGGACTTTAATCTACATATTGACTGGGCAAATCAAATGACCACTAATGGCGTGGAGGACGAATTCTTGGAATGCATGCAAGATTGTTTCCTGGATCAGTATGTGGAGGAACCAACCAGGGAACAGGTTATTCTGGATCTGGTACTGTGTAATGAGAAAGTGCTAATCAGTAATCTTGTGGTAAAGGGGCCTTTAGGGACAAGTGACCATAATATGATTGAATTTTACATTAAGTTTGAGAGTGATGTAGTCCAATCTAAAATTAAGGTCTTCAATCTAAACAGAGGAAACTACAAGGGTATGAGGGACAAGTTGGCCATGGTAGATTGGGAGACTACACTAAAAGGTATGAAGGTGGACATACAATGGCTAACATTCAAGGAAATAATGCATAATTTGCAACAAACATATATTCCTCTAGGGCATAAAAACCCAAAAGGAAAAGTGATCCAACCATGGCTATCAAAAGAAATTAAAGCTAGTATTAAGTCAAAGGAGGAAGCTTGTAAAGTTGCCAGAAAAAGCAGTCAGCCTGAGGATTGGGATTTTTTTTAGAAATCAGCAAAGGGGGACCAAGAAATTGATAAAGAAAGGGAAAATGGAATATGAGCACAAACTAGCGAAAAATACAAAAACGGATTGTTAAAGCTTCTATAGGTATGTAAAAAGGAAAAGACTGGCGAAGGTAAATGTAGGTCCTATACAATCAGAGATGGGAGAATTTATAATGGGGAATGAGGAAATGGCAGAGGAATTAAATAAATACTTTGTTTCTGTCTTCATGGAAGAAGACACAAAAAACCTCCCAGAAATACGAGAAAGCCAAGGCGTGACAAGAATGAGGAACTTAAAGAAATTATTATTAGTAAAAAAAAGTACTAGCAAAATTAATGGGACTAAAAGTCGATAAATCCCAAGGACCGGATGACCTACATCCTAGGGTTTTGAAAGAGGTGGCCATTGGAATAGTGGATCCATTGGTTGTCATCTTCCAAAATTCTATAGATTCTGGAACGGTTCCTGCAGATTGGAGGATAGCAAATGTAACCCCGCTATTTAAGAAAGGAGGGAGAGAGAAAACGGGGAACTACAGACCTGTTAGCCTCATATCAGTAGTTGAGAAAATGCTGGAATCTATTATAAAGGATGCAATAACTGGGCACTTAGAAACTAATAGTAAGATTGGGCAGAGTCAACATGGATTTATGAAAAGGAAATCCTGTTTGACAAACCTATTGGAGTTCTTTGAGGATGTAACTAGTGGAGTAGACAAAGGGGAACCGGTAGATGTGGTGTATCTGGATTTTCAGAAGGCCTTCGATAAGGTCCCACACAAGAGGTTGGTGAACAAAATTAGGGCACATGGAATTGGGGGTAATATACTAGCATGGATTGAGAATTGGTTAACAGACAGAAAGCAAAGAGTAGGGATAAACGGGTATTTTTCCAGATGGCAGGCTGTGACTAGTGGGGTACTGTAAGGATCGGTGCTTGGGCCCCAGCTATTTACAATCTATATCAATGATTTGGATGAGGGGACTAAATGTAACATTTCCAAATTTGCTGATGATACAAAGCTACGTGGCTGTGTAAGTTGCGAAGAGGATGTGAAGAGGCTTCAAGGGGATCTCGACAGGATCAGTGAGTGGGCAAGAACATGGCAGATGGAATATAATGTGGATAATTGTGAAGTTATCCACTTTGTTAGAAAAAACAGAAAGCAGAGTATTTCCTAAATGGTGAAAGGTTGGGGAATGCAGATGCTCAAAGGGACCTGGGTGTCCTTGTACATGAGTCACTGAAAGAGAATGTGCAGGTGCAGCAAGCCATTAGGAAGGTAAATTGTATGCTGGCCTTCATTACAAGAGGATTTGAGTACAGGAGTAAAGAAGTCTTACTCCAATTATATAGGGCCTTGGTGAGACCACACCTGGAGTACTGTGTACAATTTTGGTCTCCTTACCTAAGGAAGGATATACTTGCCATAGAGGAAGTGCAACGAAGGTTCACGAGATTGATTCCTGGGATGGCGGGACTGTCGTATAAGAGGTGATTGAGTAAACTAGGCCTGTATTCTCTTGAATTCAGAAGAATTGTAGTGTATGTGCCTTTAAGAGTCCCCTGTGTACTGTAATGCTGGTAATGGCCACTCGGGCTATATAAGCCTGTATATTGTGTTGTATCAGTTAGTTCCCCTCCAGACTTTGTTCAGTAAACACCTGTGAAACCAACTCCTGTCTTTAGTGTCTCTATTAACACACGGATACAACAGTGGCGAAGAATTAGAAACGGACTTACCTGCAATTCGGCAGCACCTCAAGGACATCGATTCCTCTGATGTCCAAAGTCGAAGAAAATCAAGAAAAAGAAAAAGCTGTAGTTTCACCAGCTAGCCGAGCTGGTGGCAGGTACTGCAATAATCCTTCCTGTGCGTCGGGCTGGGGCTCCAGCGGCTGGCTCTGCAGCTAGGCCAAGCAGCGAAGGCGGAGGCAAGCAGTAACAGACGGGGAGGGAGCACTCGGGAGACGGCCGGCGCTGCAAGCAGGTCGGCGTTCAGACCTAGCAGAGAGAGTCCGGCGGGAACGAGTCTCCACCTGTACATAAATAAATAAAAAGGGAAACCCGCGGGAAACAGCGTTGTCATCGGCAGCAGCAGCGGGGAAGCGCGGGAAGCGCCATATCTTTTCTGCAGAAAAGAAAGAAAAGCACGGGAAGCGCCATTTTTTTATCTAGGATGCCTAAGTCTGGCAATATTGATGCTTTTGATAACGAAATAGAGGATTGGACCACATATGTGGAAAGAGTGGAGGTATATTGCACCGCAAATGGAATAGAAAATTAAAAAAAGCGTCAGTACTTCTAAATCTAATGGGCGCAAAGACATACGGGCTGTTACGAAACTTAATCACTCCAGCCAAACCAAAGGACAAGAATTTTAAAGAAATTGTTGATACCCTACAGGAGCACTTAAACCCAACACCGCTGCTGATAGCAGAACGATTCAAATTCTTCAAGAGGAATCAACACAAGAATGAAAGTAACGCTGATTACCTCACCGAATTAAGAAAGCTATCAAAGCACTGCCAATTCGGAGCAGGTCTAGCAGATTATCTTCGGGACAAATTCGTCTGCGGTCTCCTAAGTGAAGGAACACAGAAAAGGCTGCTTTCTGAAAAAGATTTAACACTGGACAAGGCTTTCAGTATGGCTGTATCATACGAAGCAGCCACAAGAGGAGCTGCAGAGATACAACAAAAGACACAGGACTTCGGCACCCATGAAATGACACAGGGTTTCGAGAGATGTTATCGCTGCGGCAGATCCACCCATGATCAGAGGGACTGCTGGTTCAAAGACAAAGCATGCAGGCAATGCGGAAAGATTGGACACATTGCACGGGTATGCCGATCTGGACAAAAAAAATCCACGGACAGGAAAAAAAATATCAATAAAGAAAAGTACAGAAAAGGTACAAATGATGACGGACAGTAGCTCCGAAGACCAAAAGAGCGATAGCGACTCCGAAAACAAGAGACTAAGCTGTCTCAAATTACATAATGTAATTGCCAAAGAAGATTACCAGACCATTTGGGTTACCCTCACGATAGCAGGGTCCCCAGTTAAAATGGAGCTAGATACAGGATCAGCTCTGACCGTCATAAATCGACGGGATTACGAGCGGCTATTTCCGCATATACCTTTAAAAGACACATCCATTATCTTGAAAACATATACGGGGCAGAAAGTATACCCCAAAGGAAAAATAAGGGTGCCTGTTGTATACAACGGCAAGGAAATACCAAAGTTGTATTTATACGTTCTACAATATGGTGGTCCACCGCTGTTGGGACGTGAATGGATCAGGAAAATACGTTTAGATTGGCACTCCATTCAGGCACTGACGGTGACCAGTAAGGAAAAAAACGATGATGACATCATACCTGAACGATTAAAAGACATCTTGGCCAACGCCAAAGAAGTGTTTCAAGAGAAACTAGGAACCTTGAAAGGCATCACCGCCTCAATAAAAGTGGAAGATGTGGCAATTCCCAAGTTTTTTAAGGCAAGACCGGTGCCATACGCAATTCGTCCAGCAGTCGAGGCAGAGCTGGAGAATTTGGAAAAGGCAGGCGTATTATCCAAAATAGATTGGAGTGAGTGGGCAACACCCATCGTCCCAGTCATGAAGAAAGCATTGAATAATGATAAATCTGAAGAACAGAGAAAAATTCGCATCTGTGGAGACTTCAAGGTGACTGTAAACCCAGTCCTTCACACGGTACAATATCCTCTTCCGAGGATAGAAGATATTTTCGCCTCACTATCCGGAGGGAAACGTTTCACCAAAATTGACTTGGCACAGGCATATCTACAGATGGAGGTTGAAGAGGCCTCTAAAAAGTATCTCACGATAAATACACACAAAGGTCTGTACCAGTACAATCGACTGGTTTTCGGAGTAGCAGCCGCTCCAGCTATCTGGCAAAGAGCTATGGAGTAAGTCCTCCAAGGGATTCCGGGGACTCAATGCTACCTAGACGACATCCTTGTAACAGGAGAAAATGACAACGAGCACCTTGCCAATTTGGAGCAGGTGCTCACCAGGCTGAGAGCAAATCGCCCCAAGTGCGAATTTTTCCAGAATCAAATATCATATTGTGGCCACATAATTAATAAGGAAGGGTTGCATAAGTCACCTGAAAAAATTGAAGCGGTCATAAAAGCCCCAGCACCTGAAAATGTTTCACAATTAAGGTCGTTCCTGGGATTAATAAATTACTATCATAAATTTTTATCGAACTTGTCAACTCTTCTGCACCCTCTTAATGAACTGCTACAAACAGGAGTAATTTGGAAATGGAGCGAAGACTGTAAACGTGCCTTCCATAAATGCAAAGACTTAATCACGTCCAAAGAAGTTTTGACTCATTACAACCCATCACTGCCAATCAGACTGGCGTGCGATGCACCCCCTTACGGCGTAGGAGCAGTATTATCACATAAATTCCCTGATGGCTCGGAAGGGCCGATAGCTTTTGCGTCACGCTCATTGAACTCAGCTGAGCATAACTATGCCCAAATCGACAGGGAAGCACTCAGCCTGGTATGGGGAGTGAAGAAATTCAACCATTACCTACACGGACAAAAATTTACCTTGTTGACTGACTGTACTGGCCGCGCTAGACGTGCTCCTATCTAGTTATCCAGCAAGTTAAACACTTATTCAAAAATAATTCTTCTGAAGCCGGTTGCTGTTTTGAAGCTTTACTTGAACAAATTTGTGAAACTGTAAACAAAGACAAAGTATGTTTTGTACATAAACTGAGTACTATACATTCGATATTACATAAGATATAAACATATTTACAACAGTAGAATGGACTAATTGTATAACTAACTAACATTTGGACTAACTTCTATAACTATCAAATATTGACCTTTTATAAACATAGTATTATCAAAATATTACTCTGACAACGTTACTATTATGCTAAGGAACAAAGATACTCACAGATATTGCGCTTGGCCTAACATATGAAATCAGATTACATTGGATTGTAAATGGAACCTCTCATGGCAGATTCTCCATTACTCAAGTCAGGTTCTTCCTAGCAAAACTGCTTCCTGGGGTCAACAGGAAGAAAGGTAGGCAGGTCAAATGACCTCTCACAGGAAGAAAGGAACAAAGGTCAAATGACCTCACACAGGAAGATCAGATTACCTTTCCAGCATACAAACTGTTAACACAATAACCACCACCAGAGGGTGCTATCTGCACACATAAAATGTTCATTGGTCCAGAACACTCCCCGTCTGGGGTCGTTAACGACTCCACATAGTCCAAACTCTACTTGTCACTGGAGTCTTCTGGCGACAAAAGAAGAACCACCTCGGAGACAGTCCGTCGGTGTCGATGACAGGATGCAGCTTCCGTAGACTGCTGTGAGGGGGCAGGTTGCGTTCTGCTATGCACAGTTCCAACCTGGGTATGGTGAGGTCTGGCTGGGGCGCCAACTTGCCTCTATCAAAGACGAAGCCGATTTTGCTTTGTCCTTCTTGAGTGGTGACCTTCAGATAAGCCACACTTGCAATGGCCTTAGTGGATGCGTCCGCAAAGACACAAAGCTCTTTGAATTGGGCATTTAAGGGAGAGAAAGACGAATAGCAGCGAGGTATTCGGATCTCCTGTAAGTCTTGGAGTGAGTCTCTCCATCTGTCCCACTCTGCTTCCATCTCTTCAGGGAGAGGTGAATCCCACTCTTCAGCGCGTGTGGAGAGTTCCCTGAGGAGCAGCCTGCCTTGTATGGTGACAGGGGCTAAGAAGCCAAGAGGGTCATATAGGCTGTTGACTGTAGAGAGCACTCCTCTACGTGTGAAGGGTTTCTTGGCGTCGAGGACTTGGAACGTGAACGTGTCTGTTGTTATGTTTCACGACACCCCTAGGCTATGCTGTAGGGGGAGGTCATCAGTGAAGAGGTCTAGGTCCTTGACGTCCTTAGCACGATCTTCAGGGGGGAATGCCTCCATCACTGCTGGTCTGTTAGAGGCTATCTTATGCAGCCTGAGGTTGGATAGTGCAAGTAGTTCCTGGGCTCGTCCGAGGGTACTGATGGCCTATGCTTCGGTCGGGAACGACTTCAGTGCGTCGTCGACATAGAACTCTCGTTCGATGAACCCTGTCACATCACTGCCAAAGTTGTCGTCTTCTTCCTTGGCAGCCCTCCTTAGTCCGTATATGGAGACAGCAGGGGATGGGCTATTCCCAAAGACATGGACACGCATTCTGTAGTCCACAATGTCTCTATTAGGGTCATTGTCCCGATACCACAGGAAGCAGAGGAAGTCTCTGTGGTCTTCTCTCACCACGAAGCAATGAAACATGTGCTGGATATCGGCAGTGATGGCGACGGGCTCTTTCCTGTATCTCATGAGCACTCCCAAGAGGCTGTTGTTTAGATCGGGCCCTGTGAGGAGTACGTCGTTGAGAGAGACTCCCTGATATGGTGCACTGGAGTCAAACACCACGCGGATCTGACTACTGCATGGGGTAAGGTAGCTTGGACGACCATTCTCCAAGATGGAAGTCTTGAGTGTGCTCACCTGAGATGGCTTGTTCTCTAGTGTGCGACGTCCTACGGGGTACACATTAACGAGGCATATCTTGGAGCACGCTCTTGCGCTCACTCCTTCTCCACACACCTCGGTGCACCTGGATGTAATCTCTGGACCAGCAGCTCCCTCTCTCTCCCCGCCGTGCTCTGAAGCGGGAGGAGGCGTCTCTGACTTCCAAGGAGCTGGGCCTGGGTGTAGTGCTGAAACGTGCCGATCACTTTCACATTCAGTGCATTTTGCATCCACCTTGCAGTTCTTGGCGAGATGGCTCGTGGACGAGCAGCACCTGAAACATATAGAGCTCTCTATATTGTTTCCGATCTTCCAGGGACATCTCCCTGAAGCCTCTGCACTTCTTTAAAGGATGGGGCTTGTTGTGGATAGGGCATTGTTTGCTCATATCCTCAGGTTTCTTCTGAATCTTTGTGTGCTCAGTTGAGGACACTTGCATTCTGTGGACAGATATTGGTGTCTTTCCATGTCTGTCGAACTTGTCTCTTCTGGCAAGTGCTGGGCGGGAGGAGAAAAAGTTGAAGCTGGGGTCGTTCCTGGCTTTGGCTTCTTTACGGATGAATTTAACGAACGCAGAGAATGGTGGGAACGCCACGTTATGCTTTAGCTTGAACTTTGATCCAAATGTTATCCACTTCTCCTGCAGGTTAAATGGAAGCTTCTCAATGATGGGACTTACCCCTCTGGAAGTGTCTAAGTCCGATAGACCAGGTAGGTAGCCGTCCTGCTTCGCGGCTTCGAGTTCCGACAGCAGATCTTCAAGGTCGCAGAGCTTCTGGGGTTCCTTACTCGTCAACCTCGGAAAGTTCTCCAACCTGTCAAAGAGAGCCATTTCAATGGCTTCGGGTGAGCCGTAGCTTTCTTCCAGCCTCACCCAAGCCTTCTTCAACCCCTCTGGCAGCTGCCCCATGTTGGCCGCTTTTATCCTGCAGGCCTGTCCGGCGGACTCTGGGCCGAGCCATTTGATAAGGAGGCCGAGCTCTTCTCCTGCCGACAGGTCTAAGCCCGATATGGCATCGTGGAAGCAGGACTTCCAAGCCCGATAATTCTCCGGCCTGTCATCAAACTTGATTAACCCCGAAGTCACCAGCTGGCTGCGTGCAAGGTATTTGGCGAGGTCGTAGGTGCTGGGACCTGGGCCAGGGTTGCCTTGGCTGGGGGCTCTGTTGGGGGTCTCAAGGGACCGAGAGGGGATTTGCCTCTGACTTTCTCTATTCGGCGTCCTATTCCTTTGCACCGTGTCTTCCGTTCTGCTGGTGGAGACTCTGCGGCTTGAGGCACGCCGTCTACTTTGACGTTGGTTGGCAACTTGTGGCATGTTATACGAAGTGTTTGCATCTGTAGAGATGTGCGGGCCTCCATCCCTTTCTCCTGTAAACTGTATGTCGGCATGGTCGCTCACGTAATCTATGGTGCGCTGTCGTGGACTCTGCCACGAAACGGGAATTAAAGGTTTGTAAGCTGTCTCGGGATCAGCTCCCTCCAAAATTGCCTCGAATACTTGCGTCTCGGATAATGCAGCATCTATCTCTTTTTGTTGCTGCAGAGCGTCTAATGTGGCTTGGAGACGGGCCTGTTCAGCCTGGCGTTCCACTTGGTGATGGGCCTGTTCCGCTTGGAATTCAGCTTGGAGTCGGGCCTGTTCTGCTTGGAGCCGGGCCTGTTCTGCTTGGGGTTCAGCTTGGAGACGGGCCTGTCTTACTTTTATTTCTATTTCACTGTCTGTATGCGCAGCTCTGGCTTGAGCTGCTACTAGCTTAGCCCATGCTTTGGCGATGGCTATGCTTACTCTAGAACCACCCGATGACCGTGAACCAACTTGCGATCTGCAGTAACCGGAGCTTATAGACCGATTGTCACGTTCTACAGTTTCGTCTGCCTGTTTAAGGTCTTCTACTTGCTGCAAAGCATTTTCGTTATTATCTTCTGACATGTTGATGTGAGGTAGATGTGCTCTACGAGGTTAAGGCTTACTCTGGGTTCCTCCTGCTCCGCTCTTCACAGCTAGCCGTATTGCAATCTTTTCACTGATATCTTTTCACTGATATCTTTTCACTGCTAGCCGTATTGCTATCTTTTCACTGTACTGGCAGCGCTAGACGTGCTGCTATCTAGTTATCCAGCAAGTTAAACACTTATTCAAAAATAATTCTTCTGAAGCCGGTTGCTGTTTTGAAGCTTTACTTGAACAAATTTGTGAAACTGTAAACAAAGACAAAGTATGTTTTGTACATAAACTGAGTACTATACATTCGATATTACATAAGATATAAACATATTTACAACAGTAGAATGGACTAATTGTATAACTAACTAACATTTGGACTAACTTCTATAACTATCAAATATTGACCTTTTATAAACATAGTATTATCAAAATATTACTCTGACAACGTTGCTATTATGCTAAGGAACAAAGACACTCACAGATATTGCGCTTGGCCTAACATATGAAATCAGATTACATTGGATTGTAAATGGAACCTCTCATGGCAGATTCTCCATTACTCAAGTCAGGTTCTTCCTAGCAAAACTGCTTCCTGGGGTCAACAGGAAGAAAGGTAGGCAGGTCAAATGACCTCTCACAGGAAGAAAGGAACAAAGGTCAAATGACCTCACACAGGAAGAAAGATCAGATGACCTTTCCAGCATACAAACTGTTAACACAATAACCACCACCAGAGGGTGCTATCTGCACACATAAAATGTTAATTGGTCCAGAACACTGACCATCAACCCCTCATCTCCATATTCAACCCTAAAAAGGGTGTTCCCATTATGACAGCGCAAAGGCTACAGAGGTGGTCCCTTTTTCTAGGGGCACACCAATATAACATAGAATACAAAGGATCAAAACAGCATGGGAATGCTGACGGTTTATCGCGCCTACCGTTGCCAATGGTAGAAGAAGCACCTACCGTAGAGCCAATGGAGATTTTCCACTCTACCATAGTCGAATGTCTACCAGTAACAAATTCTGCCATTGAAAGGGAAACTAGAAATGACCCGACTCTCTCACGAGTCTACGATTTAACAGTGAAGGGATGGCCAGCACATGGCGAACCACTGTTGCCAGCATTCTCGCAAAGAAGAGAACAGCTGTCAGTGTGCCGAGGAACCTTGATGTGTGGATCCAGAGTGGTGATTCCGCCCAAACTCCAGGATAAAGTTCTAAAGGAGCTTCACGAGGGGCATCTGGGTGGAGTGAAAATGAAGAACCTAGCCAGGGCGTTTGTATGGTGGCCAGGTATCGATGGAGACATCGAAGAAATGACCAAGAGCTGCCTAGGATGCCAGAAGGTCCAAAACGCTCCACCACAAGCCCCTCTACATCCATGGGAATGGCCCGCATCTCCCTGGCAAAGGGTACACATCGGCTTTGCTGGTCCATTTATGGACTCAATGTTCTTAATCGCGGTTGATGCACACTCCAAGTGGCCGGAGGTAATAAAGATGTCCTCCACCACCACGGAAAAAACCATCACAGTATTAAGGACCATATTTGCCAGGAATGGGCTGCCTGAACAGATCTGTTCTGATAATGGACCGCAATTTGTGTCCGAAGAATTCAGGAAGTTCTTAAAAAACAATGGGGTTAAGCACTACACGTCCGCCCCATACCATCCCGCCACCAATGGATTGGCTGAAAGGTTTGTCCAGACCTTCAAGAAGGCCATAAAGGCCATGGGTAATGAAGACATAAAACTTCAGCACAAGGTGGATAACTTCTTGTTTGCATACAGGAATGCAACACATATGGTTACATACCAAACTCCCGCCATGATGTTCTTCAATAGAAGCCTAAGATGCCGGCTGGATTTGATCAAGCCAAACATCAGAAGGGACGTGGAGAACCGGCAATTTCAAGGCATGAATGAAAGGCCAACTAGAACCTTCCAGATAGGTCAACAAGTTTTGGCCCGGGACTACCGTACTGAGAAATGGCAGCCTGGAACTATCTGCACACGACTAGGACCGCTGATGTATACCGTGGACATCGGAGAAAGCATAATAAGGCGCCATGCTGACCAAATCATAGAGTCACCCGAAAAGGGACAACCTACACCACAACTCTATACGCCTAATGATGAAGCAGAGATACCCATATCTACCTCCGATCCGGTGATACTGGAACCCGATGAACCCGACACTGGCATTCAAGCTGAATCAGCCTTGCCAAAAGAACCTACTACACCACCAGAAACTACTACACCACCGAGGCGTTATCCGGACCGAGTCAGGAAGCCTCCAGAGAGACTGACTTATAATTAATTAACTGCAGCAATGTGTAGATTATTTTTCTTGTAACACGTAATTTATGATTACTTAAAATATTATCTACTGGTTGGCTAAAAGGGGAGGAATTGTAGTGTATGTGCCTTTAAGAGCCCCCTGTGTACTGTAATGCCGGTAATGGCCACTCGGGCTATATAAGCCTGTATATTGTGTTGTATCAGTTAGTTCCCCTCCAGACTTTGTTCAGTAAACACCTGTGAAACCAACTCCTGTCTTTAGTGTCTCTATTAACACACGGATACAAGAAGAATGAGAGGGGATCTCAATGAAGCATACAAAATTATTACAGGGCTTGATAGGATGGATGCTGGGAAAATGTTTCCCTTGGCTGGGGAGTCTAGAACCAGGGGGTCACAACCTCAAGATAAAGGGTAGGCCATTCAGGACTGAGGTGAGAAGAAATTTCTTCACACAGAGGGTGATGAATCTTTGAAATTCTCTACCCCAGAGAGCTGTGGAGGCTCAGTCATTGAGTATATTCAAAACAGAAGTTGATAGATTTCTGACTAGTAAGGGCATCAAGGGATATGGCAATAGGGCCGGTGAATGGAGCTGAGGCAGAAGATCAGCCATGATCTCATTGAATGGCGGAGCAGGCTCGAAGGGCCGAATGGCCTACTCCTGCTCCTGTTTCTTGTTATGATAGGGAAAGAGGCATACATTAACTACATGGACAGCAGGGGAGTACATGATAAGGGAAGAGAGATGAGGAGAGAAGTCAAAAAAAATTAGGAAGGCAAAGAGGAACTATGAAATTAAATTATCAAGGAACATAAAACAAAATAGTAAAATATTTTACAGGCATATCAATAAAGAAAGGAAGGTAGGGATGGAAATAGGGCCATTAATGGATAGACAGGATAATACCATAGGTAACGATAGAGAGATGGCAGAAATATTAAATAATAATTTTGCTTCAGTATTTACCAGGGAAATAGAACAGGTGGACATGACATTGGATGATGAGATTAGTAATGAGATAAGTGCATTCAGAATAAAAGGAGGGGATATATTAAATAAACTAATCAAACTCAAAGAGGATAAAACCCCTGGTCCAGATGGATTGCATCCACGCATTTTAAAAAAAGAATCTAGGGAAGAGATAGCAGAGGCATTACTAAACATATTTAATAATTAATTAGAAAAGGGTATAGTGCCAGAAGACTGGTGGATAGCTAACATAATACCTATATTCAAGAAGGGAGATAGAACATGTTCAGGGAATTATAGACCAGTCAGCTTAACATTGGTGGTAGGAAAAATAATGGAACCCCTACTAAAGGAGAAAATAGAAGAGCATGTAGAAACCAAAACTATAATAGGAATAGTCAACATGGATTTCAAAAGGGAAAGTCTTGCTTGACCAACCTCATTGAATTTTTTGAAGAGGTAACAGAGAGAGTAGATAATGGTAATGCAGTAGATGTAATTTATCTAGATTTTCAAAAGGCCTTCAATAAGGTACCCCATAATAGACTGATGAACAAGGTTTGAGAATGCAGAGTCAGGGGACAAGTAGCAGAATGAATAGCTAGCTGGCTTCAAGACAGAAAGCAGAGAGTAGGAGTAAAGGGTAGCTATTCAGAGTGGCAGAAGGTGGGTAGTGGTGTTCCACAAGGATCAGTGCTGGGACCACTGTTGTTCACAATTTACATTAACAATTTAGACTTTGGAATCAAAAACACAATTTCTAAATTTGTGGATGACACCAAATTGGGGGGGGGGGTTAGTCAATAAATTACAGGAGGACATTAATAAACTTGCAGAATGCGCATATAAATGGCAAATGAAATTCAACACAGATAAACATGAGGCATTATATTTTGGTAGGAAGAATAGGGAGGTCACTTATTACTTGGAGGGTGCGAGTCTGGGTGGGGTAGAAGAACAAAGGGATCTTGGAGTACAAATACACAAATCACTAAAAGTTGCGACACAGGTTAGCAAGGCCGTAAAAAAGCAAACCAAGCACTAGGGTTCATTTCTAGAGGGATAGAATTGAAAAGTAGGGAAGTTATGCTAAACCTGTATCGAACCTTGGTTAGACCACACTTTGAGTACTGCGTACAGTTCTGGTCGCCATATTATAAAAAGTATATAGAGGCACTGGAGAGGGTGCAGAGAAGATTTACAAGAATGGTACCAGAATTGCGAGGGTATACATATCAGGAAAGGATGAACAGGCTGGGTCTCTTTTCTCTTGAAAAAAGGCTGAGGGGTGACCTAATAGAGGTCTTTAAAATTATGAAAGGTTTTGATAGAGTGGATACAGAGAGAATGTTTCCACTTGTGGGGGAAGAGTATAACTAAAGGCCATCAATATAAGATAGTCACCAAGAAATCCAATAGGGAATTCAGAAGAAACTTCTTCACCCAAAGAGTGGTGAGAATGTGGAACTCGCTACCACAGGGAGTGGTTGAAGCGAATACTATAGATGCGTTTAAGGGGAGGTTAGACAAGCGTATGAGGGAGAAGGGAATAGAGGGTTATGCTGATAGATTTAGATGAGCAAAGACAGGAGGCGGCTCGAGTGGAGCATAAATGCCAGCATGGACTGGCTGGGCCGAATGGCCTGTTTCTGTGCCGTATATCCTATGTAATTCCCAGGTCACCCATGAACAATGCCATGGGAGGTATACCAGTTTTAAACATTTTGTTGAAGTCAACTAAAATCTAACATAATAACCACTGGGGAAAAATAGTCCACCAGAACCATCTAATGACACCTTTCTGTAATTCAACTTTTACTTTTCCAGAGAATCCAAGATGGCCTGGGGGAAATAGATTAGGCTTCCATACACAATTCCAATTGAGCCTGAGTGAACCTGGCTGCCTCAGACTGCAGTACAGATGCTGGTTAATATTCTGATGTATTATTAGTTCTTTACCTTCTATTTGTTCATTCAGGAAAAAGAAAACTACAGTGCTGTTTACTCTTACCAACTAATAACAATGTTATTGATATCAAACGAATTAATTACCAGTTATAATAATAGTAATAAATGAGAGTCAAATGTATATACATTTTAAAACCACCCGGAAAACCAAGCACGTGCTGACTTATACTGTAAGCACAAATCAGTTGTTATTTAAATATTTATTATTCATTTTAAATTGGAGTCCTGGCAATGCATTTTGTCATAAATGTATGACTGATCTGTATAAATTTGGTGTCTTTTTACATTATTTATTTTTGTTATTGGCTGCAGTCTCTGGATAAAGCTCTTTTGCTCACCCAACAAAGCATAATAAAAATATGTGCATTTTGAAACAGTGATCGATACAGGGGGACAAAACTGCATGCAAAAGCTTGTTTAGCTATTCATGCTTATTTCAGATTAGGCAAGCTACTTGTTCACAGCACCATCCCTTGGCCTTGTGCAGTTGTGACAATCATTACGAGCAATACTCTGATCATATTGCAGGACTCCAATACTAAATCTTCCATTTACATCTGAGAGGTCAGCACATAACAGAAGGTTCAGCCAATTTACAACACAACCTTGAACATGAAATAAATTGCAACTTATTTATAGACCATGAATATTATCTTTGGTTCTGTAGTTCACCTGCAGGTTAGCAAAGATATAATAATGAATTAGTTACATTTTTTCTTTTTCAATTACATTATATCTATTGCTGATTTTACACTACATTTTAAACTCAAAAACTGCTCTGAAACAAATAGAAACATTTCAACCTTTTGTAAATTGTCTCTAACAAATAAACTTTAGACCCAATTTTAATCCTCTACATCCAATGAGAACGGGGTATACGAGGCATTAAAATTGCAGCGTCGCATGCACACAATCCTTGGCAACTTTACGACGCACACCATTTCAGCAGGCAAAGTTTGGCCAGCATGCAAGGCCCTCGTCCCAGGCAGGCGAGGCCATCATTGAGATTCAAAAGTCATGGTCTGATATTGTAACTAGCTTTCAGCAAGGTTGGCGCCTGGTGCCAGCCTTACCAAGGAAACCCAAGGCCATGAAGCTGCAGGCCCAGAAGTTTAGTGATTTTAAAGGTTTCTTTCTCGGCCAGGATGAGTGGTGGTGTTCCTCCGAGCTCCTCAAGGAAAGCTAGGCTCTCCCCTACCCCGGGCTTCCCTCTCCTCCTGATTGCCTCTGGAACCACCACCCCACCACCGACATACCTTTGATAAGAGCTCAGGGGACAGCACCTCATCTTTCAATTAGGTACTCTACAGCCCTCTGGACTCAACATAGAGTTAAACAACTTCAGATCATAACTTCAGCCCCTATCACATATATATTTTCTTTTTTATTTATCCACAATTTTTGTTTGTCCCCTTTTTTCTTCCTCCCTCCCACATGGCAGCTGTCCTTCATTCTGCCAGCACAATTCATACCCCATCTAGAGCCATCCTTTGTTCCTTAATCTGTCCCATTACCACCTCCTCTCGCCTTGAATATCTCTCAATGTCTCTCAATGTCTCTTAATCTCTCCTGCTTTCTATCCTATCACTGACCTTCCCTTTTGTTCTTTCATCCCCTCCCCTTTTTCCCTGCCCCTAAACCTACTTTCCATTTCCTGCTTTTTTCCAGTTCTGACGAAAGGTCATCTACCCGAAACGTTGACTCTGTTTCTCTCTCCATGGATGCTGCCCTGGCCTGCTGAGTTTTTCCAGTGTTTTCTGTTGTTATTTCGGATTTCCAGCATCCGCAGTATTTTGCTATCATACCTTTGATGGGGACTGTCTCCACGAGTCACTGATGTTGGGTTCAGGCGGGAATAGGGCCTAACTTATTTAAATGAAGCCTGGCAATTAGAATGGCCTGACACTTGCCCTGCTGGTCGTACGCTTGCTCCTGGCCCCCAGTTAAAGTCAGGGCTTTTGTGTCTGAGCCACAAATTTTCCATTACTATACAGGGAGTAGCTAAAACCTTAATTTATTTGATGTAATGCAAATCCACTGATACACATCTGTACAAACCCATATGGGGCAAAATTCCAATCTGAATCCACAAAAAATTCTATGGGGGGGGGGAGCGGTGGGCAGATCTTCCACCCACCCCCAAAGTCAAGGGTGTTGTGTATGTACCTTTAAGAGAAGAACTGATTCTATACTGCAGTACCAGCAGTGACCACCCCTGTATATAAAGCCATAGCAGGCTTCTGTACGTCAGTCTTAAGTTACCCTCTGTTCAGCTGCAAGCACGAGCAGAGGGAGCAGCCAGACTTTGGAGAGTGGATTAAAGTGGTGGTCCCCTGACCAGGAAGAGGAGGAGAACGTTGGATCACCACCACCAACTCCACCATCATTACATCAACTGAGGTGCCTGGAGAGAGAGGACAGAGGAGGAGAAGGAGAAAGGAGGCCTACATCAACATCAACCAGGGGAGAGGCCTTTCTATCACTGCCTCCCCAAATTGGCCTCCACTTCAGGAGAGGGAGAGAGGGGAGAGAAACCAACTGCTTGAAAGGAGGGAAGAAAACATCATCCGGAACATCTACAGGTGGGTGTTATTTGGGGCACTCTCCCAAGACTTTGTATTTTAGGTGGGGGGAGAAAAGAAGAAGCAAGGCCGCATCATCAAGGGGTGTAGTGTGTGTGTGTGTGTGCTCTTGTTAAAAGCTAGGCCACACACACCACTAATTAGCATCCCTTCTATTGCCTGCCCTGGGAGAGCTTGGAGCTGCCCAAGGTGAAGTCCTTAATTTAATTTAATTGCATCGTTAAGACCTGTTGCAGGACTAAGCCTGGGCTTCTCCAGCTTTTCCAGGTGAAGACGTCTTCTCCCCCTGCCAGAAGACCACCATCACCAAAGACTTTTTCCATCGGAGAGTGCAACCCTGCCTACACCCACCCACCATCCTGAGTGGCAACACTGCCCTTTGCGGCCTCCCTCCTTCCCACCCCCCCACCTCTCTCTCTCTCTTTGTCTCTCTCTGCCTGTCTTTCTAAGGCACCTTAGTTTCATCTATTTTATTAATTGCCAATTGAGCAGAGGGGCGAGGGCTCCTCTCCCAATTTAAATCAATAAGGAGAGAGGTGTGTCCTCATTTTAATCAGCTCCCTCTGCTCAATAGAGGACAAAAAAATATATATATACACCGAGGCCATTAACACCTTCAGGCCTGTGACTTGGGGTGAGTGTAGCCCTTAAAAAAAAGCACCCCAGAATGGCGACTGCATCTTCGCCGGTGGCGGGGCCAGCCGGGACCTATGCGAGAGTGGTAGCCACAGCCACAGCTGCTCCCGCTGTTCCTGCTGCCCCGTCACCTTTTCGATTAATAACAAAAAAGCTTGGGGTGAAGAGCTACACTCACCCCACTATGACCATCGAGGCCTGCGTCAAGGCCATGGCTGGGGTTGTCGGCCCCTCAGCCATCGTCGCGGCCTCGAAAATGTATGGGAAGGCTGTGTTCTTCCTGGGGTCGGAGCGGGCGGTGTCCCTGGCTGTCGCCAAGGGGCTCACCGTGGGCGGGACCTTCCTGCCGGTGGATCCTCTCGAGGCCACCGCGCAGAGGATCATTATTTCCAACGTCCCGCCCTATGTTCCTGGTGAGCTGCTCCTTCCCCATTTGCGACAACTTGGGGAGGTGAGGTCGGGGATCACGCCCATCCCGCTCGGCTTCCGGGAGGCCAGCCTTCGCCACGTCTTCTCCTTCCGGCGCCAGCTGTTTATCCAGCTGGCGCGGGAGGAGGACACCGAAGGGGCGTTCGTCGTCCTCCACGAGGGGACCGCCTACCGCGCCTTTTGGACGTCGGACGGTGTGAGGTGCCATGCCTGCAGGGAGGTGGGGCACATCAGGAGGAACTGCCCTGCCTCCAAGGCCGCCGGATCATCTCGTGCGGCCGAGGCTGGCGCCGCCGCCGCCGCCCTTCCCCCCGGATCTGCCCGCGCGTCAAGTACGTCTGATGCGCGGTTGACGTCGGGGGCCGATGCCACCAAGGCCTCCGGCGGGGGGGAGGGAGCGTGTCCGGCCGGAAAGAAGGCGCGGGGAAAAAAGAAGCACCTTAGGGCAGGTCCCCCCGTGGATGGTGAGCCCTTGCCCCTTGAGCCCCTTACACCCGCGCTCCTCGCGGAGTTGATCAGGGCAGATGTGAGCGGGAGGGGCCCCGTGCCCGAGCCTGTGGCCGCAACCGCCGCAGCGGTAATGCCAATACCTGCGGCCGGGCTCGGGCCCGAGGAACCCGACAAACCTGCTCCGCCGGAGGGAGTCGAGGAGGAGGCCTTTGCAGACATGGAGGTCTCCCTCGCTCCCTCCGTGCTAAAAAGAAGGCGCGACCCCCTGGATGAGGAGGAGGACCGGGAGGAGGAAGGTCCCTCCGAGCAGGGGGAGTCGTCGCCCGCCGCGGGTACTGCGCCCCCCCGCCCCCCCAGCGCTGTCGTCATCACCAGCGATCGGCAGGGGTCGCCTGTCCCTCGGGAGGCTGAGGCAGATGTGTCTGTCCAGCACATGCCTCCTGGGGATGGGGATGAGACCCTGCCCATGGGGGGGGTTGCGGAACAACCCGCGGCAGTAATTGAAGTTGACCTTTTATCGGTGTCGTTACCCCTCGCCGGGTCGGGCAGCCTGGAGGCTGGGTCGGGCGAGCTCGAGGTTAATGAGCTCACCCAATGCGACCCGGACGTCTCCCAGGGGATGCTCGTCCTGGTAGAGCTTTTAATTCAAAACCCCCCGTCCGCTGGGTCGGAGGTTGGTGGCGGGGAGGAGGATGGCCCCCTGGCTGCGTCTCTGGTGCCGGACGTACTGGAGGAGCTGGAAATTGTTCTCTCCCCGGTTTCTCCGGTCGTTCCGGCGTCTGAGGCGGAGGGGAGCTCTGAACCGCCGCCGTCTTCTGGCCCGGCACCCCTAGAGGAGCCCAGGGAGAAATCCTCTGCCGCCGATCCTGGGGGTGGGATCCGGGCGGAGGCGGGGCTGGCTGGCGTGGCCGAGTCGTTCGCTTCGCACTGCGCGGCGGACGGGTCGGCCGCTGGTGACGACCCCCTGGAGGAGGATGGGGACTCGGTGATGGGCACGGAGGACGATTCGGACTCCAGCGCCGACATGGCGATGGATGACCTCGTGCCCCTTGCCGAGTCTCCCCTCATTTCCGTAAGGGAACTCCGGGATTTTATGGCCACGTGCCTGGGTCAGCGCAATAAGGTCCGGCTGGCCCTCGACAGGTGGTCGGAGCTGGCGCTGCTCATCGATTCCGTCCGCGCCGCCGTTAAGATCTTGGGCGCGGACGAGGGTGTGAACCCGCTCGAGCTGCGTCGGCTCACAACGTTTCTCACTGGGCTGCTGAGGAAGTGGCGGCGGACCAGCGGCTGCGCTTCCTCCCCCCGTTAGGTGTAGGTAGAGGTTGCACTATGCTTCTGACATGAAGATAACCATAGCCAGCCTCAACATCAACGGCAGCAGGGAGGCGCGCCGCAGATTCAATAACTTCTCGGTCCTTCGGGACGGGAAGTATGCGGTGTGCTTCCTGCAAGAAACCCACACCGTTCCGGGAGACGAAGCCACGTGGCTCCTGGAGTGGCAAGGAGGGGTCAGCATGAGTCACCTCTCCAACAATTCCAGCGGGGTGGCTATCTTGCTGGCCCCGCATTTTCAGCCGGAGATCTTGGGGGTCAAGGAGCACGTGCCGGGCCGCTTGCTCCAGGTCACTGTTCGCCTGGGGGGCGTGCCGCTCCATCTAGTGAACGTGTACGCCCCTCAGACCAGTGCGCAGCAAGTGCGCTTCTTCGAAGAAGTGTCCGCTCTCTTGGGCTCCATCGATGTGGGCGAGTGCGTCATCCTCGGGGGGGATTTTAACTGCACCCTTGAGGCGAGGGACCGTTCGGGTCCCCCGCGAAGCCCGGCGGCGATGGAGAAGTTGAGGGACCTGGTTGGGTCCTTCGACTTGGTGGACGTCTGGCGAAATCTCCACCCCGACTCCAGCGCCTTCACTAGCGTGAGGTCTGGGGGAGGAAGGTCCAGAATCGACCGCCTCTACATTTCCAGGGCGTACGTCTCCTGCGTTCCGGCAGCTTCCATGCGGCCGGTGCTGTGCACGGACCACCACCTGGTGTGGGCGGAGCTCGCTCCACTGCGCGTGCGGGGGGGGTCCGTGTACTGGCATTTTAACAACCTGCTGCTGGAGGACGCATGGTTCCGGGATTCGTTTCGTCGATTCTGGGCCGACTGGAGAAGGAAGCAGGGGGGCTTCCCCTCCTTGAGGCTATGGTGGGATGTGGGCAAGGCTCACATCCGTCTCTTCTGTCAGGAGTACGCGAAGGGGTCGACCAGGAGGCGGGAGGCCCGGGTCGGGCGGTTGGAGAAGGAGGTGCTCGACCTGGAGTCCCGTCTCGGTCAGGTCGTCGAGGACCCGGCCCTGCGGAAGGTGTACGAAGAGAAGAAGGGCGCGCTGAAGGACCTGCAGCTCGTCGGGTCCCGAGGCGCGTACGTGAGGTCGCGGATCCAGCTCCTGCGGGACCTGGACCGCGGCTCCCCCTTCTTCTACTCGCTGGAAAAAAGACGGGGGGTCCGTAAGCAGCTCTTGGGGCTGCTGGCCGATGACGGATCTCTGGTCTCGGATCCGGAGGGAATCAGCGCGGAGACCCGCGCCTATTACGGGGCTCTGTTCTCTCCGGATCCGTCCAGCGAGGATGCGCGCAGAGTTTTGTGGGAGGACCTGACGAAGGTTGGCCCGGAGGGCGCCGAAAAATTGGACGCTCCGCTAAGTCTGGCGGAGCTGACCGGCGCCCTCCGCCAGCTCTCTAGGGGAAAGTCCCCAGGGCTGGACGGGCTGACCGTGGAGTTCCACAGGGCGTTCTGGGACGTCTTGGGGGGCGACTACGCGCGGGTCCTGGGGGAAAGTTTGGCGACCGGGGAGATGCCCCTCTCTTGGCGCAGGGCGGTCATTGTCCTGCTGCCTAAGAAGGGCGATCTCCGCCTCCTTAAGAACTGGCGCCCGGTCTCCCTCCTCAGCACGGACTATAAAATCTTTGCCAGGGCCATGTCTGCTCGCCTTGGCACCGTGCTGGCCCACATGATCCACCCCGACCAGTCCTACACGGTCCCGGGCCGGACCATCCACGATAACATCCATCTGGTCCGGGACCGGGTCCACCACTCCCAGAGGGCTGGTCTGTCGGTCGCCTTCCTTTCCCTGGATCAGGAGAAGGCGTTCGACAGGGTGGATCACGAGTATCTCTTCGGGACTCTGCGCGCATTCGGGTTCGGGACGCATTTCGTCGCCCGGATCCGACTTCTGTACGCCGCCGCAGAGTGTCTGATTAAAGTTAACGGGTCCTTGACGGCGCCCCTTCGCTTCGGGAGGGGGGTGCGTCAGGGATGCCCCATGTCCGGTCAGTTATATGCCATTTGCGTGGAGTCTTTCCTGCGCCTCTTGCGGAAGAGGTTGACGGGACTGGCTCTGCAAGGGCCGGGCGTGGAGGTGGTCCTCTCGGCTTACGCCGATGACGTGCTCCTCACGGTCACGGATCCCGCTGACTTGCGGAGGATGCGGGAATGCCAGCAGATTTACTCGGACGCATCCTCCGCCAAGATCAACTGGGAGAAATGTTCCGGACTCCTGGTGGGTCAGTGGCGGGTGGACTCCCTGCCGGAGGAGTTCAGGCCTTTCGCCTGGAGCACCACGCACCTCCTCTATTTGGGAGTCTACCTTAGCCCTGCCGAGGACGCTTGGCCGGCGAACTGGCAAGAGCTGGAGGCCAAAGTCACCGCTCGCCTAGGACGCTGGACAGGACTGCTCCGAGTGTTGTCCTACAGGGGTCGAGCGCTGGTCATAAACCAGCTGGTGGCCGCCATGTTGTGGTACCGGTTGGTCACTTTGATCCCTCCCCCTGCGTTTGTCGCCAAGATTCAGAAGAAGCTCATCGACTTCTTCTGGGACAAAAGGAAGCACTGGGTCTCTGCCGCAGTTCTGTGTCTCCCGCTTAGGGAGGGCGGTCAGGCGCTGGTGTGCCTTCGCACCCAGGCTGCGACTTTCCATCTTCAGACGCTGCAGAGATACCTGTACGTCGAGAATCCTCCGAGATGGTGTGCGCTGGCGACGTTTTTCTTCCGCCAGCCGCATGGCCTCAATTACGACACGCAGCTCCTGTTTGCGAAAGTGGGCAGCAGGCGTGCCGGCCTGCGGGAGCTGCCTGTCTTCTACCAGGAACTACTATGGGTTTGGAACTACGTCGCTTCCAGGCGGAGCTCTCCCCCGTCAGGAGCGGCGGCTCTCCTTCGGGAGCCGCTGCTCAGGAATCCGCACCTCCACGAACACGGGTTCGGGCGGCTGGCGGAGGGTAGGGCTGTGGCTGGCAAGGTGACCAGAGTCGGGGACCTGCTCGATGGCGGAGGAGCGGGCTGGATGGCGCCGGAGGAGCTGGCGCGGCGCCTGTCCTGGGCCAACGTCCAGCTCGCGGTCGAAACCATCAAATCGGTAAAAGCGGCACTGGGCCCCGACTCCACTAGATGTATCGAGGCGGCTCAAGCATGTGGGGCGATCCCGTCCGAGCTTACCCCCGTTCGGACGGAATTCCTCATCGGCGCCCGGCCCCGAAACTCCCCTCGGGAACCGGCGCCTCACAACTTGAGCCGTCTCGAGGAAATACCCTCCGTGCCTTTTCATTCCGCGCGGAGGGGTTTCCTGTACGGGCTGCTCCTGCACACTCTCCACTTTGCCATCTTCGTCTACCGTCCGGACACGCCTTGGCGTGGCGTTTTGCCGACCGGCGGTAGCGGAGGTCCCCAATGGAGGGCTCTCTATGCGGGAGTCCTCCCTTGTTCCATCGGGGACTTGGCCTGGAGGGTGTTGCACGGAGCGGTCCCGTGCAATAAGGTTTTAAGTAGGTTCACGGACTCCCAGGCCGCCTGCATTTTTTGCGGCCTGGAGGAGTCCGTGTTTCACGTTTATATGGATTGTGAGAGATTGCAGCCCCTCTTTCGCTACTTGAAGGGGCTGCTCCTCGATTTTTGGTTGCACTTCAGTCCCACGCTCTTGATCTACGGTCACCCGGTGCGGAGGGGAGCGGACAGGTTGGAGGACCTCCTTGTGGGCCTGCTCCTGGGCCTGGCTAAAAGAGCCATCAATTGGTCCAGGCAGCGGGCGGTCGAGGGGGTCGTCCAGCCGGATTGCCTGCATCTCTTCCGCGGCCATGTTCGCGCCCGGGTGGCCCTGGAGATGGAGCACGCGGTGTCCGTCGGTGCGCTTGAGTATTTCCGCGACCGGTGGGCGCCGCGGGGACTGGAGTGCATCATCAACATGGAAAACCAAATTTTAATTTGATTTGTTAAGCTTTAGTTGAACTTTTGTTTATTTACAGTCGAATTGGTTTTTTTTTTTGGGTCCAAATAAAAGAGTACCCTCTGTTCAGAAATAAAAGAGTACCCTCTGTTCAGTAAATACCTGTTATTATTGTTCTCCTGCAGTCCGTGTATTATTTATACTCGGACACTACATTGGCGACGAACAGGTTCGAACTCACCTGCAGTACAGCATCACCTCACGGGGATCTTTCCCTGAGAAGAAGCTTTTGGAGGTCGAAGTCAGAACAACAGGCGTCGACCGCGGGCAACCGCCCAAGGATCCATCGGAGTTCGGAGAGTTGCAGGAGAGGCTGTGGAGAGCTGGGCTTGGCTCCCCAGTCAAGGTGTTCCAGCAAATCGTGCTGGTAGCAGGTAGTGCGCTGACCCTTCCGGACTGCGGCGGGCTCGAGCTCGATCGAGCGGCTCTGCAAAGGGGCCGTGCAGCGTCGTCGGGAGGAAAAGAGAGAGAGAGAGGGTGGAGCGCACAGGGCACGGTCGGTGCTCAAGAACCGGGCAGCGTAGCGAAAATAAAACAAGGGGAAGGAAAAGTGAGACGTGCCGAAGCCGCGGGTCGCCGCCATTACCCTGCAGAACGCTAGGAGCAGCGTGGCAGCAAGGGGAAGAAGGAAAAGCGAAGGAGGCACCATTTTATTCCATTGGGGAAGAAGGAAATGCACGGGAGGCGCCATTTTAAATCACCCAAGATGCTGAAAAGTGGCAGTATCGCTGCTTTCGACAATGAGGTAGAAGACTGGACCACGTATGTGGAAAGAATTGAAGTGTACTGCAAGGCAAATGAGGTGGCCGATGGAAAGAAGGTGTCGGTATTATTAAATTTGATGGGCGCAAGAACGTACGGCCTATTGCGGAATTTAATTACCTCAGCTAAACCAATGGAGAAAAGTTTTGAAGAGATTGTTAATAACTTACAGGAACACCTAAACCCTACACCGCTGCTGAGAGCAGAAAGATTCAAGTTCCATAAAAGAAACCAGCACAAAGATGAGAGCAATGCTGACTATCTTACGGAACTACGCAAGTTATCGAAGCACTGCCAGTTCGGAGCAGGACTGGCAGACACCTTACGGGATAAGTTTGTCTGCGGGCTCCAGAGTGAAGGAACCCAGAAACGACTACTTTCGGAAAAGGACCTGACGCTAGAACAGGCTTTCAGCGTGGCAGTATCCTACGAAGCAGCAGCACGGGGAGCTGCGGAAATACAACAGAAACCACAAGAATACAGCACTAATGAAATGACGTATGGAGCAGAAAAGTGCTATCGCTGCGGCAGAACAACCTATGATCAGAAGAACTGCTGGTTTAAGGACAAAGTATGCAGGCAATGTGGGAAAATGGGATACATAGCAAGAGTCTGCAGGTCGGGAAAGAAAACCAACACTACAAGAACTACTAAGGAAAAGTACAAGAAAGTAAAGAAATTGACAGACAGTAGTTCGGAAGATCAGGAGAGTGATAAGGACTTCGGGAACAGGAGACTAAGTTGTCTAAAGTTACACAACGTGATTGCAAAGGAGGATCACTGAAACATTTGGGTCACCCTCATGATAGCAGGGTCCCCAGTAAAGATGGAATTGGACACAGGATCAGCCCTAACTGTCATGAATTGACGAGACTATGAGCGGCTATTCCCACACATACCCTTGAAGGACACGTCCATTGTCTTGAAGACATACACGGGGCAAAAGGTCTACCCCAGAGGAAGAATAAGGGTGCCAGTTGAATACAACGGCAAGGAAACACAGAAACTGTATCTATATATACTACCAGATGGGGGACCACCATTATTGGGACATGAATGGATCTGAAAAATACAATTGGATTGGCATTCCATTCAGGCGCTAACTGTGACTGATAAAAAGGATGATGACGTCACACCTGGACGACTGTCAAAGATTCTAACTGACGCAAAAGAGGTGTTCCAACAAGGACTTGGGACTCTAAAAGGAGTAACGGCAACAATAAAAATCGAAGATAACGCAAACCCAAAATGTTTTAAGGCCAGACCGGTACCTTACGCGATCCGCCCAGCCGTTGAAGCAGAGCTGGAGAGTCTGGAGCATTCGGGTGTGCTGTCCAAGGTGGACTGGAGCGAGTGAGCCACACCCATCGTTCCTGTAATGAAGAAATCATTGAGCAGCACGCCTGGGGAACCGAAGAAGGTTCGCATCTGTGGGGACTTCAAGGTAGCTGTGAACCCAATCCTGCACATAGTACAATATCCACTTCCACAGATAGAAGATATTTTCGCCTCACTATCTGGAGGGAAACGCTTTACAAAGATTGATCTGGCCCAAGCGTATCTACAAATGGAGGTGGAAGAAGCATCTAGGAAATACCTCACGATAAACACTCACAAAGGCCTTTACCAGTACAATCGACTGGTATTTGGGGTAGCATCAGCCCCGGCTATTTGGCAGAGGGCGATGGAACAAGTCCTGCAAGGGATCCCGGGGATCCAGTGTTATTTGGACGACATCCTGGTTACGGGCGAAAATGACAGTGAACACCTTGCCAACCTGGAGCAGGTGCTCACGAGATTACAGGAATATGGGCTACGAGCCAACCGCCCCAAATGCGAGTTCTTCAGGAGACAAATCTCGTACTGTGGCCACATGATTAATGAGGAAAGGTTGCATAAGTCGCCGGACAAGATTGAGGTTGTAGTCAAGGCTCTAGCTCCGGAAAATGTGTCGCAACCGAGGTCGTTCCTCGGGTTGGTGAACTACTACCATAAGTTCTTGCCGAATTTATCTACAATTCTGCACCCACTGAACGCCCTACTGCAAACTGGAGTAACATGGAAATGGAGTGATGAGTGTAAGCGTGCCTTTCAGAAATGTAAATGCCTAATCACTTCAAAAGAAGTATTGGCCCACGACAATCCAACGCTACCGATTCGGTTAGCATGTGATGCGTCTCCCTATGGCATCGGAGCGGTGCTGTCACACAAATTCCTTGACGGTTCAGAGAGGCCAATAGCCTTTGCGTCGCGCTCGTTCACCTCAGCTGAGCGTAACTACGCCCAGATTGACAGGGAGGCCCTCAGCCTGGTGTGGGGGGTGAAGAAGTTCAATCACTATCTGCACGGGCAGAAATTCACCCTACTGACTGATCATCAGCCCCTGGTCTCCATTTTTAACCCAAAGAAGGGCGTTCCGGTGATGACGGCGCAACGGCTGCAAAGATGGTCACTTTTTCTAGGGGCACATCAGTACGACATAGAGTACAAGGGTGCGAAACAGCATGGAAACGCTGATGGGCTGTCGCGCCTACCGTTGCCTACGGTAGAGGAAGCACCTGCAGTGGACCCTGTTGAGATATTCCATGCGACCATAGTCGAATGTCTACCTGTTGCAAACTCAAGTATAGAGAAGGAAACCCGAAATGACCCGACACTCTCTCGGGTCTATGATTTGACGGTGAAGGGATGGCCAGCACATAGCGACTCACTGTTGCCAGCATTCTCGCCAAGGAGAGAACAGCTGTCAGTGTGCCGGGGGACTTTGACGTGTGGAGCCCGAGTGGTAATTCCACCCAAGTTGAGAGATAGAGTGCTCAATGAGCTTCATGAGGGTCATCTGGGAGGGGTAAAAATGAAGAGCCTAGCCAGGGCGTTTGTGTGGTGGCCAGGAATCAATAAAGAAATCGAGGATATGACCAAGCGATGCACAGGATGCCAGAAGGTCCAAAACGCTCCACCACAGGCCCCGCTACATCCATGGGAGTGGCCCTCATCTCCATGGCAACGGGTACACATTGATTTTGCTGGTCCATTTATGGACTCAATGTTCCTAATCGCTGTGGACGCCCATTCGAAATGGCCAGAGGTCATCAAAATGTCCTCCACCACCACGGAGAAAACTATTGCAGTCCTACGGACCATCTTCGCCAAGAATGGCTTGCCAGAACAGATTTGCTCCGACAATGGGCCACAGTTTGTGTCTGAGGATTTCCAGAGGTTTCTGAGGAATAATGGGGTGAAGCATTACACATCTGCCCCATATCATCCAGCCACAAATGGATTTGCTGAGAGGTTTGTTCAGACCTTTAAAAAGGCAATAAAGGCAATGAATAATGACGATATACCACTACAACACAAGGTGGATAATCTCTTGTTTGCTTACCGGAATGCGACACATGCAGTCACCAACCAAGCTCCAGCCATAATGGTCTTCAACCGAAGGCTAAGATGTCGCCTGGATTTGCTCAAACCAAACATAAGACGAGATGTTGAGGATAAGCAATTCCAGCACATAAATGAGAAGCCAACCAGGAGCTTCAAGATAGGGCAACCAGTCTTGGCCAGCGACTACCGAACAGAAAAATGGCAGCCAGGAACGATATGCACACAGCAGGGACCACTAATGTACACAGTGGACGTTGGAGAGAGCATCGTGAGACGCCATGCTGACCAGATTCTAGAGTCACAGGAACAAGCCAAACCCATACCACGAGCAGGTGCACCTGGTAATCAACCCGAAGTACAGATTGCGTCTATCTCAGAAGCAGTGGTATTGGAAGCTGACAAACCAACCAATGACAATGAACCAGAATCAACTCCGCCGCAAGAACAGGATACTCGAGAAAGGCGCTATCCAGTCAGGATCAGGAAGCCTCCTCAAAGACTGAACTTATAAATGATTATTTCAGTTGATGTATATAGTACAGAGAAAATTGTAATTGTAATTAGTTATTATTTAGTTGTTAAATGAATGTTATGTACTGTTTATCTAAAAGGGGAGGAATTGTTGTGTATGTACCTTTAAGAGAAGAACTGATTCTATACTGCAGTACCGGCAGTGACCACCCCTGTATATAAAGAACATAAGAAATAGGAGCAGGAGTAGGCCAATCGGCCCCTCGACCCTGCTCCGCCATTCAATAAGATCATGGCTGATCTGATCCTAACCGCCAATCTACTATCACAGAACCATCTCCTGAATCTAAAAGAATTAGACACACGAAATAGCAGCAGGATCAGGCTACACGGCCCCTGGGCCCGTTCCACTACCCACAGGGCCATGTCCGATCCGAACCTGGACTCATGTCCAAATTCCTGCCCGCTCCCCGTAACCCTTAATTCCCTTTACTTCTAGGAAACTGTCTATTTCTGTTTTAAATTTATGTAATGATGTAGCTTCTACAGCTTTTCGGGGCAGCATATTCCATGGACCTACCACCCTCTGAGTGAAGTAGTTCCTCCTCATCTCAGTTTTGAAAGAGCAGCCCCTTATTCTAAGACTATGCCCCCTAGTTCTAGTTTCACCCATCATCGGGAACATCCTCCCCGCATCCACCTGATCCAGCCCCTTCACAATCTTATATGTTTCAATAAGATTGCCTCTCATTCTTCTGAACTCCAATGAGTAGAGTCCCAATCTACTCAACCTCTCCTCATATGTCCATCCCCTCATCCCCGGGATTAACCGAGTGAACCTTCTTTGTACTGACTCGAGAGCAAGTATGTCTTTTCTTAAGTATGGACACCAAAACTGTACGCAGTATTCCAGGTGCGGTCTCACCAATACCTTGTACAACTGAAGCAATACCTCCCTATTTTTATATTCTATCCCCCTAGCAATGAAAGCCAACATTCCATTGACCTTCTTAATCACTTGCTGCACCTGCATACTAACCTTTTGAGTTTCGTGCACCAGGACCCCCAGATCCCTTTGTACTTCAGTACTTTCCAGTTTCTTGCCATTAAGATGATAACTTGCTCTACGATTTTTCCTGCCAAAGTGCATAACCTCACACTTTCCAGTATTGTATTCCATCTGCCAAATCTCTGCCCACTTACTTAGCCTGTCTATGTCCCCTTGCAGGTTTTTTATGTCCTCCTCACTCACTACTTTCCCTCCCATCTTAGTATCATCTGCAAACTTTGATATGTTACACTCGGTCCCCTCCTCCAAATCGTTAATATAGATTGTAAAGAGTTGGGGACCCAGCACTGACCCCTGCGGAACACCACTAGTTACTGATTGCCAGTCTGAGAATGAACCATTTATCCCAACTCTCTGCCTTCTGTTAGCCAATCCTCTATCCATGCCAGAATATTACCCCCAATCCCATGATTTTTTATCTTAAGCAATAATCTTTTGTGTGGCACCTTGTCAAATGCCTTTTGGAAGTCTAAATACACTACGTCCACTGGTTCCCCTTTATCCACCCTATATGTTACTTCCTCAAAGAACTCCAGCAAATTTGTCAAACATGACTTCCCCTTCATAAAACCATGCTGACTTTGTCCTAGTACGAGCAAGCACTGAGTGTGAGTCATCAAAGAGTGCTCTGAGTTTGGGTAAGTGTGAGAGTTCTTTAATTGTTATTTCTTTTTAAATCATTCTTGATAAGATTACTTAAGCAGTTTAAGTAAAGGGGAAAAGTTAAATATTTGTGATTCTGTTGGTTTAAGAAGAGTAAAACAAGGTTACACTGCAGTAGGAGTAAATTGGCACAGCAGGCAGTGGAAACCAGTTTTCTAACCAATCAGCAGGGGTGACTCATTTGGCTGTAAACAAACAAACAGTATAAAAAGACCAGTCCTAGTGCGAGCAAGCACTGAGTGCGAGTCATCAAAGAGTGCTCTGAGTTTGGGTAAGTGTGAGATAGGGTAAGTGGGGTGTTAGGTGCTCTTTTCAAACTTTAACTCTGTGGGTTGTAGTTAATAAGGCCTTTCTGGTGCAGAGTGACTGTTGGTAAACTATTTAACTGGTGTAACTAGAGGGATTGATTTAATTTAAATCCAATTAATTAAAGGGGATACTAGCATCTAAAATCGGGCAGAGGGTGTCCATAACTAACAATAAAAAATTTAATTAATTACATAAAATGGAGCAGGTGATGTGTTACTGTTGCGAGATGTGGGAGCCGGTGAACCCCATTGAGGCTCACGGTGATTATGTCTGTGACAAGTGTCTGCTGCTACAGGAACTCCAGCTCCGTGTTGATGAGCTGGAGTCTGAGCTTCAGACACTGCGACACATCAGGGAAGGGGAGAAGTACCTGGACTCTGTGTATCAGGAGGTGGTCACACCTATGAAGTTAAGTAATTCAGATGTAGCCCATAGTCAGGGACAGGACGGTGTGACTACGAGTGAGGCAGGTACGGGGATCCAGGAGGTAGAGCTGGAGGAGCCGCAGCCCTTGTTCTTGTCCAACAGGTTTGAGGTTCTTACTCCCTGTGGGGACAGGAGCAGGGACTGCAGGGAGGATGAGCAACCTGGCCACAGCACCGTGGAATGGGGGGCCATTCAAGAGGGGGGAGTAAATAGAAATGTTGTAGTGGTAGGGGATAGTATTATTAGGGGGATAGATAGAGTTCTCTGCAGCCGAGAGCGAGAGTCCTGAAGGCTGTGTTGCCTACCCGGTGCCAGGGTTAAGGACATCTCCTCTGGGCTGGAAAGAAACTTGCAGTGGGAGGGGGTGGATCCAGTTGTCGTGGTCCATGTTGGTACAAACGACGTAGATAGGACTAGGAAGCTGATTCTGTTAAAGGAGTATGAGCAGCTAGGGGTCAAATTAAAAAACAGAACCTCAAGGGTAATAATTACCTGAGCCACGAGCGAATTTGGCTAGGACAAATAAAATTAGAGAGTTAAATGCGTGGCTCAAAGACTGGTGTGGGAGAAATGGGTTTTGCTTCCTGGGACACTGGTACCAGTACTGGGGCAGGAGGGAGCTGTTCCGTTGGGACGGGCTTCACTTGGCCAGTGCTGGGACTAGAGTCCTGGCGGATCATATAACTAGGGCTGTAGAGAGTGCTTTAAACTAACTAGTGGGGGGAGGGGAGGTGGGGGGGGAGGGAGGGGGGAGGGGTGGGGGGGGAGGGGGGAGGGGGGGTGGGAGGGGGGAGGGGTGGGGAGGGAGGGGGGAGGGGGGAGGGGGTGGGGGGGAGGGGTGGGGGGGAGGGGTGGGGGGGAGGGGTGGGGGGGAGGGGGGAGGGGGAGGGGGGGAGGGGGGAGGGGTGGGGGGGAGGGGGGTGGGGGGGGGAGGGGGGGGGTGGGAGGTGGGGGGGAGGGGGGAGGGGTGGGGGGGGAGGGGGGGGGAGGGGGGAGGGGTGGGAGGTGGGGGGGAGGGGGGAGGGGTGGGGGGGGAGGGGGGGGGAGGGGGGAGGGGGGAGGGGTGGGGGAGGGGTGGGGGGGGAGGGGGGGGGAGGGGGGAGGGGTGGGGGGGGAGGGGGGGGAGGGGGGAGGGGTGGGGGGGGAGGGGGGGGGAGGGGAGGTTCCTAGAGAGCAAATAATAAAAATGACAACAGAGAAGGTCATAGACTTAGGTTGCAGTGGGGAAATGAAAAACCAGAGCGTGTCAGGAAGGGGCAGAAGGTATGGAGTAAAAGGTAAAGTAATAAAAAGGGCAAAAGCAGGAACTAAGTGTCACAAAACATATTTGAAAGTTCTCTATCTGAATGCACGTAGCATTCGTAACAAAATAGACGAGTTAATGGCACAAATAACTACATATGGGTATGATCTTGTGGCCATTACAGAAACATGGCTGCAGAGTGACAATGCCTGGGAATTAAACATACCAGGTTATTTAACGATCAGGAAGGACAGGCAGGAAGGAAGGGGAGGTGGGGTGGCTATGTTAATAAAGGAAGGAATCACTGTAATAAAGAGAAATGATATTGGGTCAAAAGATCAGGATAATGAAACAGTTTGGGTGGAGGTAAGGAATAATAAGGGGAAAAAAACACTAGTGGGCGTAGTCTATAGGCCTCCGAACAGTTGCAACTCTGTTGGATGGAGTATCAATCAGGAAACAGTTGAGGCTTGTAATAAAGGAACATCTATAATTATGGGGGATTTTAACTATCATATTAATTGGACAAATCAAATTGGGCAGGGCTGCCTTGAGGATGAGTTCATTGAGTGTATTAGGGATGGGTTTCTTGAGCAGTATGTAACTGAACCGACCAGGGGGCAAGCAACCTTAGATCTGGTCCTGTGTAATGAGACAGGATTAATTAAAAATGTTGTGTATGTGCCTTTAAGAGACCCCTGTGTACTGTAATGCCGGTAATGGCCACTCGGGCTATATAAGCCTGTATATTGTCTTGTATCTGTTAGTTCACCTCCAGACTTTGTCCAGTAAACACCTGTAAAGCAATTCCTGCATTCCGTGTCTTCATTAACACACGGATACAACAGTGGCGACGAATTGGAAACGGACTTACCTGCAATTCGGCAGCACCTCAAGGAGATCGATTCCTCAGACGAAGGAAGAAGAAAAAAAATGAAAAAAAACAGTGGTTTCACCAGCTAGCCAGGCTGGTGGCAGGTACTGCAATAATCCTTCCTGGGCGGCGGGCTGGGGCTTGATCAGCTGGCTCTACAGCGGGGCCAAGCAGTGAAGGCGCAGGCAAACAAATACAAAGGGTGGAGCACTCGGGAGACGACCAGCTCTGCAAAGCAGGTCGGCGTTCGGACCACGCAGAGGGTGGGGAAAGTCCCAGAGAGTCCGGCGGGAACAAGTCTCCGACTATTAAAAATATTTGTATAAATAAAAACCGCGGAGAACAGCGTTGTCAGCAGCAACAGCGGCAGGAAAGCGCGGGAGGCACCACTTTTTTTTCAGCAAGGAAGAAAGTAAAGCGCGGGAGGCGCCATTTTTTTTTAGGATGCCTAAGACTGGCAACATTACTACTTTCGATAGAGTTGTAGAGGATTGGGCCACATATGTGGAAAGAGTGGAAGTATATTGCACAGCGAATGAAATAAATGATGATAAAAAGGCATCGGTACTTCTAAATCTAATGGGCGCAAGAACATACAGGCTGTTACGAAACTTAATCACTCCAGCCAAACCGATGGACAAGAATTTTAAGGAGATTGTTGATACCCTACATTGCCAATTCGGGGCAGGACTGGCAGATTCTCTACGAGACAAATTTGTCTGCGGTCTCCTAAGTGAAGGAACACAAAAAAGGCTACTTCCTGAGAAAGATTTGACACTGGACAAGGCTTTCAGTGTAGCTGTATCATACGAAGCAGCAGCAAGAGCAGCTGCAGAGATACAGCAAAAGCCACAAGACTTCGGCACCCATGAAATGACACGGGGTTGAGAGAGATGTTATCGCTGCGGCAGATCCACCCATGACCAGAGGGACTGCTGGTTCAAGGACAAAGCATGCAGGCAATGCGGAAAGATGGGACACATTACACGTGTATGCCGATCTGGAAACAAAAAATCCACTGACAGAAAAAAAATCAATAAGGAAAAGTACAGAAAGGTACAAATGATGACGGACAGTAGCTCCAAAGACCAGAAGAGCGATAGCGACTCCGGAAACAAGAGACTAAGCTCTCTCAAATTACATAATGTAATTGCCAAAGAAGATTACCAGACCATTTGGGTTACCCTCACGATAGCAGGGTCCCCAGTTAAAATGGAGCTAGATACAGGATCAGCTCTGACTGTCATAAATCGACGGGATTACGAGCGGCTATTTCCGCATATACCTTTAAAAGACACATCCATTATCTTGAAAACATATACGGGGCAGAAAGTATACCCCAAAGGGAAAATAAAGGTGCCTGTTGTATACAACGGCAAGGAAATACAAAAGTTGTATTTATACGTTCTGCAAGATGGTGGTCCACCGTTGTTGGGACGTGAATGGATCAGGAAGATACGTTTGGACTGGCACTCCATTCAGGCACTGACGGTGAACAGTAAGAAAAAAAATGATGATGACATCATACCTGAACGATTAAAAGACATCTTGGCCAACGCCAAAGAAGTGTTCCAACAGGAACTAGGAACCTTGAAAGGCGTCACCGCCTCAATAAAGGTGGAAGATGCGGCAATTCCCAAGTTTTTTAAGGCAAGGCCGGTGCCATACGCAATTCGTCCAGCAGTCGAGGCGGAGCTGGAGAATTTGGAAAAGACAGGCGTGTTATCCAAGATACATTGGAGCAATGGGCAACACCCATCGTCCCGGTCATGAAGAAAACATTAAATAATGATAAATCTGAAGAAGAGAAAAATTTGCATCTGTGGAGTCTTCAAGGTGACTGTAAACTCAGTCCTTCACACGGTACAGTATCCTCTTCTGAGGATAGAAGATATTTTTGCCTCACTATCCGGAGGGAAACGTTTCACAAAAATTGACTTGGCACAGGCATATCTACAGATGGAAGTTGAGGAGGCCTCTAAAAAGTATCTCACAATAAACACACACAAAGGCCTGTACCAGTACAATCGACTGGTTTTCGGAATAGCATCAGCTCCAGCTATCTGGCAAAGAGCTATGGAACAAATCCTGCAAGGGATTCCTGGGACGCAATGCTACCTAGACGACATCCTTGTAACAGGAGAAAATGACAACGAACACCTTGCCAATTTGGAGAAGGTGCTCACTAGGCTGAGAGAACGGGGCCTACGAGCAGACCGCCCCAAGTGCGAATTTTTCCAGAAACAAATATCATATTGTGGCCACATAATTAATGAAGAAGGGTTGCATAAGTCCCCTGAGAAAATTGAAGTGGTCATAAAAGCACCAGCACCTGAAAATGTCTCACAATTAAGGTCGTTCCTGGGATTGATAAAGTACTATCATAAATTTTTACCGAACTTGTCACCTGTTCTGCACCCTCTTAACGAACTGCTACAAACGGGAGTAATTTGGGAATGGAGCGAGGACTGTAAACGTGCCTTCCATAAATGTAAAGGCTTGATCACATCCAAGGAAGTTTTGGCTCATTACAACCCATCACCGCCAATCAGACTGGCATGCGATGCATCCCCTTACGGCGTAGGAGCGGTATTATCACATAGATTCCCTGATGGCTCAGAACGGCCGATAGCTTTTGCATCACGCTCATTGAACTCAGCTGAGCGTAACTATGCCCAGATCAACAGGGAAGCACTCAGCCTGGTATGGTGAGTGAAGAAATTCAACCATTACCTACACGGACAAAAATTTACCTTGTTGACTGACCATCAACCCCTCGTCTCCATATTCAACCCTAAAAAGGGTGTTCCCATTATGACAGTGCAAAGGCTACAGAAGTGGTCCCTTTTCCTAGGGGCACACCAATATGACATAGAATACAAAGGATCAAAACAGCATGGGAATGCTGACGGTTTATCGCGCCTACCGTTGCCAATGGTAGAAGAGGCACCTACAGTAGACCCAGTGGAGATGTTCCACTCAACCATAGTGGAATGTCTACCAGTAACAAATTCTGCCATTGAAAAGGAAACGAGAAATGACCCGACTCTCTCACGAGTCTACGATTTAACGGTGAAGGGATGGCCAGCACATGGCGAACCACTGTTGCCAGCATTCTCGCAAAGAAGAGAACAGCTGTCAGTGTGCCGAGGAACCTTGATGTGTGGATCCAGAGTGGTGATTCCACCCAAACTCCAGGATAAAGTGCTAAAGGAGCTTCACGAGGGGCATCTGGGTGGAGTGAAAATGAAGAACCTAGCCAGAGCATTTGAGTGGTGGCCAGGTATCAATGGAGACATCGAATAAATGACCAAGAGCTGCCTAGGATGCCAGAAGGTCCAAAACGCCCCACCACAAGCCCCTCTACATCCATGGGAGTGGCCCTCATCTCCATGGCAAAGGGTACACATTGACTTTGCTGGTCCATTTATGGACTCAATGTTCTTAATTGCGGTTGATGCACACTCCAAGTGGCCGGAGGTAATAAAGATGTCCTCCACCACCACGGAAAAAACCATCACAGTATTAAGGACCATATTTGCCAGGAATGGGCTGCCTGAACAGATCTGTTCTGATAATGGACCGCAATTTGTGTCCGAAGAATTCAGGAAGTTCTTAAAAAACAATGGGGTTAAGCACTACACGTCCGCCCCATACCATCCCGCCACCAATGGATTGGCTGAAAGGTTTGTCCAGACCTTCAAGAGGCCATAAAGGCCATGGGTAATGAAGACATAAAACTTCAGCATAAGGTAGATAACTTCTTGTTTGCATACAGGAATGCAACACATGTGGTTGCAAACCAAACTCCCGCCATAATGTTCTTCAATAGAAGCCTAAGATGCCGGCTGGATTTGATCAAGCCAAACATCAGAAGGGACGTGGAGAACCGGCAATTTCAAGGCATGAATGAAAGGCCAACTAGAACCTTCCAGATAGGTCAACAAGTTTTGGCCCGGGACTACCATACCGAGAAATGGCAGCCTGGAACTATTTGCACACGACTAGGACCGCTGATGTATACCGTGGACATTGGAGAAAGCATAATAAGGCGCCGTGCTGACCAGATCATAGAGTCGTCCGAAAAGGGACAACCTACACCACAACTGTATACACCTAATGATGAAGTAGAGATACCCATAGTATCTACCTCTGATCCGGTGATACTGGAACCAGATGAACCCGACACTGGCATTCAAGCCGAATCAGCCTTGCCAAAAGAACCTACTACACCACCAGAAACTATTACACCACCGAGGCGTTGTCCGGACTGAGTCAGGAAGCCTCCAGAGAGACTGACTTATAATTGATTAACTGCAGCAATGTGTAGATTATTGTTCTTGTAACATGTTAATTAATGATTACTTAAAATATTATGTACTGGTTGTCTAAAAGGGGAGGAATTGTGGTGTATGTGCCTTTAAGAGCCCCCTGTGTACTGTAATGCCGGTAATGGCCACTCGGGCTATATAAGCCTGTATATTGTCTTGTATCTGTTAGTTCACCTCCAGACTTTGTCCAGTAAACACCTGTAAAGCAACTCCTGCATTCCGTGTCTTCATTAACACACGGAGACAACAAAAAATGTCCTAGTAAAGGATCCCCTTGGAATGAGTGACCATAACATGGTTGAATTCCATATTCAATTAGAGGGTGAGAAGGTTGGATCTCAAACAAGCGTGCTAAGCTTGAATAAAGGAGACTATGAAGGTATGAGAGCGGAATTGAGTAGAGTGGATTGGGAAAATAGATTAAAGGGTAAGACGATACATGATCAGTGGTGTACATTTAAGGAGTTATTTTACAACTTCCAAAAAATATTTATTCCACTGAGAAGAAAAGGGTGTAAAAGAAAAGACAACCATCCGTGGCTAAGTAAAGAAATTAAGGATAGTATTCGACTAAAAACAAGGGCATATAAGGTAGCCAAATCTAGTGGGAGGATAGAGGATTGGGAAAACTTTAAAAGACAGCAAAAAATAACAAAAAGATTGATTAAGAAAGGGAAGATAGATTATGAAAGTAAATTAGCAAAAAATATAAAAACAGATAGTAAGAGTTCTCATCGTTATATAAAAAGAAAAAGGGTGGCTAAGTAAATGTTGGTCCCTTAGAGGATGAGACCGGGAAATTAATGGTGGGAAATATGGAGATGGCAAAAACACTGAATGAATATTTTGTATCAGTCTTTACAGTAGAGGATACTAAGAATATCCCAACACTGGACAAACAGGGGGCTATAGGGGGAGAGGAGCTAAACACGATCAAAATCGCTAAGGAAGTGGTACTCGGTAAAATAATGGGACTCAAGACGGATAAATCACCTGGACCTGATGGCTTACATCCTAGGGTCTTGAGGGAAGTGGCGGTAGGGATTGTGGATGCATTGGTAATAATTTTCCAAAACTCCCTGGACTCAGCAAAGGTCCCGGCAGTAGACAGAAGGCTGGAAACTATAGACCAGTTAGCCTAACATCTGTGGTAGGTAAAATTTTGGAGTCCATTATTAAGGAGACAGTAACAGGACATAGCAGGCTTCTGTACGTCAGTCTTAAGTTACCCTCTGTTCAGTAAATACCTGTTATTATTGTTCTCCTGCAGTCCGTGTATTATTTATACTTGGACACTACAAAGGGGATATAACAAAGCTATTTCCCAGGCTTCCCCAGGAAGTCTCACCCAATCTGCCTCCGGAGAGGCCCAACAGAACCTACATTAGGTTGCATTATAGGTCTTCCAAACAGCTTAAAAATATCTATTAAATATACACTAAATGGTAAGACTCTTAACAGTGTAGAAGAACGGAGGTGCAGATATATAGATCTTTGAAGGTGCAGGGAGAATAGGCCATAAAAAACTAAATGCAAGGAAGTGGCTACAATTATAAAAGTAATTGATTAGGCCACAGGTGATATATAGCACACAGTTCTGGGCACTCCATTATAGGAAAGATATTAGACCCAAATTCACTAGAATACCAGAAATAAATGTTATGGTTATGAAGGCTCAAAAAATTGCCCCCCCCCCCCCCGCATTGGAACAGAGAGTTTAAGAGGGAATCTAAAAGAGGTGTTTAAGATTATCAAAGGTTTTGAGAGGGTAAATCGTGAACGGTTGTTTCCATTGGTTGGTGAATCAGTAACTAGGGGCATAAACTCAGGATTTTCACTAGAAGAAAGGAAAGTTAGGGGAATGTTTTTCACACACAGCGTGATTAGGACATGGAACGCTTTACCACAAGTTGCTATTGAGGCAGAAATAATGCAATTTAAAAGGGATTTGAATAACTATTTGTAAAGGAAAAATACAAAAGGATATGGTGCAAGGGCAGGGAAATGAGATTAAAATAGAGAGCTCCAGTTGAAGAGTTAGTAAAGCTGTTGAGGCTAGGTCAACTGAAAATTTCAAAACAGACTGATAGATTTTTGTTAGGCAAGGATATTAAGGGTTACGTACCTAAGGCGGGTAGATGGAGTTAAGATACAGATCAGCCATGATCTAATTGAATGGCGGAACAGGCTCGAGGGGCTGAATGTCCGACTCCTGTCCCTATGTTCCAGTACAGGCACAAGCATGATGGGCCAAATGTGTCAATGGACTAACAGGGTGGCCCCAGGGAGCAGCAGAAACAGAATTCAACAGATGGAGTTGGGTTTGCATGCAGCAGGTGGGGAAAGAGTGGCCAGCTGACCCTTAGAGGGAGGGAAATTCTGGTCAGGGTGGTGGGGTGCTGGTAGGCCTTATTGCCCAGTTTCCTCCCCCCCCCTCTTTTCTACTGTTATCCCACTCGATTTCAGGTGGGATAACAGAGGAAAATCCACCCCCTAAACTCTTCTTGTAGGGATCACTTGTGGTTATTTACTATCCTTAAGTGATCAGATGAATTGAGGAGGAGCCTACAATACTGTAAATTGTACACAGCCCATTATGATGGGGTTTGCCATAGAGCATAGAGCATAGAGAGATAGGAACAGGAGTAGGCCATTCGGCCCTTCGAGCCTGCTCCGCCATTCAATGAGATCATGGCTGATCTTCGTCTGAGATCATAGCTGATCTTACCAGTTCAGTACCCCGTCCCCGCCTTTTCTCCGTAACCCTTAATCCCCTTAGCCTTCAGAAATATATCCAATTCTCTCTTGAAAATATTTATTGAATTAGCCTTCACAGCCCTCTGTGGCAGGGAATTCCACAGGCTCACCACTCTTTGAGTGAAGAAATTCTTCCTCATCTCTGTTTTAAATGATTTGCCCGCTATTTTTAGACTGTGGCCCCTGGTTCTGTGCTCCCTGGCCATTGGAAACATTCTCTCTGAATTCAGCCTGTCCAGGCCTGCCATAATTTTATATGTTTCGATGAGATCCCCTCTCAATCTTCTAAACTCCAGTGAGTACAAGCCCAAACTATTTAATCTCTCTTCGTAGGTCATTCCCGCCATTCCAGGTATCAGCCTGGTGAATCGCCGTTGCACTCTTTCCCTGGCAAGAACATCCTTCCGCAGATGGGGCGACCAAAACTGTACACAATACTCCAGATGCGGTCTCACCAGCACCTTGTACAGCTGTAGTAAGGTATCCCTATTCCTATACTCGAACCCCCTTGATATGAAGGCCAACATACCATTTGCCTTCTTAATCGCCTGTTGCACCTGCATGCTCTCCTTCAGTGACTGGTGCACAAGAACACCCAGGTCCCTCTGCACTTCCCCATCTCCCAATCTATTGCCATTTAGATAATAATCCACCCTCCTGTTTTTACCCCCAAAGTGGATAACCTCGCATTTATCCACATTATAGTGCATCTGCCACGTATCCGCCCATTCCCCCAACCTGTCCAAATCGCACTGTAGCCTCCTGACATCCTCATCAGAGCCCACCCCTCCTCCTAGTTTAGTGTCGTCAGCGAATTTGGAAATATTGCATCCAATTCCCTGATCCAGATCATTTATATATATTGTGAACAGCTGGGGTCCCAGGACAGATCCTTGCGGCACCCCGCTGGTCACTGCCTGCCACTCCGAAAACGAGCCGTTTATTCCAACTCTCTGTTTTCTATCCGCCAGCCAGTTCTCTATCCACGTTAATACTTTGCCCCCAATCCCATGAGCCTTAATTTTGCATGATAATCTTTTGTGTGGAACCTTATCGAAGGCTTTCTGGAAGTCAAGGTACACCACATCCACTGGCTCTCCCCCATCTATTTTACCAGTTACTTCCTCAAAAAATTCCAGCAGATTAGTCAAACACGATTTACCCTTTGTAAATCCATGTTGACTCTGTCCGATCCTTTCCCCATTTGTCAAGTGCTCCGCTATTTTATCCTTAATAATGGACTCTAGCATTTTGCCCACAACCGATGTAAGGCTTACTGGTCTATAATTCCCTGCTTTCTCTCTACCCCCCTTTTTAAATATTGGGGTAACATTAGCTACCCTCCAATCCACGGGTACTGTTCCCGAGTCAATGGAGTTCCGGAAGATGATCCTTAGAGCATCTGCTATCTCCAGGGCCACCTCCTTAAGTACCCTAGGATGTAGTTTATCAGGCCCCGGGGATTTGTCGGCCTTCAGTCCCCTCAACTTACCCAACACCATATCCCTAGAGATACTAATTTCTGTCAGCTCCTCCCTCTCATTAGTCCCTATGTTTGTCGATATTCCTGGGAGGTTATTTGTGTCCTCCTTTGTGAATACAGAACCAAAGTATGAGTTTAATTGGTCTGCCATTTCCTTATTCTCCATTATATATTCTCCCGAATCGGACTGCAAGGGACCGACTTGGGATTTTACCAGTCTTTTCCTCCTGATATACCGATAAAAGCTTTTGCAGTCTGTCTTTATGTTTGCTGCAAGTTTACTTTCGTATTCTATTTTCCCCTTCCTGATTAATCCCTTTGTCCTCTTTTGCTGTATCCTGTACTGCCCCCAATCTTCCGGTCTGGTGCTTTTTTTTGCCAGTTGATATGCCCTTTTTTTTGATTTTATGCTGTCCCTAATTTCCCTCGTTATCCACGGTTGAGTCACCTTTTTAGGTTTATTTTTATGCCAAACCGGTATAAACATGTTCTGGAATTCTTCCATTCTATCTTTGAATGCTTGCCATTGTCTATCCACTGTCAATCCCCCCAGAAACACCACCCAATCAATCTTACCCAATTCCCGTCTCATACCCTCGTAATTCCCTTTATTTAAGTTCTGGACCTTAGTCTCTGATTCAATTTCCTCACTCTCCATCTCGACTGAGAGCTCGATCATATTATGATCGCTCTGACCCAAGGGGCCTCGTACAAGAAGATTGCTGATAAGTCCCTTCTCATTGCACAATACCCAGTCTAAAACGGCCTGATCTCGAGTCGGCTCCTCGACATATTGGTCCAGATAACCGTCCCGAAAACATTCCAGGAATTCCTCCTCCTCAGAATTTTAACTAATTTGGGTAGTCCAATCAATATGTAAATTAAAGTCACCCATGATGACAGCTGTGCTCTTATCGCACGCTTCTCTAATTTCCCTTTTTATGCCTTCCCTCACCTCCATATTACTATTTGGAGGCCTATATATCACACCCACTAACGTTTTCCTCCCCTTGCTATTTCTCATTTCTACCCATACAGATTCCGTTTCATCCGAGTTAATATCCTTCCTTTCCATTGCATTAATCCCCTCCTTTACCAGCAATGCTACCCCACCTCCCCTACCTTTTTGCCGATCCTTCCTAAATATTGTATATCCCTGGATGTTAAGTTCCCAGCCTTGCCCACCCTGCAGCCACGTTTCTGTAATCCCAATCAAATCATACTTGTTTACCTCTATTTCCACAACTAATTCATCCACCTTGTTCCTAATGCTTCTAGCATTAAGATACAAAGCCTTCAGGCTTGCTTTTTTCACACTCTCATTATGAATTAGTTTGGCCCTTTGTGTTTCTCTCCTTTGCTTATTGCTTCTCACCTTTCTACCATCTATTTCTAACTTCATATGACTTCCCTCTTTTCCACTACCTAGGTTCCCATCCCCCTGCCAAATTAGTTTAAATCCTCCCGAACCGCCCTAGAAAATATTACCCCGAGGACATCGGCTCCCTCACAGTTCAGGTGTAGACCGTCCCCTTGGTACAGGTCACTCCTCCCCAAGAACTGGTTCCAATGCCTCAAGAATTTAAATCCCTCTCCCTTGCACCACTGCTCAAGCCAAGTATTTAGCTTATCTATCTTACTCCCTCTAAACTTATTAGCTCGTGGCACTGGTAGCAATCCAGAGATTACTACCTTTGAGGTCCTACTTTTCAATTTAGCTCCTAACTCCCTAAATTCAGCTTGTAGGACCTCCTCCCTCTTTTTACCTACATCGTTGGTACCTACATGTACCACGACAACTGGCTGATCCCCCTCCCCCTTCAGAATGCTCTGCACCCGCTCCGAGACATCCTTGACCCTTGCACCAGGGAGGCAACATACCATCTTGGAGTCTCGGTCTCGGCCACAGAAACTCCTATCTATCCCCCTTACAATTGAATCCCCTATCACTATAGCCCTATCCCTCTTTTTCCCGCCCTTCTGTGCAGCAGAGCCAGTCATGGTGCCCTGAACCTGGCTGCTGGTGCCTTCCCCTGATAAGTCATCTCCCCCAACAGTACCCAAAACGGTAAACCTGTTTTGGAGGGAGATGACCGCAGGTGACTCCTGCACTACCTTCCTGCCTTTACCCTGCCTTTTGGTCACCCATTTACTGTCTGAGCTAGCCTTTACCTGCGGTGTGACCAACTCACTGAATGTGCTATCCACAACATCCTCAGCATCGCGTATGCTCCAGAGTGAGTCCATTCGCAGCTCCAGCGCCGCCATGCGGTCTGCTAGGAGCTGCAGCTGGACACACTTCCTGCACACATAGTTGTCAGGGACAGTGCCCCTGATTTCCCACATGGCACAGGAGAAGCATGACACGGGTCCGAGCTGCCCTTCCATGACTTAACCCTTACAATACCCTTTTATTTACTACGATTTAGCTTAATTATTGAATTCTACTTAGAATAAGTTTGTGAAAGTACTCACCAACCAGTCACCTACCTGTTTTCTGGTGTTGTATTTTCACTGCCGCCTCCTGTCCTGGAACCTTTTCCACCTAGGTTAGGCTCCTGAAATAAAATAAATTGAACCTACCTTTTCAACTTCCCCTAACCCCTAAAAGGTTAGAGGAGGTGGGAGACACTACACTGTAGTGTTTCGGGTTTAGCAACAGCTCCACCTATATAAGAGTTACTGGCCTCCTGCTCTCCCGACTGCACCAGCTGTGAAAGAAAAAGCCCGCGAAAGGTGAGCTTTTAAACTCACCAGTTACTGGCCTCCTGCTCTCCCGACTGCCCCAGCAGTTACTGGCCTCCTGCTCTCCCGACTGCCCCAGCTGTGGTCTCGGGCCTCGCCTCTCTCCGGTTTTTATACCGGGCTCCGACTCACTGCTCCCGACTGGTCTCGGGCCTCGCTGGTCGCCGGGTTTTCTCCCGAGCTCCTCCTCGCTGCTCCCGCTGGTCCCGACTCCGCCTCCACCCGCTGCCGATGCCGCACTGGGGCCTACCTGAGCCTCTGGGGCCTCTTGTAGTCGCTCTGCCGCTCAGCTCCGCCTCCACCCGCTGCCGATGCCGCACTGGGGCCTACCTGAGCCTCTGGGGCCTCTTGTAGTCGCTCTGCCGCTCAGCTCCGCCTCCACCCGCTGCCGATGCCGCACTGGGGCCTACCTGAGCCTCTGGGGCCTCTTGTAGTCGCTCTGCCGCTCAGCTCCGCCTCCACCCGCTGCCGATGCCGCACTGGGGCCTACCTGAGCCTCTGGGGCCTCTTGTAGTCGCTCTGCCGCTCAGCTCCGCCTCCACCCGCTGCCGATGCCGCACTGGGGCCTACCCGAGCCTCTGGGGCCTCTTGTAGTCGCTCTGCCGCTCAGCTCCGCCTCCACCCGCTGCCGATGCCGCACTGGGGCCTACCTGAGCCTCTGGGGCCTCTTGTAGTCGCTCTGCCGCTCAGCTCTGCCTCCACCCGCTGCCGATGCCGCACTGGGGCCTACCTGAGCCTCTGGGGCCTCTTGTAGTCGCTCTGCCGCTCAGCTCCGCCTCCACCCGCTGCCATGACAAGTGACCATTTCTCATTTGCTGACAGAAGCCTTTCTTACTTTGTGCTATAAATATAATTGTTTCTCTGATAAACTAGTTGCATTAACTATACAAAAGTTATAATGAAACTCTGTCAATAATCGGTACACTATTTTTGCACCAAAGTAAAACATACTGAAAATGAAGATGTGCTCTCCAGTTGCAGTCCTTTGTCAGATTCCATTTTATTTAAAATGTTCAGTGCTACAAAGTTACACCTCATTTTCAAACATTTCAATATAGAATCATTTCAGTAATTCCAGTGTTGCAGAGTTGATTCAGTAATTAAAGGATTAACATTTCACTCAGTAAAAACAATGATTATATAGGTCTGAAAATTGTTGTGGCTACATCGCCATTTTTGCATCAGTGAATGGTGATTTCAGGTGTATGTCGATACAAAACTGGCTTTGTAGCTCAAATGTCAGGTCCTCACGTGCACTACAGCAAGCGGTGCGAGACCCTCACCAGGAGACCATCTCTCACTACTTGGGATTCATAACAGGAAAATTCAGGTATATCCATAGATTTCCACAGCCCTTTATAAACAGAGTTTTGAGTCTTTTTTAATATTATGAAAAAGCAGGTTTTCCCTCCATGCTCTCCTATCAGAAATGTAGCCATTGGAGGAGCAGAGCTCTCTTGTGGTGGGCAAATTATAAGTCGCAGCCCACAGTGTAACTCAGTCTAGCTTTGCGCTCTGTAGTTCCCTGTCTCAGACCAATATTCTATGATATAAATGCAGCCCGAGACCGATTAGTTGTCATTCTATGATATATTATGGGGCTTTTGTATAACTTTTTACCATCTAACAACCTGAGACATTTTTGAAAAACAAAAAGTCAAGTTTAATTCAGTGCCAATATTAAAACTGCATTTGGTGTATAATCTATATAGTCACAATTCAAACTTCTACTATTGATATACATCAAGAAAACTCTCGACTGTAACCAATTATTTTCTGGATACCCATGTTAGCACTTGGTAGTTTTTAAAAATCCTTTCATGGGATGTGGGCATCGCTGGCAAGGTCAGCATTTATTGCCCATCCCTAATTGCCCTCGAGAAGGTGGTGGTGAGCTGCCTTCTTGAACCGCTGTAGTCCGTGTGGTGAAGGTGTGAAGGAATAAGCCATATTTCAGAAAAATACACCATCATATGAACAGAATTCTGATTTTAATACATGATATACAGGAAACTTTCTGGTATCCGGCACGGACAGGACCGACGTGTTGCCGGTTCATCAACAATTCCAGATAACCGAACGCTATAGTAAAGCAACAAACCCTGTTCTTCAAAACAATCGGCACAAGTTGCAAGCGTCTCTGTAACTTAGCAACAGCTTCCGCTACACCCTTGCACAGCAACAAATGGAGTAAAAAAAGTAACTAAAAGTAAAAAAAGTTACCTGAACCGACTCCTGAATTTTGCCGGTGGATAGAGCGTTCCGGTTATTTAGGGGCCGGTTAATCGAAAGTTTCCTGTACTAGGTTTAAAAATCTAAAGTCTCAACGACACAAGCTGCGCAAACAGGCTTCTGAGATGGGATGGTTTGATAACACAAAAGTTGTAAACACCACAAGCTTTTGAAATGGGAATTGGTTAAAAATACTAAAATAATGGCCCTATTGAAATAGCAGTTTGGTGCTTCCAGAAGGTCTGGAATTTGGGAGAAACACAATGGAATGACCCAAGTAAAATGTTAAAAACTGACACTTCGAACAGGAACACAGAATATTAAAAAACCATGTGCCTTTGTAAAAGTAACAGCAAATGAAACAGGAAACACGATTATAATATAATCAACTAAGATGGCTAGGAAAACAAACACCCTAGTTGAAGTGTCTTTAATTTACATGTTGTTAATATGATACCAACAGAACATTTTAGAGATATGACTTCAATAGATGACACCAAGCAATCACATGGTGTTTTTATTGAACTTGGAACACCACGGAGACAGGAGTCTGTGGTTGTAACCTGTTAAGGTGGTTTTAGAATTGAATGGAAGTCCTTCGATAAGAGTGGCATCAGAGATAAATCTGTAATAACAATTTTATATGATAAGTTTTTGGAACACCTAAAGGTAGAGACATAATTATACATGCAGCAGCTAAATTGACTGTAAGAATAGAAAAAAGTCAACAGGAAGATGACTAGAGATAATTAGCTTACATCAGCAGAAAACTTCAAAGGAAAAACCACAAAAAAAAGGTATAAAAATAGAGCTTTTCAGATAGACAGTCAGAAGTCGCTGGAAAGAGGCAAAGCGATTCTCTCAACTTCAGAGGCACGCTCTGTAAGTTTTTTAATCTGAGTCTCAGGGATCAAGGTACTTTTAATTTGATTTTGGCGGATATTCTGGATTAGAATTAAGAATAAGAAATGTAAAAATGTACGAAGTTAAGATTTGAGAATAAGAATCTCTGAGGATAAGAAATGTAAGCTATTTGTTTTTGAACTGTTAAAGTTGCAATTGACTCACAAGCTGTTAACTGTATGTCGGCTCTTAAATAAATCTATATTTTTTTAGAATTGTTTCAAGTAGTATTTATGTATCAAACTCGCAAACTTAATTTCTGTACACTCTTTTGTAAGGAGTTGCAGAATTCTGGGGGGTATTCCAGACCCTCATAATATCCGGAAGGTTACAGTCTAGTTAAACTTATTAAAGTGCTATCTGGAGGATGGTAACATTGTGGTAAACCACTTTATCGTTACACTATAGTTATCACTGTTGTATTATTATCACCGTTGTATCACGATACGAGGTCGCCTCTTGTCGCGCTGTTATACCTGGGCTGACCACCTCCGACTCCGCCCATGGCTCCACCTACCTGCCCAGGTATAAAGGTAGTCGACTGGCTGGTATTCCTCCTTGTTGGACCCGATCACCCACGAGGGTGGGCTCTGTTATTTAGTCAATAAAAACCTTTAGTTACGTTCCTAACTCGTCGCCTTTTATTGGACGAATTGATAGGTATATCAATTTTATTGACTAAATTTTAAAGATGTCTACTACTGGCCAGCCAGAAGCCCTCCCAGAAGCACAGCCACACCAGCCGGCTTGGCTGCAAGCCCTCAAACCACCGTACCTGGATCTAAACCCACAGGCAGCAAACGCAGCCCTCAACTTCAAACACTGGCTGGACTGCTTCGAATCCTACCTGGAAGAATCCGGCGCCCCGCAGAGATCCAAACTAAGACTTCTGAACGCCCAAGCGAGCCCGAGAGTATACGCACTCATACAGGACACGACTACGTACGAGGCCGCTATCAACCTACTGAAACAGCAGTACCGCAGCCCGGTAAATTACATGTACACCAGGCACCTCCTAAGATCCCGCCCGCAACAGCCAGGAGAGTCTGTAGCTGAATTTTTACGGGCGCTAAGAGCACTCGGCAGGAACTGTGACTTTAAAGCGGTGACGGCTGTTGAAAATACGGAAGATAATATCCGCGATGCCTTTGTGAAAGGCCTACGGTCCGACTACTCACGGCAAAGACTGCTTGAAGCTAAAGACCTCGACCTGGACAAAGCTGAAGCCCTCGCTCTCTCCCTGGAGGTGGCCCATCAGGACCAGGAGGCGTTTTCCAGGTACTGCTCACGACCCTGGGACTCGGGCCCGACCCCTACCGCAATACCCTTCGCAGCGCCGCCCCCGGGACCTACCTCAGCGTCGGCGTCCCGGACCCGACCGGGCCCGCCACCCCCGGTACCGGCTCCGACATCGGGCACCCGCGATCGGGCCGCCGGCTGCTTCTTTTGCGGCCAGAAGCACCCGAGGTCGCGCTGCCCAGCCAGGAACTCTACCTGCACAACCTGCAGGAAGAAAGGCCATTTCTCTAAGGCCTGCAGGAGCGGATCTTCAGAGGCCAGCAGTGCCTCATGCGAACTGTGGGGGCGGCCATCTTCTTTCACGGCAACTGAGGCCAGTATCCCCACACGTGAGTCATGGGGGCGGCCATCTTTGATCAAGGCAACCGACCCCAATAGTGCCTCATGTGAGTTATGGGGGCAGCCATCTTCTCCGCCATTTTGTCCTACCTCGTGGGAGACGCCATTTTACCCACCACGCCCGACTGCCACCGGGCCCCCGGACCCGACGACCGCCTCGCCCGCAGACGACAACGACTCGCTTACCTACACGCTAGCCTCCGTCACTCTGGATCAAGCCCGCCCACACCACCTGTCCAAGTCGATGATGGACATCAAAGTAAACGGCCACGCCACGACCTGCCTGTTCGACAGCGGAAGCACGGAGAGCTTCATCCACCCAGACACGGTGAGCCACTACTCCCTCCCTGTCCTGCCAACGCGCAACCGAATCTCGATGGCATCGAGGTCCCACGCCACGGACATTAGCGGCTACTGTGCTGTGACCTTGTCGGTTAAGGGTACAGAGTATAAAAACTTTAAACTCCTCGTCCTCCCCCAGCTCTGCGCTGCCGTCCTACTAGGGCTGGACTTCCAATCCCACCTCCAAAGTGTAACCCTAGCATACGGTGGACCCCTCCCCCCACTCACAGTCGACAACCAGCGAAGGTTAAACCGCCCACCGCGTAACACCTGCAGCCTATCCACCCTCAAGGTGCCGCCACCTTCCCTGTTCGCTAACCTCACCCCCGACTGCAAACCCGTCGCTACCAAGAGCAGGCGGTACAGCGCTGGGGACAGAGCTTTCATTTGCTCTGAGGTGCAGCGTCTCCTGAAGGAGGGCATCATCGAGGGGAGCAACAGCCCCTGGCGTGCCCAGGTCGTGGTCGTTAAGACCGGCGATAAAAATCGCCTGGTCATCGACTACAGCCAGACCATAAACAGATACACCCAGCTGGACGCATACCCCCTTCCCCGCATATCTGACATGGTCAATCAGATTGCACAATACCGCATATTCTCGACCATCGACCTTAAGTCGGCCTACCACCAACTCCCTATCCACCCCGAGGACCGCCAGTACACCGCCTTCGAGGCGAATGGGCGCCTATACCACTTCCTTAGGGTCCCCTTCGGTGTCACCAACGGGGTCTCGGTCTTCCAAAGGGAGATGGACCGGATGGTTGACCAGAACGGACTGCAGGCCACATTCCCCTACCTAGATAACGTCACCATCTGCGGCCGCGACCGGCAGGACCACGACGTGAATCTGGAGAAATTCCTCCGTACAGCCCAACGGCTGAACCTCACCTACAATAAGGAGAAATGTGTGTTTAACACCTCGCGCCTTGCCATCCTTGGCTGTGTAGTAGAGAACGGACTCATCGGCCCCGACCCCGAAAGAATGCGCCCCCTCATGGAGCTACCCCTCCCCCACTGCCCTAAGGCACTTAAGAGAACCCTGGGGCTCTTCGCCTACTATGCCCAATGGGTGCCCAATTATGCGGACAAAGCCAGACCCCTCATGAAGTCCACATCCTTCCCCCTTACGGAGGAAGCGTGCGCAGCCTTCTCCCTCATTAAGGGAGACATTGCCAAGGCCACTATGCACGCAGTGGATGAGTCCATCCCCTTCCAAGTCGAGAGCGATGCATCCGACTTCGCCCTAGCCGCCACCCTTAACCAGGAGGGGAGACCGGTGGCCTTCTTCTCAAGGACCCTACAGGGCCCTGAGATCCGACACTCGTCGGTCGAGAAGGAGGCCCAGGCGATTGTGGAGGCGGTACGACGCTGGAGGCACTACCTGGCAGGCAAACGATTTACCCTCCTTACCGACCAACGTTCGGTCGCTTTTATGTTTAATAACAAGCTGAGGGGCAAAATCAAGAATGACAAGATCTTGAGGTGGAGAATCGAGCTCTCCACCTACGATTATGATATCTTGTACCGGCCAGGTAAGCTGAACGAACCCCCCGATGCTCTGTCACGAATTACATGCGCCAGCGCGCAAAGTGATAGACTTCAGACCCTCCACAACGACCTCTGCCACCCCGGGGTCACCAGACTTTACCACTTCATTAAGGCCCGCAACCTGCCCTACTCCATCGAGGAGGTCAGGACCATAACCAGGAACTGCCAGACCTGCGCCGAGTGCAAACCGCACTTCTTTAGGCCGGACAGAGCAAGCCTGATCAAGGCCACCCGCCCCTTCGAGCGCCTGAGCATCGACTTTAAGGGGCCCCTCCCGTCCTCTGACCGTAATGTGTACTTCCTCAACATTGTTGATGAGTACTCCCGTTTCCCCTTTGCCTTCCCCTGCCCAGACATGACCAGTACCACGGTCATTAAATGCCTGAACGACCTCTTCGCCTTGTTCGGGTTCCCAAACTATATACATAGTGACCGGGGCTCCTCTTTCATGAGCGAGGAACTCCGTCAGTTCCTACTAGCGAGAGGTATTGCAGCAAGTAGGACCACCAGCTACAACCCCCAAGGGAACGGCCAGGTGGAAAGAGAGAACGCGACGGTATGGAAGGCCGTCCTCTTAGCCTTAAAGTCTAAGGGCCTCCCAACCTCCCGCTGGCAGGAAGTCCTCCCGACAGCGCTGCACTCCATCCGGTCACTACTTTGCACTGCCGTTAACGCCACCCCCCATGAACGAATGTTTGTTTTCCCCAGGAAGTCGACTACGGGAACCACTCTACCAACCTGGCTGACCTCTCCGGGGCCCGTCTTGCTGCGAAAGCACGTGAGGGCCCATAAAACAGACCCCCTGGTCGAAAGGGTGAACCTCCTGCACGCCAACCCCCAGTACGCCTACGTGGCTTACCCAGACGGGCGGGAGGACACTGTCTCCTTACGAGACCTCGCACCCTCGGGCACTCCGGAGACACCACCTTTACCCCCCCCCACCACCCCCCCAATTCCAGCCCAGGTAGACGGCATGCCGGAACCCCACGAGCCTTCGCCGACCACGCAGACACCAGCACTAACACCGGATAATGCAGCACCGCCGCTGCGACGATCGGAGAGGCTTACGAGGCCTCCGGACAGACTGACATACCAGAACTGGTAGTACACTTCACCCCGCCGGACTCAAATCTAAACAAGGGGTGAATGTGGTAAACCACTTTATCGTTACACTATAGTTATCACTGTTGTATTGTTATCACCGTTGTATCACGATACGAGGTCGCCTCTTGTCGCGCTGTTATACCTGGGCTGACCACCTCCGACTCCGCCCATGGCTCCACCTACCTGCCCAGGTATAAAGGTAGTCGACTGGCTGGTATTCCTCCTTGTTGGACCCGATCACCCACGAGGGTGGGCTCTGTTATTTAGTCAATAAAAACCTTTAGTTACGTTCCTAACTCGTCGCCTTTTATTGGACGAATTGATAGGTATATCAAACATCTTCACGTCATTCCTTTCCTTTAGGGAGAGATAGTCTGAAACTTTAGACCCAATTAAGCGTCTTATAGAATTCGGCTATCTTTAACTTTAGTTGAAGGTGAACGTCTGGGGAATACGCCTGATCTGGGGTAGCCCGAAAAGGACTAGGACTAGTAATTATCCCTTCAAAGGTACTCCCACAGTGCTGTTAGGGAGGGAGTTCCAGGATTTTGACCCAGCAACGATGAAGGAATGGCGATATACTTCCAACTCAGGATGGTGTGTGACTTGGAGGGGAAGTTGGAGGTGGTGGTGTTCCCATGCACCTGCTGCCCTTGTCCTTCTAGATGGAAGAGTCGTGGGTTCAGGAGGTGCTGCCGAAGAAGCCTTGGCGAGTTGCTGCAGTGCATCTTGTAGATGGTACACACTGCAGCCACGGTACACCGGTGGTGGAGGGAGTGAATATTTAAGGTGGTGGATGGGGTGCCAATCAAGCGGGCTGCTTTGTCCTGGATGGTGTTGAGCTTCTCGAGTGTTGTTGGAGCTGCACTCATCCAGGCAAGTGGAGAGTATTCCATCACACTCCTTACTTGTACCTTGTAGATGGTGGAAAGGCTTTGGGGAGTCAGGAGGTGAGACACTCGCCACAGAATACCCAGACTCTGACCTGCTCTTGTGACACAGTATTTATGTGGCTGGTCCAGTTAAGTTTCTGGTCAATGGTGACCCCCAGGTTTTGATGGTGGGGGATTTGGCGATGGTAATGCTGTTGAATGTCAAGGGGTGGTGGTTAGACTCTCACTTGTTGGAGATAGTCATCGCCTGGCACTTGTGTGGCGCAAATGTTACCTGCCACTTATCAGCCCAAGCCTGTACGTCATCCAGGTCTTGTTGCATGACTGCAGACCTGTCTGATTTACCTTAGCCCAGAAATTACTGTTGGTGATGTTAATGAATGGACGTTTAATACATTCCTCTGTCCACTATTTCAGTGGAGGCATCTATTTTACATGGATTAACATCTCCAATAAAATAGCAGGCACATGAATATAAATGTGTTACAGGTTCAGCTACTCATATCACCAGTCATTTCTGGGCTCTTGTCTTCACTTATTAGTTTATTAATTTAATGAAAAGGAATACCTTTATAACCGCAAACAAAAGCAAAATACTGCGGATGCTGGAAATCTGAAATAAAAACAGAAAATACTGGAAACACTCAGCAGATCAGGCAGCATCTGTGGAGAGAGACAAGGGGGATGATTTTGCTAATGGGGAGCTTTTGGAGGCGGGACTCCCACTTGTCAGGTTTTAGTCCCACCTCCATCAACTTCTGGCCAACCCACGCTATTTTCCCTTGACTGACCTTGTTAAACACACCCAGCGGGCTTAGCAGGCCAATTAAGGGAAAGCCCGTTGCAGAGAACGTCAACGTATGACGTTTCATCTGTCAAAAATTATTGACAGATGAATTGTCATCGTTTGACAGCTCTGTGAAGCTGTCAAACAGTGACATTCTCTGTAGTTTGATGAGGTCTTGAATTCAAGACCTCATCAAACCTCTTTCTTTTGCAGGCCATCTGTCATCTCTACTGCGGAGGTGCGAAATTCTCCGCATACCCACCGACTGAAGCCTGCAGGAAGAAACAAAGGTAAGTACACTTTTTCTAACACTTTCCAGTTACCTCAGATACTCACCTCTCCACACTTACACCCATCACTTACCTTCACTTTTGCACCCCTCCGACCCCCGCAGACCCACTACTCGCCTCGGTGACCCTGGCGGGGTTCGGCACCTTCAGGAAGACCACACTTGTGTGGGAAAAATGGTGATAAGCCTATTTTGTGCCTGTTAACTATCTGTTAACAGGCAGTTAAGTGGCTGTAATCCCTTCCCGCCTCCAAGGAGACGGGACCTGGCGCGGGACAGCTACCCGCCTCCTGGCAAGGTGACACCCACCCCCAAATTCTGCCATTTTCCCAGCAGTCCCACCTCTGTACCAGCCTCCCCAGGGCTGGCACCCATGGAGTTAATGTTTCAGGTCGATGACCTTTTATCAGAAAGGTCATCGACCTGAAACGTTAACTCTATTTCTGCCTGACCTGTTATATGTTTCCATCAGTTTCTACTTTTATAACAGGCATAGACTGGATTGAAATATTTCCCTTTACATTTTCTCCTCGATAACCTAGTTTGAATATAGCCTAGATTTATGAGTTGAAAATCTCCTTTCTCCAATAGCTGTTAAGGGTTCCAAGAGTTTGGGCAGTCTCATGTAGCACACAGCACACAGCACAAAGCCGGCCCATAATTTGGCACCAATCTCACTCATTAAGGAGGAAATGATTGGTTACATTATTGCCTAATCCTAAAATATTATAAATGAACTTACCACCTTCAGTCAGTCTTCCTTTACACCTGCACTTTAAAATTGCTGAACAAAAATAGCCTGAGAGCACTCGTATTGTGTGAAATGTCTTTGGTGACACCATGAAGTTATTTTCTAATGACATCATGAATTGGGATGCGACCCAGGGCGCTGGAGCAGAATTTTTATGTCAGTGAAGACAAGATTTTATAGAAAACATATAAGCTGCCTCTGACCAGTAGTTTTATATCATTAAACAGGAAAACGGAGAAGCACCAGTACAGACATCATGCCTTTATAACAGAGGGGAATTACTTTTTCTTTTTCAGGATTGTTGAGATGGGAGATAGGAACAATGATGTGGTACAGAGTGCTCTGTGAAGGGAGGAGAAAGAACTACCACTGGTTTTGGAAGAAACTGGTTAAAACCAAATTCTGCCAGTTCCATGTTCAGATAAGCATGGATTGTTTTCAGTGGTGACCTGGAAACTTGGACCAGAGCCAGCTTTTCATTTTAGTAGGGAATGGTGACCTTAGTGCTTCCGATCTGGCCTGGCTCCAGCTTCCTTTCAGTGGGTGGTCATTTTATTTCTTGCAAGTGTCACATTCCAACTAAGATTACAGTGTGGACTTTTAAAATAGCATAAGTTATACAAAGAGGCTTAATTGGATCTGTAAAAATCTAGTTCCTCACCATTTGATAGATTTGAAACAAGTTGGCAAGCCCTATGAACAATAGATGTCAGTATAACCCATGTTTGTCTTAAGGTTAGAAAAGGTAATAAAAACATTATAAATATACAATAAAAACAGATGTGTGTGCGTGAACATGTTTTTCAGCAGTAGAATATTAGCATTATTAGTGGACAAATATGTAACACATTTTTATGACATTCATGCAAATGCTTAAGCTTTTATCTGCTAAATCGTCATAAATGATTTCTAGGCTAGAGTATTTGAAACCATTTTGATTTCTGAGAATAGATGTGGAAATCAACCAGCTTTTTGATCAATCAAACATCACCTTCATCATTCAATTGCTTCCATAACTTCGATCACAAGTGTACGGGGTCCAGTCATGATAATGTTGCTGACTGTTTTATACTCCAAGTGCATTACATTCATGCTGTTCACAGAAAGAACAAACTGTCTGACCTGATATAAAACAGAAAATACATTTTAAAAGTGTGCACGCATAAATGCAATATATACACTACAGGACAACATTCATACTGCAGTACTGGGCTATTCCCAATCCCTTCCTCACTCAAACTACTGGCAATTGAACCCACACATTGGCCTAACAATTGCTATGGCTGGCCAACGAATGGTGCCTGCAAGTTACTGGAAGTGGGAGATGGAAATGGTGCAGCACCCTCTACAGGGGATCTGGGATCTGAGTGAACAGGACAAGCAACTGTGTATCTCCTTAACCAATCAGATTGAAGAATTGTGCAATGAACAGGGCAAGGTCTGAACAAGGAAGTGTAAGTTAGAATGGTGAATTCAATGCCAAACCAGGTACAGAAAGAGAAATAAAGAGAGGGAATGAAAGACTGGATCAAAAGGGAGGGAAAAAAGTCATTTTAAATTTAAAAAATCTCCAACAATTCAAACCTGAAGGAATGAGACTCCACACTTGTAATAGTTAATTTTCAGTGCCAGAAAGGTTGACTGGCAGTAATTAACACTTATCACACTGTTAAAATGGTTCTTAGACTGAAATAGACAAGCCCTAACTAATTTATATCTACCGTGCAAGTATAGTAACTTCACACGGCTCGATGCATTTGAAGGGTGAGGCAGAGAGTGAGATGCCATTTTAGCGAAGCTAACGGCAGAGCAGCGCATCTCAGACAGCAACTGTTGGATTTCCACATTTAATCGCACATCTGTCCTCTCCTGAAGTTGCTGTGGCATTTGCACATAAATAACGGTGAGCGCCATTAGCTCACCATTATTTTGACAGCAATTTTTGGCTATTATTTTACTATTGAAACTATAGCCCTGAATTTCTTGGAACAGTGCCTTTGGCGCTGAACACCATAAGTTAGACCATTGTGCTCCCCGACCCTTTAGTGACAAATGTACACCAACATTTTCTGTAGATTTGATTAGAATACGCAGAAGCAAGCATAGCAGTGAGTCAGAAGCAACACATTCAAACTGTTGGGGCCGAGCACAGGATGGAACAACAGGCTGGATTTTGCTGTAGAAGTAACGGTGAGGCTAACAGCGTTATTAAAGGGTAAATCAGGCAGCAGCTTCTGGCTGCCGCAGTTAAACGAGGAAATCGGAATGTTGCTGTCCGAGTTGCCCTGCTGCTCTAGAAGCTGCGCTATAACAGTATCTCGCTGAGACACTCAGCATTGAAGCACATGGAACAGTGTGAAGTTACAGTACTTACGTAATATATATCCACTAAACTCGCCAGAAAAAGTTAGGGTTTGTCCATTCCAGTGTAAATGAATTTTTAACAGTGTGATAAGTCAAACAGCCTCTCTGGCACTGAAAATTAACTTTTATAAGTGTGGATTTTCATTCAACAACAACTTATATAGCTCCTTTAACGTAATAAAACATCCCAAGGCACTTCACAGCAGCGTTATCAAAAAAAAACAAAGTTTGACACTCAGCCATATAAGATGTTAGGGCAGATGATCAAAAGCCTGGTCAAAGAGGTAGGTTTTAAGGAGCGTCTTAAAGGAGGAAAGAGAAGTGGAGAGGTTTAGGGAAGAACTTCCAGAGCTTAGGACCTCAGCAGCTGATGGTATGACCGGCAATGGTGGAGCATTTAAAATCAGGGACGTTCAAAAGACCAGAATAGGTGGAGCGCAGAGGTCTAGGGGGATTATAGGGCTGGAGGAGATTACAGAGATAAGATGGGGCGAGACCTTGGAGGGATTTCAAAACGTGAATGAGAATTTTTAAATCGAGGCGTTGCTTAACTGGGAGTCAATGTAGGTCAGCAAGCATGGGGAAGATGGGTGAGTGGGACTTGGTGCAAGTTAGCACATGGGCGGCAGAGTTTTGGATGACCTCAAGTTTATAGAGGGTAGAACGAGGGAGGTCAGCCAGTAGTGCGTTGGAATAGTCAAGACCAGTGATAAAGGCATGGATGAGGGTTTCAGCAGCAGAAAAGTTGAGGTAAGGTTGGAGACGGGCGATATTACAAAGGTGGAAATGCATGGTCTTAGTTTCTTTTAATTTTAAATTCCTTCAGGTTTAAAAAATAAAAAATAAAAAATAAAACTTTTTTACTTTTTTGTTGTCTCTTTTATCTCTCTCTCTCAATCCCATATTAGAACATAAGAAATGAGGAGCAGGAGTAGGCCATTTGGCCCTTCGAGCCTGCTCTGCCATTAAATAAGACCATGGATCATCTTCTACCTCATCTCCACTTTCCTGCACTATCCCCATATCCCTTGATTCCCTTAATATTCAAAAATCCATCAATCTCTGTCTTGAATATACTCAATGACTGAGCCTCCACAGCCCTCTGGGGTATAGAATTCCAAAGATTCACCACCCTCTGAGTGAAGAAATTTCTCCTCATCTCAGTCCTAAATGGCCGACCCCTTATTCTGAGGCTGTGACCCCTGGTTCTAGACTCCCCAGCCAGGGGAAACATCTTCCCTGCATCTACCCTGTCAAGCCCTTTAAGAATGTTATATGTTTCAATTAGATCACCTCTCATTCTTCTAAACGCTAGAGAATATAGGCCTAGTCTACTCAATATCTCCTCATAAGACAATCACCCCATCCCAGGAACCAGTCTGGTGAACCTTCGTTGCACTCCCTCTATGGCAAGTATAGCCTTCCTTGGGTAAGGAGACCAAAACTGCACACAATGCTCCAGGTGTGGTCTCACCAGGGCCCTATATAATTGCAGTAAGACATCTTTACTCTTGTACTCAAATCCTCTTGTAATAAAGGCCAACATATCATTTGCTTTCCTAATTGCTTGCTGTACCTGAATGTTAACTTTCAGTGATTAGTGTATAAGGACACCCAGGTCCCTCTAAACACCAACATTTCCCAATCTCTCACCATTTAAAAAATACTCTGCTTTTCTATTTTTCCTACCAAAGTGGATAACTTTACATTATATTCCATTTGCCATGTTCTTGCCAACTCACGTAGCCTGTCTATATCCCCTTGATGAAGCCTCCTTGCATCCTCCTCACAACTTACATTCCCACCCAGTTTTTTATCATCAGCAAACTTGGATATATTACATTTGGTCCCCTCATCCAAATCATTGATGTAGATTGTGAATAGCTGAGGCTCAAGCACTGATCCTTGCGGTACCCCACTAGTTACAGTCTGCCAACCCGAAAATGGCCTGTTTATTCCTACTCTCCGTTTTCTGTTCATTAACCAATCCTCAATCTGTGCTAATATATTATCCTTAGTCCCATGAGCCGTAATTTTGTTTAATAACCTCTTGTGTGGCACTTTATCGAATGCCTTCTGAAAATCCAAATGCACCACATCCATTGGTTCCCCCTTATCTATTCTGCTAGTTACAACTTCAAAAAACTCCAACAGATTTTTCAAACACTATTTCCCTTTCATAAATCCATGTTGACTCTGCCCAATCCTATTATTATTTTCTAAGTGCCCTGTTACCACAAACTTAATAATAGATTATAGCATTTTCCCTACTACTGATGTCAGGCTAACTGGTCTGTAGTTCCCCGTTTTCTCTATCCCTCCTTTCTTATATAGTGGGGTTACATTTGCTACCTTCCAATCCGTGGGAACAATTCAAGAATCTATGGAATTTGGGGAAATGACAACCAATGCATCCACTATCTCTATAGCCACCTCTTTCAAAACCCTAGGATGTAGGCCATCAGATCCAGGTGATTTATTGGCTTTCAGTCCCATTAATTACTCCAGTACTTTTTTTTACTAATACTAATTTCTTTCAGTTCCTCATTCTCACTAGACCCTTGGTTCTCCACTATTTCCGGGAAGTATTTTGCACCTTCTTCCATGAAGACAGACACAAAGTATTTGTTTAATTTCTCTGCCATTTCCTTATTCCCCATTATAATTTCTGCTGTCTCAGCCTGTACGGGACCCACATTTATTTTCACTAATCTTTTCCTTTTTACATACCTAGAGAAACTTTTACAGTCTATTTTTATGTCTCTCACTAGTTTACTCTCATATTCTATTTTCCCTTTCTTTATCAATTTCTTGGCCCTCCTTTGCTGAATTCTCAAATCCTCCCAATCCTCAGGCTTACTACTCTTTTTGGCAACATTATAAGCCTCTTCCTTTGATCTAATAATATCTTTAACTTCTCTTATTAGCCTCGGTTGGACCACTTTTCCTGTGGGGTTTTGTGTCTTAAAAGAATGTGCATATGTTGTAAATGATGTATTAATTCTTTAAATGCTAGCCATTGCTTGTCTACTGTCATATCTTTTAATGTAGTTTCCCAATCTACCTTAGCCAACTCGCCCCTCATAACTAGGTAGTTTGCTTTGTTTAGATTTAAGACCCTAGTTTCGGATTTAACTAAATCACTTTCAAACTCAATATAAAATTCTATCATATTATGGTCACTCTTCCCTAAAGGCCTCTTTACTACAATTAACCCTTTCTCATTGCACAACACTAGATCTAAAATAGCCTGTTCCCTAGTTGGTTCTTCAACATACTGATCTAGAAAGCTATCTTGCATACATTCAATGAATTCGTCCTCCACACTATTACTGCAAATTTTCTTTGCCCAGTCTATATTTAGATTAAAGTCCCCCATGATTACTGTATTACCCTTGTTACCTGCACCTCTAATTTCCTGATTTATACTCTGCCCTACATTACAACTACTATTTGGGGGGCCTATAAACAACTCCCCCCAAATGTTTTCTGCCCCTTGCTGTTTCTTAGCTCCACCCAAACAGATTCTATTTCTTGATTTTTGGAGCAAAGATCCTTTCTCACTACTGTCTTTATCCCATCCTTTATTATCAGGGCTACCCCTCCTCCTTTACCATTTTGCCTATCTCTTATAAAAGTTAAGTATCCTGGAATATTTAGTTGCCAACCTTGGCAACTTTGCAACCATGTCTCCGTTATGGTTATTAGATCAAACCTGTCCATTTCTACCTGCGCTATTAATTCATCTATTTTGTTGTGAATGCTTCGTGCACAGATATAGTGCCTTTAACTTTGACTTATTTCTATTTTTCCCTGATGTCACCTTGGTTTCTGATGCCTTATTACCTTTGTTACTCTCTCTGTCCCTTTCTGACCTACTCTGCTTATTTTTACCCAAAACTCTACTCTGCTCTACAGCCTTGACATTTCTCTCGCTGCTTTTAAATTTACTCTTTCCTGAATCCTCCCACCCCCCTTTCATTAGTTTAAAGCTCTGCCTACTGCCCTAGTTATTCGGTTCACCAGGACACTGGTCCCAGCCCAGTTTAAGTGGAGCCCGTCCCAATGGAACAGCTCCCTCTTTTCGCCACTACTGGTGCCAGTGCCCCATGAACTGCAATCCCTTCCTCCCACACCACTCTTTGAGCCCCACATTTAAACCTCTAATCTATTTGTCCCTATGCCAACTTGCGCGTGGCTCAGGTAACAATCCAGAGATTATTACTGACGTAAGAAAACTACTAGGCACTTGGTCTGAGTATTAAACAAGGCTTTAATCAACTGTTTTTCAACATAGAGATCTAGTTGTGTCCTTCACTAGTTCCTGTTAAAGAATGTCCTGCACAAGCTGGGCCCATGCCCGAGAATTTATACTCTCCCTGGACAGCACCACCAGCAGGCCGCCCAGTATTATTACATAAGTCATTTTCACAGGAATGACAAGATTCATGTCAATTACCTTTGAGGTTCTGCTTTTTAATTTGGATCCTAGCTCCCCAAACTCCCTCAGCAGAACCTCATTCCTAGTTCAACCTATGTCATTGGTTCCTACATGGACCACGACAACTGGATCCTCCCCCGCCCACTCCAAGTTCTTCTCCAGCTGCGAGGAGATGTCTTTAACCCTGGCAGCAGGCAGGCAACACAACCTTCAGAACTCTCGGTCACGGCTGCAGAGAACAGTATCTATCCCCCTAACTATACTGTCCCCTACCACAACTACATTCCCTTTCACTCCCCCCACTTGAATGACCTCCTGCACCATGGTGCAATGGTCAGCTTGCTCATGCATCCTGCAGGCTTTTCCCTCATCCACACATGCAGCAAGAGCCTCATACCTGTTGGACAAGGGCAAAGGCTGAGGCTCCTCCAGCACTGCACCTGGGGTCCCCTTACCTGCCTGAGTTGCAGTCACACCCTCCTGTCCCTGACCACTAACCAGACCTGTACCACTACCTAACCTAAGGGGTGTGACTGCCTCCTGGATCAAAGTGTCCAGGTAACTCTCTCCATCCCTGATGCCCCGCAGTGTCTGCACCTCAGACTCCAGCTCAAAAACTCTGAGCTGAAGTTCCTCAAGATGCAGGGACTTACTGCAAACATGGTTGTCCGGGATCACAATACTCTTCACAAATTAAATTAAATTAAATTAAATTTGTAATTAGGTAACTTAGTTTACAGTATAATTTCGTGACCACTTACTTGATCTAGATTAAGTTAAGGGTACTGAAATTAAATATCTACCTATAACACAAAGCACTACAAGTAGTGTAGGCAAAAAGCAGCAACTCCTTCCCCCTCTTCTCCAAATTCCCAAATAAAACACTCGATTCAAGTCCACTCTGTTTAATCCCACTCTCTGCAGAACGCTCTTTATTTTGCTTTTTGTTGAATTCACAATTCTAACTGACACTTTCTGGTTCAGACTCTGCGCTGCTCATCAACAATTCTTCAATCTGATTGGTTAAGGAGATACACAGTTGCTTGTACGACAGCAAAATACTGCGGATGCTGGAAATCCGAAATAACAACAGAAAATGCTGGAAAAACTCAGCAGGCCAGGCAACATCCGTGGAGAGAGAAATAGAGTCAACGTTTCAGGTCGAAACCCTTCGACAGTTGCTTGCCCTGTTCACACAGGTCCCAGATTCCCTGTAGAGGGTGCCAAGTCATTTTGGCTCTCTAATCACAGCAAGTTCCAGTGCAAAATCTCATAGAAAGTCTGTGGGCAAGTGCATGTGTAATGAACAGCGCATTCACCACTGAGGGCAAAATCCGGCCCAACAGATTATTTAACATTTCAACAACAGTTGTCTTAACTATTTTTAACCCTGAATATTTTGGTAATTTTTTGTATAATAGAAACATTATAATAGAAAATGGATTGCTAACAAATGAATAAATACCATTACTGTATTAGTTAAACTCCTGCCACTTTCAAAGCGAAGTGAACAAACAGATTAGAAAATGCCCACCGGCTGTAAAATCATTATAGAAATGAACATTGCTAATTTCACCAAATGATAGATAAATAACCACCGCCTGTCAAATCTTCAGTTTCCTGAAGCGCAATAGGATGCTTTTGATTTAAGATTTAGATACCTGAGTGAATTTTAGAAATGGTCTACAGAGCGACAGCAGTTGTCTATAATCACGACTTTATATTGTAGCAATTCTAGTCACATATCTATATGTTACTATGGATTGAAAAGACTGCCCAATAAATTTTGTATAAATTTACAAAAAGTTCAAAACTACCATGGGTCGTTTCTTGCCATTTCTACAGTCTTCTATATTGTGCCTATTAATTCGGCATTGCCATGACCTCTGATTCTTACTTGCCAAACTTGCGGTAGGAGCTCCAGGAGGCATTTCTTCGACTGATTTAAATTGGAATTTTACTGATTTATGTTGTGCTTTGTTTTGGGATGAACCTCAAATTTAATGCGTTCTGTCTTGTACTTTCATTCCAGCATTGCAACACTTTAGAATACCATATTGGAGCTATACTTTCAAGTTAAATTGTTTATTCATTAACGAAGAAAAACAAACACAGGGCTGCATTTTAGAAATATATAAATCGGGTCCTGTGTAATAGGGTTGTCGACTGAACTGTCATATTTCATTACCAGTTGTAATCCATGCTTAGCACACAAGTTTAATAAATATTAATGTAAAGATAATATCAGTCATTGTAAAATGCCTGGCTGTCAAAACACTTATTTTATTTCTTTATTGAGGTATAAGATTAAAATGGAAGTTCCTAGAACTGCAGTAAAAATTATACCCTCAAGGGTTCCTTTAAATTAGAGACATTAAACATTAAATTTATTATAAAATGAAGCCATTCCTCAGAGTGTAGTGACAGACATCTGTGCCTGCTTAAGATTATGATCAAGATATCGATATGTTAGTTATCTTTGATATAAATGTTATAAATCTCATCAAGAAACTACTTATGAAATAACGCTGGACGGCCAGCTGGTGGCGCCGTCCAAGGAGTATAAATACTCAGGCGTGGGCCCCAGCTTGCCAGGGACATTTTGTAAGACAAGGAGCTAGTGAAATACAACTAGACTTCCATGTTCTGAAACAAGTTGATTAAAGCCTTGCTTTATGCTCAAACCAAGTGCGTAGTGAGTTTTATTACGTCAATAGACATCCTGCTGAGCGATTGAATACTTTACTGATTCTGAGCCCACCAGCGCCATCCTGTAACCCAACAGCGCCATCCTGTAATGGTTTATGTGGCAGCAGCAATCAAAGTAGCATTAATCCAGGAAACTCAAGATCGTCATTGATTTTGATTGGGGTGGGGTGGGGGGGTGGGAACTATAACCTCTTCAGCGAGGGTCTCGGTGGAGCAGTGCAAACGTCCCAGGAAATTATGGCGTAGAGTAAGTAATGGTATAAGTCACTCACGCCATGATTTCCTGGAATCTCTGCACCATAATAATGCTGTATGCCATAGGTTTTCAGGAAATTTGGTGCCTATGTTAAAAAGTCTAGTGTCATTCTGCTGGTCAGTGATGCGAGATCCACGGCACAGTGCAGCTGCCCCAATAAAAGCCTCCCCCCCCCTGATGTCACCTACAGATATGCTCTCCTGGAGGCTTGACATGTTAATGTCATACTCAAGAAACCCTGAAGTTGCAATTTATAAACATGTGAAAATATGAATAATAATTGAATCCCGAATGCAAACTATATAGTATATAAAATAACTGATACCAGCAGTAACACAGTTCACACAGCAGGTGGAGCAACAGAGAAACACAGATGCAGAAATGCATACCAAGCAGATCATAAATCAACCGAAGTTTCGTTGGAAGATATGTGAAGATCAGGGACGGGTTCTGCAACAGAATATTACTGTACTTGTAGAATAAAACACAATATTCTCAATATGACAGATTACCTTGGTTTGCCCGTAAATGAATTTTCACACAGTGGGTTATAAGAATATGAAATGCATCATCATAAGTAACTATTGAAGCCAAGTTAAGCACAACATTTAACAGGGAATTAGATGAAAATTTGAAAAAAAATTATTAAAGGGTAGGGGGAAAGACATGGGTTAAGAGTAGATAGCTATGATGGGCAACGAGCATTGGCATCATGCCCAATTAGCCTCCTTTTGTGTTGACATTTCTATGAATTCACAAAATGATAAACTCATTTTTTTTCTAGTTTACAGGAATATATTTCTTCCCTCGTGTACTTTATTGTTGACTTTCCTTTGTATTTTCCTATAAAGCTGTGCCTCTATTTGTTGGTCTGTATTCAGGACAGTATTGACCTAAGTTTCTAATATTTTTAATTTACCGCTTGTTACTTTTCCTTTAAATCGCATTTTATATTTCTCCGTCTTGCATCACTCGCAATGACTGTTAGCCAAAAAAAACTCTGAAGATTCTCACATTTCTCGAAGAAATCGGCCATTTTATAAATTCAACAGCTATTCTAAAGTATGTCAAAATGATGGAACTGCAAACCTCGTTACAAGAGAGGGGGTTGCTTTATCCTTGCGGTATCCGTATTTGAGTCATGATTCCCGGTATTTCCTTAGATGACAAGCTCTATTGAAATGAGGCCCATCAGGGCCGCCAATAAAAAAGGTTCCAATCAGTTTAGCAGTGACCCAAAATGCCCATCTGGATCGGTCGCAGGTCTCTGCCCTCCTAAATTGGTTATCATTGCACCCGTTTCAGGCCCACAAAACGGGCACAACAGTTGAATTTAGGCCCTGCTGAGTCTCCAATTCCACTTAAGTCTCACAATCCCTTCTGGAGGAAAGCCTCAATTGCAACAAGAACACACGATGACAATTTCACAACTCTATTGGCACATAGGAATCTGGTTCACAAATGATTCGGTGCTTTTTACATAACCTTTGCTAGAATCTGATCTGGCAAAAAGAGACAACAGTTAATCCAATGAAAATGGAAAGCTACCTGTCGTCAATATTTCAACATTCAATGTCGATATCAGTGGTTCTGTGTAGTTTGGTTACACAATGTGAACTAACTGGAGCTGCAATTCATGGACATATAGAAAGGTATACAGTAATCAAAATATTAGTTAGATATTTCCATTATTATATCATTTGGGTTGTTTTTAAATAAATCTTTAGTCTTACACTTAAAGTCCTGGACTTTGAACAGCTGATCGAGGCGAAGGAGAACATTACATGTGTAACAAATAGAAGTACAGGAAAAAAAATTATCCGGCACGGACGGGACCGACGTGGTGCCGGTTCATCAAAACTTCTGGATAACCGAACGCTATAGTAAAAGATACGGAGAGCTGACAGCTCCGTATAAAGCAACAAACCCTGTTGCTTAGTTCAGAACAATGGCCACAAGTTGCAAGCGTCTCTGTAGCTTAGCAACAGCTGCAGCCACACCCTTGCACAGCAACAGATGGAGGAACGCAAGTCAATATGAAGTAAAACCTACTCCTGAATTTTGCCGGTTAACCGAGATTTCCAGTTATTTAGGTGCCGGTAAATCGAAAGTTTCCTGTAGATTTTATAAAAAGTTGGTTAATTTTGATTTAACTGCAATACAATAAAACATATACAAAAAGATAATTTCCTATTTGACCAATAGTAGATAAAGCCAGAATACAAGCTTTTGCCTTCTTTAAAGTTCAATGCTTAAGCCTGACAGTAAAATAATGGTTACAATACATTTGTTACTGTTTGAGACGCGAGTCTGGCTCGCTCTGGATAATACTCGACTGAATCAGAGCCATACCTCACCTCTGGCACTATTCTGTCAGTACATCAATCAAAGAACCAGGGAGGAAAAGCAATAGCAAGTACAGCTTCTGAAATATTTCATGACTTCTAGGAATTATATGCTTGTTTTAAATGTAAGGCCATTAGTTTTATCTTCAATAAACAATGCTATCAGACTGGTTAAAATGATCTCTGTCCTTTCATATCCTGATTTGAATGTTATAGTTAAAAGGTTTAATGGCTCAGAATTGCGTTAAGAATAACAGTGAGGCTATCTGCGCTCAACGTTATTATGGAGTAAATCGGACAGCAACTTCTGAAGTCCGCACATGCGCAGTGAAACACAGAAATCCGGAGTTTGCTGTCCAATTTGCCCTGCTCCTCCACAAACTGTGCTACACTGGTACTTCACCAATAGATTCGGCATTAAAATTCATGTAAGTTAGTTACCTGTTAGTTATCCACTAAACACGTCAGAAAAAGTTAGGGCTGGTGCATTCAGGTGTAAGTGAATTTTCAATGGTGTGATAAGTCTTAATTACTGCCAAACAACCTCTCTGGCACTGAAAATTTAATTTTACAAATGTGGAGTCTCATTCCGTTGGAGATTTAAAAAAAATTAATGATTAAAATATTTTTTTTTCTTTGTCTCTTTTGTCTCTCTCTCTTAATCCCATCTTTCCTTCCCACACTTTATTTCGCTTTCTGTACATGATTTTACATGAATTACAGAAATAGGGATGTTCACTGATGACTGCAGTGTTCAGTGCCATTCGCAACTCCTTAGATAATGAAGCAGTCCATGCCTGCATGCAACAAGACCTAGATGACATTCAGGCTTGGGCTGATAAGTGGCAGGTAACATTCGCGCCACACAAGTGCCAGGCAATGACTATCTCCAACAAGCGAGAGTCTAACCATTGACCCTTGACATTCAATGGCATTACCATCGCCGAATCCCACATCATCAACATCCTGGGGGTCACCATTGACCAGAAACTTAACTGGACCAGCCACAAAAATACTGTGGCAACAAGAGCAGGTCAGAGGCTAGGTATTCTGCGGTGAGTGTCTCACTTCCTGACTCCGCAAAGCCTTTCCACCATCTACAAGACACAAGTAAGGAGTGTGATGGAATACTCTCCACTTGCCTGGATGAGTGCAGCTCCAACAACACTCAAGAAGCTCGACACCATTCAGGATAAAGCAGCCCGCTTGATTGGCACCCCATCCACCACCTTAAACATTCACTCCCTCTACCACCGGCGTACCGTGGCTGTAGTGTGTACCATCCACAAGATGCACTGCAGCAACACGCCAAGGCTTCTTCGGCAGCACCTCCCAAACCCGCGACCTCTACCACCTAGAAGGACAAGGGCAGCAGGCACATGGGAACACCACCACCTCCAAGTTCCCCTCCAAGTCACACACCATCCTGACTTAGAAGTATATCGCCGATCCTTCAAAATCTTGAAACTCTCTCCCTAAGAGCACTGTGGAAGTACCCTCATCAAACGGACTGCAGCGGTTCAAGAAGGTGGCTCATCACCACCTTCTCAAAGGCAATTAGGGATGGGTGATAAATGCTGGCCTTGCCAGCGACACCCACATCCCAGGAACGAATTTAAAAAAATTCTAATTTGTATTTCCTGATTTAGACTGCGTGTCTCAGTGAGGATTCTTCAATCTAATTGGTTGAAGAGTCACGCTGTTCCTTGCTCTGCTCACACATGCCACTGATCCCCTGTAGATGGCGCTGTGCTGGATCAGATGCCCGATGACAGCATAATGAACGTGAGCAACCTTCCTTCGCCATTGACTGCAAAATGAGAGGAGTGCCCGTAAACATAAAACTGGCACAAATGATTACCTGGTACCATAAACCTATTTCTGGTCTGCATGGCTACCTCTTTGCTGCAATTTATTCAAATCAGATTTGGCACTCCATGAATGAAGTGGACATAAAACAGTTCCATCTGATTAGTCCATTGGAAAATGGTGATAGTTCATCTTATTTTCTCCTTTGGCTTTTCTCTCCTACTGAAGATAGTGACTCTTGCTGTTCTCTGATTCCTCATCCAAGAAGTCATTATTTATGTATGAACCTAAACAGTGACTTTTTGGGGGCTGTTCAGCCACAAGGGACATCACAGCCAAACCCAATCTTGTCCTCAAAAGTGCACTTCCAGCAGTGGTCACTTGGTAAAGATGAGGAATGGATACGTTTCTGTAATTTTTGACCATTTTTCCATAGAAAGTATTTGGAAATGAATTACATTTTAAGTGGTGCATTTTAAATTGAAGTTGGTTTTCACAGGTTTAGAAGTCTCCTTACAGCCAATGCTCTAAAGGCTGAGACAAAGAGAAGTTTGTGTGTTAATGAGCCAGACATGGAAGATGTGTTTACATAACAACTGGGGTCAATAGGTAATTCAGTATCTCATCTCAGGTTTCCTATAAACATCTGCATCTATTATCATTGGGATGATCTAATCATTTGAACCCAGCAAGTTGGTCTAGTTAGATCTGGGAAGGGAGCCCGGCCAAGTGTGGGATAACTCACTTACTTTAAGGCCAGGGCTCTTCAAAACCAGAAGGCTGACCAAGAAGTGTTAAATTATCCCGCGAAAATGGGATTGTGTGTCCTGGTTTATTATTGTTCTTATTTACAAGGAAAGGTTTGAAGATAAACGAAGTGAGTTTTTGATTATTACTGTCACTCAGTATGTTCGCTTGCCGACTGTAAAATAAAACAGCTGAATGATTCATATCTGGTGTTTCTCAATAAAGTGTTCTCGGTCCGCATATACTGGAAGATTGGAGATCGCATGTGAGGACACATGTGAAAGACACAAAATAACAACAGAAAATGCTGGAAAAACTCAGCCGGCCAGGCAACATCCGTGGAGAGAAAATAGAGTCAACGTTTCGGGTCAAACCCTTTGTCAAGACTGGAAAAGCACAGGAAATGAAATAGATTAAGAGGCCAGGCTGGGAGAGAACAAAAGAGAAGTGAAGAGACATTAAGAGGTATTCAAAACGAGACGAGATGGTGATAGGACTAGTGGAGACAAAAGACGGCTCTTGTCTCCACTAGTCCTATCACCATCTTATCTCGTTTTGAATACCTCTTAATGTCTCTTCACTTCTCTTTTGTTCTCTCCCAGCCTGGCCTCTTAATCTATTTCATTTCCTGTGCTTTTCCAATCTTGACAAAGGGTTCGACCCGAAACGTTGACTCTATTTTCTCTCCACGGATGTTGCCTGGCCTGCTGAGTTTTTCCAGCATTTTCTGTTGTTATTTCGGATTTCCAGCATCTGCAGTATTTTGCTATCGTGAAAGACACAATATCAAGCTCAGATATTGGGCAGTATGGGTACACTCCTGGATGTAATGACAGCTAATGGGAGTAACTGGCATCACTGAACCCAAGAGAATATCCAAGTTAGACCTGAAATTTGTAACAGGCATTTTATCTCATTTTCAACTTCCTGACCCAAGGACACTAAAGCCCAATTTCCACTACCATCCACCCACAGTTTTGTAGCAGGAATCACATGAGCAAGGACAGGTTACTGTTATGTCTGATCCCTACTCACTTTTTCAGATTCCCATTTTGTGTCATCATTTCCCTTGTCATTTCAGGCAGGAACATAAGAAGATAGGAACAGGAGAAGGCCATTTAGCCCCTCAAGCCTGTTCCCCCATTCAATGAGATCATAGCTGATCGGTGACCTAACTCCATATGGGCCTTTGCCCTATATCCCTTAATACCTTTGGTTAACAAAAATCTATCAATCTCAGATTTAAAATTAACAATTGATCTAGCATCAATTACCGGTTGCAGAGAGTTCCAAACTTCTACCACTCTTTGCATGTAGAAGTGTTTCCTAACTTCACTCCTGAAAGGCCTGGCTCTAATTTTTTTTTTTTTTTTTTTTTTTTTTTTTTTTAAATAAAAGAGCTAGCAAAAGTATTGCCCATTCTTTGGTGTTAAGACATGGTGATATAATTTCCACCTCATTTATGCTGAATCAGAATCACACCAGTATCAAGCGGATTTTCTAACTGCTACCTTTACTGAGTGGCGGGTTTCTCCAAGGGCCAAGGAGTCACATGGCCATGTTGGTTCAATCTATGTATTCCTTTGATTAATACCAGCACATAGAATCATAGAATAGTACAGCACAAAAGGAGGCCATTCGGCCAATCAAGTCTGCGTCAGCTCTTGTGAAGAGCAATCCAGTCAGTCCCACTCCCCCGCTCTTTCCCCATAATCCCTGCAATCTAAATCCTAACCATTCGTTGCGTAAAGAAGTTTTTCCTCATGTCGCCTCCTTAAATCTGTGCCCTCTGGTTGTCAACCCTTCAACCATTGGAAACAGTTTCTCTTTATTTACTCTATCTAAACCCTTCATGATTTTAAACATCTCTATCAAATCTCCTCCTAGCCTTCTCTGCTCTAAGGAGAACAACCACATTTTCTCCAGTCTATCTACACAACTGTAATCCCTTGTCCCTGGTGTAACTGTAATCCCTCATCCCTGGAAACATACATCAACACTCTCTCAATGTGCAGCTCTTTTGCAATGATACTGTCATGCAAGTGGCTCACTTCTCTGGCACTTACCAAATGATGTATGAACTGTTAAGCCAAATCTATTGCTTCTCCTCAGTGCTACTGGTAGTATTACATGAGCTGGCTACTGTCTTGCTGTAGAAGCCTCTTGGGACTAAGGTAGACCTTTTACATGCTGTACCTCTTGTGCAGCTGCATGGGCCTGCATTATTTCAGTCACCTGTGCAGGCAGTGGAGGGGACTGGTGGTATGGTCCACATGCTGAGCCCCCTCCTCTACTCCCTCTTCACCCACGACTGTGTGGCTGTTAATGGTTCCAACACCATCATCAAGTTTGCGGATGACACCACGGTAGTAAGCCAGATCACCAACAACGATGAGTCAGCCTACAGGGAGGAGGTCTAGCATCTCGTGAAGTGGTGCGCCGATAACAACCTGGCCCTTAACATCAAGAAAACCAAAGAAATCATTGTGGACTTCAGGAAGTCCAAAGGCGGAAGTCACACCCCCATCCACATCAATGGGGCTGTGGTGGAAAGGGTGGACAGCTTTAAGTTCCTAGGAGTCCACATCACGGAAGACCTCTCCTGGTCCCTCAACACCTCCTCTCTGGTGAAGAAGGCCCAGCAGCGCCTATATTTCCTAAGGAGGCTGAAGGGATGTAACCTGTCACCCCTGATCCTCTCCAACTTTTACCGCTGCACTATAGAGAGCATCCTGACAAACTGTATCACAGTATGGTATGGCAGCTGTAGCTACTATGACCGGAAAGCCCTGCAGCGGGTAGTCAAAACTGCCCAATGCATTACCGGCACCCGGCTACCGACCATAGAGCACATATACCAGAAACGCTGTCTACGGAGGTCACGGTCCATCATCAAAGACCCTACCCACCCCAGCCACAGTCTGTTCGCCCTCCTGCCATCTGGGAGACGCTACAGATGCATTCGCACCCGTACGACCAGATTTATGAACAGCTTCTTTCCCAGGGCTGTCATCCTACTGAACTCCACAAATAAACTCTAAAGCCTGCACATCTGCCAATGCACTTTATTATGGTTATGTTTATGTTAATATACTACAAGCCAAATGTATGTTGAATGTTTAAATGTCTTAATCCAAATGTACACTCTCGGGAGCCGCAAGCCTACATTTCGTTGTACTGCACTTGTGCACTAACAATGACAATTAAAGTTGATTTGATTTGATTTGCCGCCATTCTGAGAGAGAGCAGCATCCATGCCCATTCCTGTCATGCAAATAGTACTGGGCATTGTCTCTTCATGGAAAGCAGATACCCAATGGTACTATTGAGATTATTGAAACCCTGTGAGCTACTTATCTGCAAGTCAACTCCAATTGTTTGGAGGCTGGAAGAGACAGCTTCCTCTAATCTGGCACCTCCGGCCTCTATGGGAGCAGTGTGAGCATCCATGGAGGAAGTGCAGACAGCCGTTAAGTTCTCTGTGGTGGAGGCTTCCACTGCAGGTGTCTCTGGAGCAGTCATGCACTCTAGGGTGGACCGCACTTCAGCAAAGCCATCCATCACAGTACCACACTTCGGTATTAATCCCCACCATCTGCAGCACATTGTCTGGCACATTTCCACCCTCCTCCCACCTGAAATATGCTTGAGGCTGTGCAAGCATTCTTATTTTAAAAGCAGCCATGCAAGATCTAGATTTCCAGGCTCTTCAGCCAGATGGTGATTTCGCCTGACCCTATGTTCAGTATTATCTTCCTCCTTATATTTACACCGTCCCACTTACTTGTGCTCTGCACATCACCCAGTGTACGGTTTTCTGACTCGCTTCCCTGGAGTAGATGTCTCTGAGCTGATGCTTGGGAGGGATAGTGAGTGATGGGGTGTGCTGTGAAGTGGTCAGACCAGGTGCAGTGGGAAGGTGGTGGTTTCTCTTTGGGAGCCTCTTGAGTAGGAACAGAAATTAGAATACCATGCTGAGAAGAAAGGATTCACGTGACTGAGTGCAAGGAGTGCCATGAGGGTTTCATGAATAGTTTGATGACTGGTAAAGTGGGGTACAGTAGAATTGGAGGAGCAGAATGTCATCACCAACCTATTTGCACTCTTACTTCCCCATCTTCATCCTCTACAGTTTCCATCCAAAGGATCTACAAAGTTTCCTCTTCATAGCAGGTGAGAGGTCTCAAGTTTAGAGGCCCATGCACCTGTCGTCAATCTCTCTTGGCTGTTATGTTGAATCAAAATGCTAAAAGTAAGAATTACATCCATTACCATCGGATGCAGTGAAACCCAGATGTTACCCTGCAGCCCACAATGGAGAAGATCACAGGTGGATGCACCAAGCAACTAGATTCCATGCAAGGCTTTTAGTAGTGTGGTTCCATGTAAGGTTGTAAACAAAAGAACACTTCCAGGGGATGTAAAAAGCACTATGCTACTTCCTGGGCATTCATGGTGAGCAATTCAAACGCATTAAGGGATTGGGGGTGGGGGAATACTGTAAGTGGCAGATATGCTTAGTACAGTTCATTCTTAGAAGGTGTGGCAGATTCCACTTGCCTTGCCTTGCAAGGTCATTAAAACATTTTGTGATAAGGAGTTACCATGCATGGGTGATCATTGTGCTCACTGCCCTGGACACCTCCTGCCACTGCAGCTGTTTTGCATTCCTTGGGGGCTTACATCATTCCTGCCTTCATGTAGAAGCACTTCCACAGATTCTCTGCACTCCTGCAGGACTGACCGACATTCTTTAAGTGAAAAACATTTTGTCTTGCTTCTAAAAATAATTTTTTGAAGTGTGGCATCCCCATTAACCTGCTGTAGGCTTTTAAATCAAACAGCAGCACACTAGATTCCCACCCCAAGTACCGAGCTCCCAATGAGTGGCACTCTTAACACTGGGAGCTCAGCAATAGCATTTTAAAATTAGACAGACTCAGGAACCTGCACCGGGATAAGCACACCTCGTCAGCTGGGTATGAATCACACCCGGCCACATTTCCATCTGCAATTTTGCCGGCGTGGAAAATTCCAACCCGGCTGAGATCAGCTAACAGCACAGCTTTGAGATTGAAGCAGAGAATGTCCCCGTTTGTATAGATCATAAGGTTCATACCCCTGATCACTACCTAGTGACTCCCTGCTGGAAGTGCATGTGCATGGACGTAAGCTCTGCTACCTTGCAAGTCCAACAGCTTGAAGATAATTACTGTTGAGGCTCATGCATGAAGAATAATTACTTGGGTGAGACATCGGAGGACAATCATAGCCCAGGAGGAACTCGACATCTTCAGGTGAGGAGAGGCTAGGGCACAAAACTTGAGAAATCAAAAGCGAAAATATGTTAATCAATGTTGACAACTTTGCTGAAATAAGAAAGATGGAGAAATAAAAGACAGAAAACAAGTTTAATAAAAGAGCAGGAGGTATCTGAAACTATGCAAGTGCATTCTGGTGAAAGAGAATCAGAATCTAACAGCTTAAACCTTCAAATATATTGGTGAAGCATTACAACTTCAAGCTAAATCAGTCACAAATTAAGATTTTAAATTGGAATCAACTGACAAGGAATTATAATTTCAAAGGATACTAACAGTAAGAAGCCAGACGTCAGGGCTCTGTATGCGTGGGCTCTCATTAATACAGAAAAGGCTCAAGTCTTCCAACTGTTTCCAAAATAATAGTGAAAGAGGCAATGTTTAGTGGCATTTTAGAGAACTGATATACTGTGCCAAAGAGTGAGAGGACTTGGCTGAAATTTCTTACATTCTGCTCAGTTCCTCATTTGAGTCGCACAGTGTAGAGAGGCCTCACATGGAGGGCAGGCATTTCTCTACTGGAAGAGGGAAAGTAGATGTGGAGCTCCTGTTGTGTGTCTCCTAGCAACCAGAGGAGCAGTGATGTTGATTTGGGCATTCCATTACTCCTCCCCACTAAGCCTTTGGCAGGAAAACAAATAGTGTGGAAGGTCTTACGGTGAAGAAAAAGATCTGAGACTACATGTCATTCATTAGAGCGCTCATTAAAGAGTATTCCATTTGCTTTGAAGTTTGCCAAACAGCTAGTAATATAGTTATAATCATCTTAAGAAGTTCAAACCAATCACCAGTGTCATCGGATTATAATTTCTCTCACCAACATATGTTTTTTTGTAACCATCTTCATAACATTCCAAACAAATACAAACAAACAATAACCCAAATAATCACAGATCAATTACAAGATCTCTCTTACCAATTTGTTTTATCTTTTTGTACATGGTTGGTCCGCAAACCACAATAGAGAATCTCCTATTTTGATTGCCATGTTTAATTCATTTCCATTATATATATTTTGTCAACATTCAAATTATTTTTGGAATATAAAAGTGTTCCTTGTGTTGTGTTACAAATTGCTATGTCAAGCTCTATGGGGGTAACTTTCAACTTCAGCTCTGATACTGCCAGTTTGCCACCCAACAAAGTTGAAAATGACCCCTATGTGTTCTTCAACACAAAACAATTCACAGAGCAAACACAAATCATTAAAATTGCAGAGTCTGGTGCACTAGAGTAATTAAAGGCACCTCAATATATCACTGAATAACTCATGTTAAGCAAAATCGATCTCTGAATAAGAAGATACAGAAAATGTTAGAAAGATAAGTACAAATGAATTGGGCCATTAGCCCATCTAGCTTAGACAGTGGCAGCATGGAAACAGAATTGGCTAAGTGATAGGAAACAGAGAGTAGTGGTGAATGGTTGTTTTTTGGACTGGAGGAATGTACACAGTGGTGTTCCCCAGGGGTCGGTTCTAGGACCACTTGATATATATTAATGACTTGGACGTGGGTGTACAGGGCACAATTTCAAAATCTGCAGATGACACAAAACTTGGAAGTGTAGTGAACAGTGAGGAGGTGAGTGATAGACTTCAGGATGCCATAAACAGGCTGGTGAAATGGGCGGACACCTGGCAGATGAAATTTAATGCAGAAAAGTGTGAAGTGATACATTTTGGTAGAAAGAATGAATGAGAGGACATATAAACTAAATGGTACAATCCTGAAGGGGGTGCACGAACAGAGAGACCTGGGGGTGTGTGTGCACAAATCATTGAAGGTGGCAGAGCAGATTGAGAAAGCGGTTAAAAAGGCTTACGGGATTCTGGACTTTATAAATAGAAGTACAAAAGTGTGGAAATTATGAAAGAAAGACTTGCATTTATATAGCGCCTTTCATGACCACTGGATGTCTCAAAGCGCTTTACAGCCAATGAAGTACTTTTGAAGTGTTGTCACTGTTGTAATGTGGGAAACGCGGCAGACAATTTGCGCACAGCAAGCTCCCACAAACAGCAATGTGATAATGACCAGATAATCTGTTTTTGTTATGTTGGTTGAGGGATAAATATTGGCTGGGACACTGGGGATAATTCCCCTACTCGTCTTCGAAATAGTGCCATGGGATCTTTTACATCCACCTGAGAGAGCAGACGTCAGTTTAACATTTCATCCGAAAGACGGCACCTCCGACAGTGCAGCACTCCCTCAGCACTGCACTGGAGTATCAGCCTAGCTTTATGTGCTCAAGTATAAATATGAAGAATATAAAGTATGAACCTGTATAAAACACTGGTTTGCCCCAACTGGAGTATTGTGTCCAATTCTGGGCACCACATTTTAGGAAGGATGTGAAGACCTTAGAGAAGGTGCAGAAAAGATTTACGAGAATGATTCCAGGAATGAGGGATTCCAGTTACGTGGATAGACTGGAGAAGCTGGGGTTGTTCTCTTTGGAGCAGAGAAGGTTGAGAGGAGATTTGATAGAGGTGTTCAAAAGCATGAGGGGTCTGGACAGAGTAGATAGAGAGAAACTCTTCCCATTGGCAGAAAGGTTGAGAACCAGAGGACTTAGATTTAAGGCGATTGGCAAAAGAACTAAAGGTGACATAAGAAAAAACTTTTTTACGCAGCGAGTGGTTAAGATTTGGAATGCACTGCCTGAAAGGGTGGTGGAGGCAGACTCAATCTTATCTTTCAAAAGGGAGTTGGATAAGTATCTGAAGGAAAAAAAATTTGCAGGGCTACGGAAAAAGGGCAGGAGAGTGGGACTAGCTGAGAGTCGGCACCTGCTCGACGGGCCGAATGGCCTTCTTCCGTGCTGTAACCATTCTATGATTCTAGCTCAGCACCTCCCTAGAAACTTATGTCCCCCTCAACATAACAACACCTACTGGGTTATGAATAACCCCAGAGTTGTTTCCTCCACTACCTTATCCGATAGATCATTCCACGTGTTAATCATTTTGTGTGAAAAGATGCTTCCTAACATCAGTCCTGAGCTTGCCTTTTACTGGTTTGTACCCATGTCCTAGTGTCAGCAGTTGAGATTTAGTGTGTTATAAGTCTCATTTGTCTCTTCAAGGCTGAAGAGTGAAGGTTTTCTAACCTGTCCTCATAATTCAATTCTCTGACACTAATGATCAACCTTGCAGCTTTCACTATTTTTCAGGAATCAATCAAAAACAACTCACTTCACAATCTCTGAGAAATGTTCATAAACTTCTTTTCAAATTCTCAGTAGAGTTGTGCATCCCATTCAACCTCCACCACCAGCACCACCCCTGTCACCCACCAGCTCCCCCAACCCCCTCCCACCCACCCACAGCAGCAGCATAACCTCTGACTCACTGTTAGCAATGCTATGGGAAATAGATAATACGGCCAAGATATTCCGCTCCAGTTACACCAGCTTCCAGGCACAGCTCGAGCAGCTCCCGCCATTTGTGTCTTAACAATGCTGGTGCAAGGGACACCTCTGCTGTGGGTGGTGGGGCAATTAGTTAAACTTTTCAGTCCTGATTGGAAAGATTGCTGTCCCTTTTCAGGTGCCCTAGAAGCCATCGGAAATTCTACGCTGTGGGTGGTCTCCAAGGCCTGGCGCAGCCATTCTTCAGCCACTCTCAGATGGGCTCCTTGGTGGATGCCCGCTAATGTTATTTAAACTATCTTGACCCCGGAAACAATGTCAGGTCAGGGTACATCCATGTCATGACGCACTTCTGTTGGCATTACAGCCGAGTGGGCAATCTAGGCCTGTATGTCTAACTATCTTCTTATCTACATTATAAAAATGGCATTGAATGGGCTTTTAGATAGGGTGGCAGCAACAAAATGGTCGGTGTTGGGAAATCTAGGGTTTCCTCCAGGATCCAAGCTGGAAGTTTAATGTTAATAGGGGGAAGGCAACTGCACGGGCAGGGAGGAGGGGGGAAAACGGGTGGACAGGTCGGCAGCAGGCTAGCCCCACAAAAATCTGTGAAAATGGGAAACTTACCTGGTTTTGAAGCAGCCTGCAGGACCCAGGTCAGTTATATCACAGCTAGGTTCAGAGCAAAACTTCCTCTACTGTGCTCCAAGAAGAAGCCTCAGTCCCAACCTCAAAAAAGAGACACTCTCTACTGCACCAGTTTGATATTTTCTCAATTTCTCACACATCCTGTGGCCTTTGATTAGGGACAGCCTTATGAAGTAGGCCCATGCCCTCTAGGGCCTGGATTGAAACTGCCCAAATTCATTTTGCATAGGACCATTACAGTCATCAGACAGATAATCTCATCCCATTAATGTGGGCTGGATTTTAACCCACTGAACCCACTGCACCACCCAGTTCCTTAGGAGTCAAAATTCAAGTGTTTTTTTTTTTTTACAGCAGATTTCTTCAATCTAAAACATTACCTTTATTCCAGCTGCTGCAGCTGGTCCACCTGGGTCCACTGCCTGGACGTAACATGGTCTTCCTCCTCGCACCACGAAACCCCAACCCACTGCATCACCAACTATCTGGAATAAAGCGAAATATACAAAAATAACTTTGCTTTATCAGAACTGTTTTATCTTCATTTAAGGAGCAGGTGCTTATTTTCTACAATACCTTGCACATAATATTGGGTAGAATGTGAAAGGCCTTGCTACTGGCATGGAGCCTCACTCAGTGTGAGCATGGATCAAAGATAGGGCTGCAGTGTTGTAGCCCCAGTTCTGTGCTCCACACTCATGTTTATCGAGACTCCCGGCTAGGAATTTGGGAGCTCCCATTTTTGCGTGCTACCCCCACCCCCCCACCACGCAGTGAGTATAACCTGCGCACAAATGGTGAGGTCCGATGAGCCCTGGATATTTTGCCTCGTACCTCATTGCCATACCGATGGTGCTGCGGGAGGAGCTCCAAGGTAAGTGCAGAAAGTTAGGACCGCAGCTATCTCAAAGGTAAATGATAGTCTCGGGCGGTGGGGGATCCAGAGCTTCATGCCCACCATTTTGAGGAATTAGGAGGCTGCGTAGCACCTGAAAAATGGGCGCCACACGACCCAATTTCTAGGCCTCCCTGTCAGTGGCAGGACCTTGCAAAGTCTGCCCTTATATGTATTAAAATAAATATATGCCGAGGAGAGATTTAAACCCTAATTATTACAGATGCTAACAGGGCGCTTGTCTAACAAAATGCTTTTTTGTTGTCCAGGTCAAAGATTGGGTGCCAGATAAGAAATGCTCCTGACATCAAGTGTAAAATATTGAGAGCTGTTGAAATGTATTAATAAGATTTGATGACAAATAAATCTGTGCAGATGCTGTACGACAATTGGAAAAGCGTGTAATGGAAAATTCCACTTGCTGAAATATGCATGGTAGGGATAGAGGGAGCTATGCCAATATTTTCAGCTGACTGTACAGCAGTACAGCAAAAGAAAATCACAGTTGAAAGATATTAGACGTCTCAGTGATCCAGGAATGCAGAAAGAATGTGAAAGCAGAGTAGGTCAAAGATTGTAATGATAAGGTACTGAGTGTAGTTAAGAGTTGGAGCATTATTGGTAAAGACTCAGCTTTCAGACTAGAAGCTTGAAGGTCACACCAACGTCACAACATTTAACTACCAAAAGCACACTACCTATTCAGCAATTATACAAGTCAGACAGAACTGAGCAGGTAAAACAAAAACATTTACGAATGAGCAAAATGTCTTTATTTTTACAATTGCAGTCCAAAGTACTTTTGACTCAAAGCTCAGATTGAAATGTTGGTGCCAGTAAAATGGCTTTATATTGTTTTGATTTTTTGATTGATCGATGTAATTCATATTAAAAAACCTTTGTCAATATTAGCACAGCTCACACAAGGTATTTGGCTCACAGCTTCCTCCACTTAGCCGAAGGAAGTCAGGTACACCAACTTTTAACACATGGCTCTTTCTTCGAGTCATAACTTTTTGACGACTTTATAAGTTAAAAGAAATAAGATTAATATTTTTAGCAGAGGATTTGCCCCAAAATGTAACAGAACCAGATAAAATACATAAAACCTTTTGAACAGTATAATCTGCACTACATTTGATGCTGACTATTCAAATACCTAAAGCTCAACCGGGCAATGCTGCCGCTACAAAAGTATTTTTTAAATACACAATGAAGACCTCTTCAGAGCAATCTTTTATTTGCTGCAGGAAAAGTAGAGACGAGTGAGCTTACCAATGTGCAAATGTTTGGTTTGACCACTCTGTTCAGCTGAACTGCAACACAACCAGACAGTTCAGTTGCAGGGTTTTGCTCATTCTTAAGAAAAATAGTTGACGTCAAGTAGAATTGAATATTAAAAAGAATTTGGCATAATGGTCAACAATAAAAAAAAAACTTGGGCTCGAACTTCCTTTCTAAAATTTTGTACTGCTGGTTCGCTAATTTATGTTGGTAAAAAACTGAATACACAGTAGCCTTTTCTAGAGAATCGGTTGGCTCTCATGGTGTGGTGGCCTTTCTAGCAATCTCATTGATCACTGCTAGCCACGAGTAGGGGGTTCGTCTTATATAGAAGTACATAAATGTAACTTGAACTCAACCCCTTCTTGCTCAGTCAGGCACTGTTACACTGTAGCTGCAAGCTTCCCTTTTGATGAAAAATGTAGCAGCAACATAACCCTGTTGATCTTTAGGCTTTTGCCTTTAGACTGAGTGGACAACATGACCATTAGAGCCCAAAAGGGCAGAGGGAGGCAAAAAAAAAAAACAGGTAAGTAAGAGATTTGAAATTTAGGAAAATAGAAAGATTGTGTTGGTGTAAAGTTTATTAAAAAATCCAAGTTAAAGTTTAAAAAAAGTTAGGAGCGAAGAGGAAAAAGAGAATTGGAGCTAAAAAGAGGGGGTCACCTGACAAAAAATTAACCCTTCACCCATTTCTATGTAAAATTGTGTTGTAGGCTCTATTTTTATTGCATAGTGTTAATATTACAGTGCTAAAGCTGTTATCAATGGATGAGAATCTTTATCACTATAATATTAGTGTTTATTTCAGTGTTGAAGTGCCCGAGCTGAAAACCACTGAAGCTGTTTGTCCCAGGGATGCAGCAATTTCCCTGAACTTGTTAAAATTACCATGGACTAAAACTCTGGTCTAAAAATTTGAAATTTGCCTCTGAAATTATGCTGTGGGATACTAATGTACGAACACTTAACACATATCTCTGAAATTCCTCTCTTCGCTATTTCACCAGAGCTATTAATTAATTTATTTTAAGCAGGTTAATGCTTCCACTAAATTATCAGCGAGGGAAATTTTAGATACCCATGTTAAGCATTTGTACACTATTATCCCATGTCCTTATTACAGGGCTGTTGTGTTTTATTTGACTAAATCAAAGTATCTTCCTCTTTCAGTGCCACCATGTGGCCTGAATAATGTAAACTTTATTTTCTGCGAAATAATATAAATGACAAGTTGTAAAAACACCCTAAAACACTTAGCCACTACCACAGAATCCAATTACAGTTTAACAAAAGACTTTTGTTGGATCCGTGGTTCAGTGGATACGCTGTTATTAAATAATCACACGGATGCTGTACATTAACAATAAACAGGTCTTTACTGGAGGAAGGTAGTCTCAAGACTGGGGGTACAGAGGCATGCGCAAAGCTTATATACAGGTGTGGTCACTGCCGGTACTACAGTATACAGGAGCTGTAAAAGTAGTTCTGACTTAAAGGCACATACACTACAATTCCTCCCCTTTTAGATTAGTAGTACCCCTAATATTCAAATAACAATTAACATTTCAACATGTACATTAAACAACAAAAGTCCATTTATAGATTCAGTCTTTGGGGCGGCTTCCTGACCCTTTCGGGATAGCGCCTTTCCGGAGGTTCTTGTTCTTGGTGCAGAGGCGATTCTGACCCCTTTTCATCAGGTAGTTCATCGGGTTCCACTGCTACTGGGTCTGAGGTAGATGCTACCGGTATGTCGGGTTCATCCCCAGGTACTCGAGACATGGGGTTGACGCGTTCCTGTGACGCGAAGATCTGATCGACGTGGCATCTCACAATGTTCTCCCCGACATCCACTGTGTACATTAATGGCCCCTGCCTTGTACATATCGTTCCGGGTTGCCATTTCTCTGTTCGATAGTCACGGGCCAAGACTGGTTGCCCTACATTGAAGCTCCTTGTCGGCTTCTCATTGATGTGCTGGAATTGTTTGTCCTCAACATTTCTTCGCACATTTGGTCTGAGCAAGTCCAGACGAGATCTCAACCTTCGGTTAAAGAACATCATGGCCGGGGTCTGGTTGGTAACTGCATGTGTCGCGTTTCGGTAGGCTAATAAGAAATTGTCCATCTTATGCTGTAGTGGGATTTCATCGTCGCACATGGCCTTTATCGCCTTCTTAAAGGTTTGTACGAACCTCTCAGCCAATCCATTTGTGGCTGGATGATACGGGGCGGATGTGTAATGCCTTACCCCATTCCTTTTCATAAATTTTTGGAACTCGTCGGACACAAACTGTGGTCCATTATCAGAGCAAATCTGCTCTGGCAAACCATTTCTGGCAAATATGGTCCGTAGGACTGCAATCGTTTTCTCTGTAGTGGTTGAAGACATTTTTATCACCTCAGGCCACTTTGAATGAGCATCCACTGCTATTAAGAACATTGAGCCCATGAATGGACCAGCGAAATCAATATGCACCTGTTGCCATGGAGAGGAGGGCCACTCCCATGGGTGTAGAGGGGCATGTGGTGGTGCATTTTGGACCTTCTGGCATCCTAAGCAGCTCTTAGTTAGGTCTTCGATTTGTTGATCGATTCCCGGCCACCACACGTAAGCCCTAGCAAGGCTTTTCATTTTCACTCCCCCCAGATGACCTTCATGTAGCTCATTTAGCACTCTCTCCCTTAACTTGGGTGGAATCATCACTCTGGATCCACACATCACTGTCCCCTGGCATACTGACAGCTGTTCTCTTCTGGATGAGAATGCTGGCAACAGTGAGTCGCCATGAGTTGGCCATCCCCTCACCGTCAATTCATATACCCGAGACAGCGTCGGATCATTGCGGGTCTCCTTCTCTATATCCGGGTTCGTTACTGGCAATCGTTCAATTATTGACGAATAAAATATCTCGATAGGGTCCACTGCTGGTGCTTCCTCCACAGTAGGCAGTGGCAGGCGGGATAGCCCATCAGCGTTCCCATGCTGTTTCGTGCCTTTATATTCTATTTCATATTGATTCGCCCCTAGAAACAGGGACCATCTTTGTAACCGCTGTGCAGTCATCACTGGAACGCCCTTCTTAGGTTTAAAGATGGAGACAAGTGGTTGGTGGTCAGTCAGCAAGGTGAACTTCTGCCCATGCAGATAGTGGTTGAATTTTTTTACTCCCCATACTAGGCTGAGGGCCTCCCTATCAATCTGGGCGTAGTTGCGCTCGGCTGAGGTTAGTGACCGAGATGCAAAGGCTACTGGCCTCTCCAACCAGTCTGGGAATTTGTGCGACAGCACCGCTCCAATACCATAGGGTGATGCATCACATGCCAAACGAATTGGCAGTGCTGGGTTGAAATGGGCCAACACCTCTTTTGATGTGATCAATTCTTTACACTTCTGGAAAGCTCGTCTACGTTCGTCATCCCACTTCCATGGTACCCCTGTTTGCAGTAGGGTGTTCAGTGGGTGTAATACCGTAGACAAATTTGGTAACAACTTGTGGTAGTAGTTTACCAGCCCGAGGAACGACATCAGTTGTGACACATTTTCCGGTGCTGGAGCCTTGACTACTGCCTCAATCTTGTCAGGGGACTTATGTAACCCCTCTTCATCGATGACGTGGGCACAATACAAGATCTGTTTCTGGAAAAACTCGCACTTCTGGCGATTAGCTCGTAGCCCATACTCCTTTAATCTGGTGAGCACCTTCTCCAAGTTGGCGAGGTGATCACCGTCATTTTCGCCCGTGACCAAGATGTCGTCCAAATAACACTGGGTCCCTGGAATCCCTTGCAGGACCTGATCCATCGCCCTTTGCCAGATAGCCGGAGCCGAGGCTACTCCAAACACCAGCCGGTTGTATTGATAGAGACCTTTATGAGTGTTGATCGTAAGGTATTGTTCCAAAGCTTCTTCTACCTCCATTTGCAAGTACGCCTGGGCTAGATCAATTTTGGTGAAGCGTTTACCTCCAGATAGCAAGGCAAAAATATCCTCAATTCGTGGAAGCGGATATTGCACCGTGTGAAGGACTGGGTTCACTGTCACCTTAAAATCCCCACAGATGCGGACCTTCTTTGGTTCCCCAGGCGTATTACTCAACGACCTCTTCATTACAGGAACGATGGGTGTAGCCCACTCGCTCCAGTCCACTTTGGACAGTACTCCTGAACGTTCCAACCCTTCCAGCTCTGCTTTAACAGCTGGTCTGATCGCATAAGGCACTGGTCTGGCCTTCAGAAACTTTGGGTTTGCATTTTCCTCTATTTTAATCGTTGCTGTTATGCCTTTTAGTGTTCAGAGTCCCTCCTGGAACACTTCTTTTGCGTCAGTTAGCATTTTTGACAGTCGTCCAGGTGTGACGTCATCATCCTTTTTGGCCTCAACCTTCAGTGCATGTATGGAATGCCAATCTAATTGTATCTTCTGGATCCATTCACGTCCTAGCAGTGGTGGTCCTCCATCTGGCAATACATATATATCCATTTTAGGTATTTCCTGGCCTTTATATGTCACTTACAGCCTTATTTTTCCTTTGGGGTAGACTTTTTGCCCCGTATACATCTTCAAGACAATCTCTGTAGCTTTCAAGGGTATGTGTGAAAACAGCCGCTTGTAGTCTCTTTGATTTATGACTGTTAGAGCTGACCCTGTGTCCAATTCCATTTTCACTTGGACTCCGTCTATCTTGAGTGTAACCCAGATAGTCTGGTGATCCTCCATTTCTGTTACCTTATGTAGTTTCAGACAACCCAGCTCCTTGATTGTCACTTTTCTGTTCGTCTGAACCACTGTCCATCACCTGGTGTACCTTTTTGTGCTGCTCCTGTAGAGATTTCTTACTGTTGGTTTTCTTCCCAGACCTGCAGACTCTTGCTATGTGTCCTGCTTTCCCACACTGTCTGCACACTTGGTCCTTGAACCAACAATCTTTCTGGTCATGTGTTGTTCTGCTGCAGCGATAGCACTTCCCTGTTCCATAGGACATTTCATTGGTGCCATATTCTTGCGGTCTCCGTTGTATCTCTGCAGCGCCCCTTGCGGCTGCTTCGTGTGATACTGCCATACTGAAAGCTTTGTCCAGCGTAAGGTCCTTTTCTGATAGAAGCCGTTTCTGGGTTCCTTCACTTTGTAGCCCACACACAAACTTGTCCCTTAACGTATCTGCTAGTCCCGCTCCAAACTGGCAGTGTTTCGATAGCTTGCACAATTCCGTTAGGTACTCAGCATTGCTTTCGTCTTTGTGTTGGTTCCTTTTATGGAACTTAAATCGTTCTGCTATCAGCAGCGGTGTGGGGTTTAAGTGGTCCTGTAGGATTTCTACTATGCTTTCAAAATTCTTGTTTACCGGCTTCTCTGGGGTTATTAGATTTCGCAGTAACCCATAAGTTTTTGCACCCATGGAATTTAACAGAACCAGTGCTTTATTAGCATCTGGCACTTCATTCGCCCTGCAGTACACCTCAATACGTTCCACATATGTCGCCCAATCTTCGACTTCATTGTCGAACGTAGAGATACTGCCACTCTTCGGCATCCTTGGGTGTGAGTTAACTGTCAAAAATGGCGCCTCCCGCGCTTCCCCTTCTTTTCCGCTGGCACAAAATGGCGTCTCTCGCGCTTTCCTTCCTTCCCGCGCTCGCCCTTCTTCTCCGCTGCGGCTTCTAAAAATGGCGTCTCCCGTGCTCTTTCTTCTTCTCCGCGGCTCAATGGCGTCTCCCGCGCTCCCCTTTCTTCGCCCCGCGGACCCTGTTAAGCCCGTGAGTCCTGGCTATGCTCTGCGCATTCTTTTTATATTTTTCAACGCCGCTCAGTCTAGAACCCGGCTGTTTCTTTACCCTCTCTCTCTCCGGTTTGTTTTCTTTTTCTCAACGCCGCTCGGTGTTCAACCCCCGGCTGCGCCCTGCGCTCTTCACCCTCTGTCTTACCCCATCAACACTGCTCGGCTTTCTCTCCGCCGCCGGTCGGCTCCAGCCGCCGCTGCTCGGGAAGGGTCTGCGCTGGACCTGTCGTCGGTCTCTTGCTGCTCGTCGTGGCTGGGGAACCAAGCCTGGCTCTCCACAGCCTCCCCTGCAAAGTTCAATCTCTGCCTGACTGTTGGGCGGTTGCTCGTGGTCGACGCCCGTGTTCCTGGCCTCGACTATTTTTTTTTTTATGTTGCAGGTAGATTCGAATCGACACTCGTCGCCACTGTTGGATCCGTGGTTCAGTGGATATGCTGTTATTAAATAATCACACGGATGCCGTACATTAACAATAAACAGGTCTTTACTGGAGGAGGGTAGTCTCAAGACTGGGGGTACAGAGGCATGCGCAAAGCTTATATACAGGTGTGGTCACTGCCGGTACTACAGTATACAGGAGCTGTAAAAGTAGTTCTGACTTAAAGGCACATACACTACAACTTTCATGTTTTCTTTATAGGGTGCTTCTGAGATTCCCCACTCCCAGCTGAATGCCTGCGATTTTCCAAGAAAATTCTTGGCACTTTTGGTGCACTCCTGCCACAACAGGAGTGAGGCAGAAGAGCTGGAAAATACGTCAGGTCCCCCCTGACATTGGGGCCTCATAGGTCAGAGGCTCCACCTACCCATTACAAGGCTCCTAGCATCAGAGGGGTGGGCCAGGGCAGAGATTCCCAATGTCAGGAGTTCTCACATTCACAACCTCTCAGTTGACACAGACAGGTTCAGCAGCTGGTATGCCAGCTGCTCAAGTGGCGGAAACGGGCCTTATGGATCCAGGTCTGGGATGCAGCCTGAACCCCGAAGATTGTGAATCTAATCACTTTTTCATGGCCCCTTTACAAAATGGATGTCAACTTTTTCCAGAATGGGGAGGGGAACCTGGTGCCCAACCCCTCCCCCCCACCCCCAAAGGACTGACACCAGACGGGTAATTTTCCTGGCCTTTGGGAGAAAGCGAGTACCCAAGATGCACACCTAGTGTTGAAGATACTTGTGAGGGGTGGAATTCGAATTAGGTGACCTCCTGACCCCACATACTCAAACGGCACAGATCACCAGCAGGCAGGACCTAAGCTAGAGTGTCGGGATTTCAGGCCCAGTGATTTACACTACAGTTAACAGATATGCTTCTGCACAATGATAACATTGGATCTTACACAAAATTTCATACAATTTGAGAAAAGCATGCTTAACTCTCCTGTGGCAGTATTTCAGTTTAAAATTTCCATTTAGACTGTACCACAGCTCCACTGCAGTAACTGATTAAAGCTTCGAGGAATGCACACTTACTGTTAATGTTTTCTTTAAGTAAGGTGCTCCAGGTGACAGGAGTTCTTCATTAGTTACTGGTTTCTTCAACACTACAACATTAAGCACCAGTAAGTGTTTGCACACAGTATGTTAACATTTTAAAACCAATAAAATGACTTTACATGAGAAACCCACCAAGCCCTAGGATGGATGGATGGTAGGATGGAATCATTTTATTTTACTATAGTTAGTTAAAAGAAAGACTTGTATTTATAAGGTGCTTTTTCATATCTGTCGTAGCATTTCAAAGTTCTTAACACAATTAATTATTTTGAAATGCTGTGACTTATTTGGACAAATTCCACAACTAAACGAGGAGGGGGGGCGTGATTTTCAATTTGCCTGTTTCTCGCCTGAAAAACAGGCGACTGGCAGAAGTAAACCGTAGAGACCCCTTTGATGCCCAAGGCCTGCCTGATTCAACTTTCAGACAGGCCTTTAAATGGGTGCTCAGCACGCCTGCCCAAAACAGGCAGGGAGTTGTTTAAATATGCAATCAGGGGTCCTACACCAGCTACAGGGCACCGATGGCCATTTTAATGTAAAACGGGCGGCGCGTGCACCATGCACACTAGACTCAGTCGTACCAGACATTGAGCAGCCTAACCAGCAGTCCTTTAAGGGACCGCTGGAGACCACTCCGTAAACGGCCTGGGTAATTTTTGGGAGGGAATTTTTGTGGGACCCGGAGGAGCAGGATGGACTCTCTTTCCCGCCCCCGCTCAAACAGGCCCAACCTGCCAGCTGGGTCCATGCTGAAGCTGGCCAATTTTCAGCTTTCCAAAACTGTCAAAATAGTGTTATTCCCTCACCCTCAGTAATGAAATGCCCGTTTGGTGCCTGCAGCTCGTCGGTTAAATTGAGATGAGGCCTGAACATGACAATGGTGGCTTTGTGTAGGCGCCGCAGACACACCGCTGACTATGCACCCATTTTGGGCCCAAGTTAAAAATTACCACCAGCATCTTGGTTTAACATTTGATTTAAAGGATAGTAACTCCAACAATGCATTACTCCCTCACTACTGTAATGGAGTGTCAGCCTGGAGCATGTACACGTATCTTGGGAGTGGGGCTTGAACCCACAGCTTTCTGACTTAGAGGCAGGAGTGCCAAAAACTTAGTGATGAGCTTTGTCCTAGCCTAACGCTTTCTTTGATAAAACCAGTTCATGACCTAGTTTCTCTGATTTAGCATACTTACTTGCTCCTGATTAGCTTTTGGCAGCACAAGTTCCCCACTGAAAAATCCTTGAGTTTCAGTGTCCAGATATAAATTGAACAAACTTTCTTACATCGTGAGATTTACAATGCTAAAGTAACAAAGACTAGCTTTATCCACCTTGCATGGATGAGTTACCTGTATGTTTTAGTTTTCCCCCAAAAGATTTAAATGCTCTTTTTTCTGTTATCTATTAAAACAAGTCTCTTCCAAAACAATTACAAAAAATACCTCAGTATCTCTGAAGTATTTAAATTGACTCTTTTTGTTAATTGCCTTTGTATTACATTAAATCAATTTAACTCAGAATCTTTGTTATTTAACAGGCTTTACGCCCCAGTAAAGATGTAGTTTTATTATACATACTAAATCTCAAAGACCTGTGATCAGATTACAACTTGCAGCATGCCAAGCAGAGCCTGCAGGTGGGAGAACAGGAACAAGGACAGGGCTGTCTAATAATTAACTATTTATGGCAATAGCCAACTACACTGCTCCCAGAACAGCATACAGAGCCTCATTAATGAGTAAAACATAACTGGTTGCAACTTTGTTTTTATACAAAATAGAAAGTTTTTGAAACCGTGTGGTTAATTAATACCCGTGAAACATTTCGCAACAATGGATGGTCTAAACAAAGAGTGAGGGAATAACACTATTTTGACAGCGCACACAGCTCAGACTAGATTAATACGGGCCTGTAAGAGCAGGCTATCTGGATGCAAAATAAATGACACTGACCTCTGAGATTAGAAATGATCACAAAGGTTCATGCCTAAACAAGAAAAATCTTCAAATGTGCAAAGCTTTGCTGTAACTACTTTTACATAATGATGATAAGAGGAGAAAAATTCTACTTAAATCTTGGCTCTCTAATCGCAAATGTATTTTTCAAACAATGGCTTTGATATTAATCCTCCCACAATGGGTGGGAGAGGGATTTAAAGAGTTAAATATGGGGAACGCGATCCCAACACACCGCGCATGCTGCCTGTTTTACAGTGGTGGATATCAGGGCGACTCGAGTGTCCTGTCGTGGTGAGGCGGGACACTTAATTAACATATTTAAATCAGGCTCCCACAGTGTAATTGGGCACCCAATTTAAAATTGACTTGCTGTAGGGGTTTCCCAGGGGTCAGGAAACCCGGAAGTGAAAGGGAGGCAGGAGCTGCCGGCTCGACAATGTAAGTGCCTTTGGCACTATTTGTTGGCCAGGAGGAGTAGGAGTGCTCCCCCATGGCCCCTCAAGGAAGCCTTCGGCCTCTCCCAGCCCTGATCATCAGTCCCCTCCCCACCCGAACGCAACCTCTCTTTCCCGCTACCCCCCTCCCACCCCGATCACGGGTTCTCTTCCCTTCTCCCAATTGCGGTCTCTCTCCCCTGTCCCAATTGCCAGGGAGCATCCCCAACTGCAGCCTCCTGCTGCTGATGTTCCCTCCCAGCTGACCAGGCTGTCCATTTGGCCGAGGGCCGGACGGGAAATGGAACTAAAAAATGTTAATGAGGTCCTGCCGTAAAATTCAGCCTTGCCGGGCTCTTTGGTCATTTTCGAACTCCCCGCATAATCTCCACCCCCCCTTCCCGTAACTATCGGGGCCCATGAATTTATAAAGTTGTTGGAACACCAAAGTTTCCTGTCAGCATTTCCATCATTCATTAAGTTTAGTAAAAGGGCTTTGAATTATCACAGCACAGCAATGATTTTCACAGATTAGGATTTGATCAAGCAGAAAATTAACCTCTTAAATAATGAGAGCTTTATGACCAACATAATAATTTGGGCATCGAACATAGTGGAGCACATAACCAGACAAGGTTTTCTTTGTGGAGGGGGAAGGAGTCACTGTCCTTGGCCAGGCCAGGCTTTTGATAGACTCATCCAAAATAAGGTTGTGGAGAACAGTAGGATTTTTCTGGATAAACTATGAACCGAATGCCGTTCCTTATCCATAATTATCTTGTAATCTTGTGAATGTGGAAGGAGGTCTTGTTTGCAAAGATGATATGGATGACCCAGTGATCTAGTGGAGACCCAGTAGGACAATCAGATAGATGGTGATGGGAGGGGGGATGGGCAGTTGAGGCCGCTAATCTGGGAGAGAGAGTGATGGGTTCTGCAGGGGCATGATGGAAATGTCTAGAATCGAGAGCGGGAAGCTGTGGACATGAGCCTGGAGCAACAATACGAAAGAAGCAGGGCAGTGGAGAATCATCAAGTGGGGCAGGAAACTGTTAAGGGCAAGTTGCAGGAGAAAAAGGGTGAGGCAAATGGGGGAGAATGAGTACCAAGAGGCTAGAGGAGACAGGGGATGAAGGAGAGGTAGAGTGGGCCAGGAAACAGCTAATAATGGGGGAGAGGAGCTCAGGTCTGGAGCAATGTCAGAATGTGCACACAAGATAACAGAGAGATAGGAGCTTATTTAGATTGCACTGCTCTGACCTGATTTAGGGTTACACTCCACTGAAGGCAAGCAGGTAAGGCTGGGGGTTGTGTTGAAAAAGGCTGTGCTTCCTGTGACAGCAGAGGTAATGCTGCTCCGGCGCACAGCCGACACCACCTTTATCTCTTTGTTGGTTTGCACTAGAAATAAGGAACAGGAAACAAGTTAGGCTTTTCTCGCATGGGCCGCCAATTATCACAGATTCATTCCCATCAATAGTAAGATAGCCAAAACATTAAATCTGGAAGATAAAACCGAGGAAGACAGCTGGTCCATCGAGGCAGAAAATGTTTTTGAAAGGATGAAGAATGCCTGTGCATGTACCCCTTACTAGCTCATCCCCATTGTTCTCAGGCTTTCACAGTCCACACTAATGCTTCAGAGGGTAGGGTTAGTATTCTGAGATCAAATGGGCCAAAGGACCTTCCTCAACCAAAGAATCATAGAATTTGATCCTTTGTACTGTACCTGCTCTGGGAGCTCTCCAGCTAGTCCCATTGCTCTGCTCTTTTCCCAAACCCTTTTACAGTTTTTTTCCCCAAATATTTATCCACTTCCTTTTTAAACACTAATATGGACTCCACTTACACAAGTGTCTCTAGGAGGGCATTGCATGTCCCAACCACCCTCTGTGCAAAAATTCTCCTAACCTCGCTTCTAATTCTTTTGCTGATGATCTTAAATTCATCCCCTCGAGTTACCAACTCACCGACCAGTGGAACCCATATTGTGATTCCGATTATTGGGTGAACACTTTAACCAATGGGCTGCTAACATGAATTCTATGGGGGAAAAATTCGGTTGCTTTGCACCTCCAGTTAGCGCCCCGAGGGTCAGGGTCAGGGTGCCGTGTTTGCGGCCAGGGCAGCGCAAATTAAAGGGCAGGGACCAGGTGGCCTTTCTTTTTGGGCCGCCTGCCAGCATCTGCCCCCTCTGGCCTCCTCTGCAGGGTGCCAGCCGCGATCGGTCAGCCCAGCACTCGGCACCCCGCTCCCCGGTGGTCCAGCAGGGCCCCGCTAGGCCCCTCCCCTTTAATCAGGGGAGGGAGGCCTGCAGTACTGCAGCGCTACATGCAGATGCGCTTGGCGCTGCTGCACGTAGCGCCACAATATTCAATGGGAGCACCCCAAGAGGGAGAGGGAGCGCTTCCAGTAGTGCCCCGGCTCCTGCTTGGGGCGCTACCATTCAATTTCGAGTGTGGGGGTGCCAACTTTTTCGGGGCGCTAAAAGTAGCACCCCGGTGAAGTTAGCGCCCCAAAGGGAGCACGAGCCAATTTTCCCCCCTATATTTCTACAAACCAGATCAAAATGAGTTGCTGATACTTCACTGAAAACATTGGAAAATTTTGAATTTGTAGCAATAAGAAATTAAAGAATCATATGGTAAATTAATTAATCAACATCAGAACAAAGAGATTTCACAACTTTGTTTACAAACTGTATAAATTGAAAAGGTTTCCAGAAAATTGATTCTGAAAAATGCTGTGTATTCACATTTGAGCAATGAAACAAACAACATGCTTTGTAGAAATATAAACCAACGCCCAGGTACATGTTATACCAGTATATACCACTCGGAAACCTTTCTACCTGAGAGAAAACTAGAGCCACCCTGTTCTGGATTCAGCTTTCGCAGGCAGAATGGGCTGTCATGGGATTCCTGTGCTGTCCATGAGTTTTCATTCAACAGCTCAGTGAGTCGTCGTCTTCGGCGAAAGTTTATGCGGAACTGGTACAGCAAGTTACTGTCAAAAAAGTGGTGACGGTTGGAGACTGCAAAACAACAAACCATTTGCTCAATCAATGCCGTCGTGTTAGTTTAGGCTCTTCCATTTCCAGAATTATATTTGTATTCGACAATTGGAGATGCTGGAGCATTGGCTAGCACAGTGGGGTACTCATTTGTCTTTCACCTCCGAAACCTAGATTGCAATCCAATCCAGACCAATGAAATGCAAGTCTCATTGGTTTAGTGTCTCTAAGGATCATATCTAAACTCAGTTTGGGTTTGAGTTCCTAGTGGATACGGGCTCAGAGCACAAAACTACCCCTAATTTGGCACAAACTTGACAATTTTACTCAGAGAAGCCATACGATCACTGGTGTAGAAAACAAAAAATGTCACACTGGTGCCTTATTCTACATCTAATTGTGCTATGCCTGACCTGGAAGTGTTTAACACTGGCAAGTATATTTCCCTCTGCTTTGTACTCCTATTTAACTACTCGGCATTTAATATTTACAACAGCTTTTTCACTAGCACTAAATGGAGGGAAATATAGAAGAGGAATTTTAACCCCCCCAAAACAGGTGGGTTTGGGTTGGGTGGGATATTAAAATGATAAAAATCTCAAACCCGACCCGCCTCAAACTCACCCAGTTCCAGTTTTAACGGAAGTGGCCGGGGTGGGGGGGGGGGGGGGGGGGTTGGGGGAGGCGACTGGTAACCAAGCGTTAAATTCGGCAGGACCCAAGGAATATCCATTCTTCCTGAAGCCTGCTCTTCTGTGTTTCCTGACCGCGAAACAGCACCACCACCCCCCCACCCCCTCCCTCCACCCCGTTCCCTACCTGCCTCCAGGCTAATATCGGGGCCATAACTTCTGCATAAACTGTACATTTCTTATATAGGATCAGAAAAGCTAGTGATGTCTTCAAAAGGTTTACTTTCAAGGATTTTAATATTTGTTCTAATTGAACTTCAGCCTTTAAGCCTCTTTGTACCAGAATTCTGGAAAGTTGACAGCACCACGTCATATTAATTTATCGAACTAGTTTGTCAAATACTTAAATAGCCTTGGCCCTCAGCCTGCAAATTATATATGTTCAAACTTGTCATGGAGTGCAATTGCATGTTATGGAGAACTGAACCCAAAACAAAATTCTAGCTCAAACAGAAACACATTAATGTTGCCAGTTTTTAAAAAGGATGGAGAAGTGGAGAGCCCCAGGGGTTCAGGGTGGGTGCTCCAGAGTGGAGCCAAGGTGGCTGAAAACTGTGCCACTCATGGTGGGGTGAAGAAGGGGAGGGAACACATGAAAGGTCAAAGTTAAATGACCAAATGATGGTGGTGGCAGGCGGGGGATAGAAGGCTGGAGGAGGCTGTAGAGATAGGGTAGAGTAAAAGCAAGTTTTGAAGATGCAATGTTTAAACTTAACACATTGGAGGACAGGGATAGGTCTGTGAGGATGGGGAATGATGGAAGTGTAGGACTTAGTGTGGAACAGGATATGGGTGGCTGCATTTATAAATATAAATTATATCAGTAAAGGACCTATAAAAAAGATAGATCTAATGAATAAGCAGTCATTGCCAGACTTTCCTCACCGTGTTGAATGATTCCATGTTCGAGCTCTCTGTGGCACAGCTCCACCGCATCCTTCCTCGATGAGGCCTCCCCCTCTTTTATTAGCCAGTCAATCATTTCACAGCCAAAAACAGCACGCTGGTACTTCACTCCATTTTCTTCTTGTAATTTCATGATTGTGTTCTCAGAACTTATAAGCCTGTCAATTGTAGAATTGTACAGATGTATAAATCCCAAAATGAACATGGTTTGGGAAGCTAGGACAGTCTAAACCACTCTCCTAATGGGCATCAAAAACACCTTGTTCTAACTTGATAGAAGGCATGATTCAAACAAGTACAATAGGCGGGCACGACTTGGACATGTATCTTTGCTCTTCTGGCTGGGATTCAAACAACACTTTGAGGCACCAAGCCCAAAACAAGTTGAGCAGCCTTCTACAATCTGGAAAGTGTGTGCCCATAAAAAAAACATACATCAGTTTGAGCCAGTTCCCGTCTATCTGTATTACATAAAAGTTGAAGGAACACCATTAATTACCCTTTACACAATCATAAACATCTCCAAATAAAGAAACAAATGGATATAGCACCAGTATTTACTGTGATTTTCCAAGCCTGCAAAGTGCTGCCTTCATCACTTGATAGTTAGAATCATAGAATGATACAGCACAGTAGGAGGCCATTCGGCCCATCGTACCCGTGGCAGATCTTTGTTAGAGCTATCCAAATAATCCCTGCTTTTTCCCCATGGTTCTGTAATTCTTTTCCCTTCAAGTATTTATCAGGTGGACATAAAAGATCCCATGGCACTATTTCAAAGAAGAGCAGGGGAAATATCCCCGGTGTCCTGGTCAATATTTATCCCTCAATTAACAGAACAAAAACAGATTATCTGGTCATCACACTGCTGTTTGTGGGACCTTGCTATGCGCTGCCGCGTTTCCTACATTACAACAGTGACTATATTCCAGAAGTACTTCATTGCGTGTAAAGCACTTTGAGACATCTGGTGATCATGAAAGGCACTATATAAATGCTTCTTTCTTTCTTATATTCAGCTTGGTTCTCTGCTATATTATTAACCTTGCAATTGTCATAAGCCTCCAATTTCTGTCTCATTTTAACCTCTATATCTTTAGTCATCCAGGGAGCTGTAGCTTTGGATGCCCTTCCTTTCCCTTAATTAAGAAAAAAAAACTTGCATTTATACAGAATCTTTCACCACCTCAGGATGTCCCAAAGCGCTTTACAGCCAATGAAATAACTTTGAAATGTAGTCACTGTTGTAATGTAGTGAAATACAGCAGCCAATTTGTGCACAGCAAGGTCCCACAAAATAGTAATGAGATAATGACCAGATAATGGCCTTGAAATTAGGATCGGGAGCTTGCCGCGCGTGCAAGCCCCCGATGTGCACTCACCCGGCGCGCCGACATCTGAAGCCCGGGCCTGCTTGCATTTCCTGTCACAGGCCCGGTTCAGATGTCGGCACGATGTGCTTACCTGATCCAGCGGCGTAGTTAGTGCAATGTGCCGGCTGGGATCAGGTGAGCACTGTGCAGCCAATCAGGGGAGGGGAAACTCATTCATGAGTTTGAGAGTAAGAACTGTCAAACTCATGAAAAGTATGGGCTGCCAAAACACTACTTAAACTTTAAATAAAATTTTAAAAAATATCCCACTGATTATATTAACTATAAATAAGTTTTTAAAAATGTTTTAAACAATTAATCAATTTTTTGAAAAAATAAAAATTTTTAAAAATAGGGTCTAAAACTAAACTTACCTTACTGTAAATTCTTTAAAAATAATAAACCTGTGGAAAAAAAAATTCTAAATTGTACTAAAAGCCCACTTACCTGTAAAACTAAGTACTTACGTCTGGTTTTTCCACGCGTAAAAACCGGAGGCCTTTACACTCGGGCAACTCTGGAAAAAAAAAGGAATTTCACTGCGCACGCGCTGCCTGTGCAGTCACATGCATTCTGCCTCTTAACCCCTTGGGTCAGAGGACAGGAAATGCCGGTTTTCAGCGCATGCGCGGTGCATGCTGAAAACCGGCAATTCCTCCGGGCACACACGTGAGTACCCCGTCCGTACTCACGCGTTGTGACAGGAATTACTGGGCCATTCTGTTTTAGCAATATTGGTTGAGGGATAAATATTGGACACCAGGAGAACTCCCCTGTTCTTCTTTGAATAGTGCTGCGGGATATTTTAAGTGCACGAGAGGGCAGACAAGGCCTCGGTTTAATGTCTCATACAAAAGACAGAGTGCTACTTCTGAGCCAAGGCTGATACCCAGCGAGGCAACTACTTTTCTTTCAGTTCTGATGAAGGTTCTGAGGAAATGTTAATCTGTCTTTTCTTTGTGCAGGTGCTAATGGACCTACTGTGCATTTCCAGTACTTTCAGTTTTAATTTCAGATCTCAAGCATTTGAAATTTTTCTTTTTATTTATTATTAAATATATTGTTTAAAATACCTTTTTATGCATAGAGCATATACACGTGAGGGTGTTTAGAGTTAAAGGAAAGTTTGTTATAACATTTTTATTTAATAAACATCAAGAGGTGAGAGCAAAAAGTTACTTTGTAATGTTTTCAGGTAAAGTTGATATTTTTTCATGAATTGTGATACCTGAATTTAAAAATTGAACATTCTTCCACTCTAGTGTTCAAATTAGAACGCATAAAAAGATATTAGACTGGACTGGTCCGTCTGGGATCAGTTTGTCTCTTCTAGTTAGAATTGGGATTCAGCCTCTACTGTGCAAAATAATTATTAGAATTGTAAACCTCATTGACTTGAGACTAAAGGATGTCAGAATGAGATAGACAGACAGATCACAGCTTGCAGAGAGAGAGATCCAATGACTTTATAAGCAACTCACTTTTCATATAAACTTTGACCTCTCATGAACACCTTCACTTCCTTATTTAATGGGAATGTTCCATCATCTTTTCGGAATCTGTACAGAAGTTTTGCATCCTTGAACTCTGAATGTCCATCACAAACTAAAATTTAAAAAAAATTCTATTGATTAATTTCATTTTATAACAGTGTAATTCCAATGCAATTAATAATCTTCCAATGAGGCAAAATTTATTATAATAATGCATTGACTAGAAAGAAAGTCTTACATTTATATAGCACCTTTCACGACCTCAGAACGTCCCAAAGCGCTTTACAGTCAATGAAGTACTTTTTTTTTTTTTTTTTTAAGTGTAGTCACTGTTATAATGTAGGGGAAAAATGGAAAATGGGGCTCTCAAGCAGATGAAACTTTAATATGATATCAAACATCCAAGAACTTCTTAATTTCCATGTGGAATGAATCTCCAGCAGTTTAAAAAAAAAGTAAATTTCACTTGAGATCAAAGAAAGTGTCTGCAGAAGTAATCTTGCAATAGTGAGAATGTGAAACGCGCTACCACAGGGAGTAGTTGAGGTGAATAGTATAGATGCATTTAAGGGGAAGCTAGATAAGCATATGAGAGAGAAGGGAAGAGGGTTATGCTGGCAGAGTTAGATGAGGAAGGATGGGAAGAGGCTCGATTGGACAGAAACTCTGGCATGGACTGGTTGGGCCAAATGGCCTGTTTCTGTGCTGTATATCCTATGAAAGTAAAAATATCTGCATGGAGGCACAGGTGTTATTCATTGTGGAAGAGGATCTGGTTTTGTATCATTCAAACATCACCCACTTTATAAGAAAACTGGCTTATTCTGAAATAAATAGGCCCTTTAAACCAATTCCCAAAATAGAAAGAGGCTCTTTTAAACTGCATTTGCAAACAACACATTTGCATATTGCTCTTTCAACCACATTGATCCCATTTGGCAGTTTCCTAACTTTAGTTTTATTCAAACATTTGATCTGCATTGTTTCTTTGAAATTTTTCTAAATATAATTATTACAAAGCGATGGAGGAAATAATGAGCACCGTCATGTTGGATAACCCTAAAGTGGCCTCCAGGAATTTCTGTAAGTTCTTGGAATGTAGAAGGTAGAGGAAGGTTTCCAGTAATGGTTTAGTGAATAAATGCAGCACTCCGAGGGATACAGAAATTTACAGACCAAGAAGGTCCCAGGTTCAATCCCTGGTCTGTGAGGATTTAGCTGGTCTCAAGAGTGACAGGAAGGCTGCTACAATTGGTCTAAACTGGGGAGAGGAAAGAAAAGGTCAAACAGTACTTGCTCTCCTGATCATTATTCAGGGATTATTGCTGGAAACGTATGCGCATGTGGACAGGGTCAAATTCAGCTGTGGTGTCCCCATAGTCACTATCTTGGCTAAGAAGCACCACATGAATAAGGTTGTGGAGGGGGTGCTGCAGCTAGTGGAATTGTCCTGTACCCGAGTCAGCTTCTTCATGAGAGAGAACATTATAGGAAAACTCTTGTCGTTAAAGGCTACATCTTTGTAAGTCCTTAAGAGAAAAAGATTGAATAAAGTGTGGAGTCGAATAAAGATCTTAAAATAACCATGTACTTAAGACAGGACACTCTGCATTGAACCTTGGCCATTGAGCCACCCCAGCTAAGATGTATTTTTCTAATTCAGAAACCATCATTATCCTTCTGGGTTTAATGATGTTACATTGCAGCACAGGTTATTCGGCAAATGGCCTCACCCTTTTACATTTGGATAATTGAATACACACAAGATTAATGTTTAACTGGAGAATAAGTACTGCTGCTGTACATGTAGGCATAAGATAAGATAAAATAAAATACAATGGTTACTTTTTTTCTACCATCATATTAGCATGCAATATTCTCATTTCACAAGATGAAAAGATTAACAAAGAAATCATGAACTGTATTATTAGTGTTATATACTGTATAGATGATGTATGGAAGGTATAAGCCAGTGCACATTTTAAACCAATGTTTACTGAGGTCTCCTGTCACATTTTCCATTTCATTATCACTATAATTTGTAACAGTAACTTTGCTGCTTAGTGCAATAACTAAAAAAAAACCTTTCCTCTTTACTGAAAGCTTATCACAATTAAAAGCTTACACCTTGCAGTAAAGAAAGACTGCACAGTGAAATCTAGGGGAGTGTTGGGCTGAGGTTAAAAATGCCTCTAAATAACAACTTACAGTAAGTATTAATATTCCCTTAAGATAACCTACAAAGTAAATTTCACAATTTAGCTCTCCCAGTGCAAAGCTTCACACAAATGGAACTTGCAATGAGGAATTTGGCTGCAGAGGTTAGAACAGCCAATTCGCAGCTCGCATCATTTTTCATCCATTAATTTTAAAAGACAGAACATCATGCAGGACTTGAATCAGGCACAATGGCCTCCACTTTTAAATTCTCAACGTGTACTCCTGTTGTGCAAAGCTATGTTGGTGGCACCAAATTGTAAAATCTACCCCTTTATTCTTACATTTCTTGAGTATTGCAGAGGAACCTCCAGTACAGACATGCCCCATAAACCTTTGTGTAAGGCAACATTCAATTGCAACCTTATTAACTAACATGCTGTAAAAAGTAAGTACTCCTGCTAGTGCAGAATATTGAAATCGTGTTCAATAATTATATGTGGTGCTTTAAACTATTAAAGTTTTCTACAAGATATATGTCAATATTCAGACATTTTATGTACAGTACTGTTTAGTCCAGCACCAAAAGTCACTATTGCAATCTTCATACAAGCAAATATCACACACACACACTGAACAGAGAGCAATTGAGCACAAGAGAATTTAATTTCAAACTGAACTTTGCCGAAGAAAACCAAGCTGTTAGCTGTAAATCTGGGAAAGTACCAACTGCGTGCTGCAATCTGTCGATGCAGTATTGGTAATTTTTGTCAAAATAATCTCCATAGAAACATAGAAAATAGGAGTAGGAGCAGGAGTAGGCCATTCGGCCCTTCGAGCCTGCTCCGCCATTCAATGAGATCATGGCTGATCATCCAAATTCAGTACCCTGTCCCTGCTTTCTCCCCATATCCCTTCATCCCTTTAGCCTTAAGAAATATATCCAACTCCTTCTTGAATATATTTAATGAATTGGCCTCTACTGCCTTCTGTGGTAGAGAATTCCACAGGTTCACCACTCTCTGGGTGAAGAAATTCCTCCTCATCTCTGTCCTAAATGGCTTACCCCTTATCCTTAGACTGTGACCCCTGGTTTTGGACTCCCCGACCATTGGGAACATCCTTCCTGCATCTAGTCTGTCTAGTCCTGTTAGAATTTTATAAGTTTCAATGAGATCCCCTCTCATTCTTCTAAACTCCAGCGAGTATAAGCCCAATCGACCCAATCTCTCCTCATACGTCATTCCTGCCATCCCAGGTATCAGCCTGGTGAATCTTCGCTGCACTTCCCCCATGACAAGAACATCCTTCCTCAGATAAGGCGACCAAAACTGCACACAATACGCAAGATGTGGTCTCACCAAGGCCCTGTACAGCTGCAGCAAGACATCCTTGTTCCTGTACTCAAACCCTCTCGCTACGAAGGCCAACATACCATTTGCCTTCTTAACCGCCTGCTGCACCTGCATGCTTACCTTCAGCGACTGGTGCACAAGGACACCCAGGTCTCATTGCACTTCCCCTTCTCCCAATCTATTGCCATTCAGATAATAATCTGCCTTCCTGTTTTTGACACCAAAGTGGATAACCTCGCATTTATCCACATTATATTGCATCTGCCATGCTTCTGCCCAATGACCCAACCTGCCAAATCATACTGGAGTTTCTCGGCATCCTCCTCACAGCACACACGCTCACCCAGCTTTGTGTCATCTGCAAACTTGGAGATATTACATCTAGTTCCCTCGTCTAGATCATTAATATATATTGTGAATAGCTGGGGTCCAAGGACCGATCCCTGCGGTACCCCACTAGTCACTGCCTGCCACTCGGAAAAACACCCGTTTATTCCAACTCTTTGCTTTCGGTCTGCCAACCAGTTCTCTATCCAAGTCAATACCTTGCCTCCAATCCCATGTGCCTTAACTTTACACGCTAATCTCTTATGCGGGACATTATCGAAAGCCTTTTGAAAGTCCAAATACACCACATCCACTGGTTCTCCCTTATCTATTTTACCAGTTACATCCTCAAAAAATTCCAGTAGATTGGTCAAGCACGATTTACCTTTTGTAAATCCATGTTGACTTTGTCCGATTCATCACTGTTTTCCAAGCGCTCTGCTATTACATCTTTTATCATTTTCCCCACTACCGATGTCAGGCTTACCGGTCTGTAATTCCCCGTTTTCTCTCTACCACCTTTTTTGAATAGTGGGGTAACATTAGCTAGCCTCTAATCCATGGGTACTGTTCCAGAGTCTATCGAATGTTGGAAGATGACCAGCAATGCATCTACTATTTCTAGGGCCACTTCCTTAAGTACCCTAGAATGTAGATTATCAGGCCCTGGGGATTTATCGGCCTTCAATCCTGTCAATTTCCCCAACACCATTTCCCTACAAATACTGATTTCTTTCAGTTCCTCCCTTTCATCAGACCCTATGTTCCCCGACATCTCTGGGAGGTTATTTGTGTCCTCCTTTGTGAAGACAGAACCAAAGTATGTATTTAATTGGTCTGCCATTTCTTTGTTCCCCATTATAAATTCCCGTGATTCTGACTGCAAGGGACCTACGCTTGACTTCACCAATCTTTTTCTCTTCACATATCTATAAAAGCTTTTACAGTCAGTTTTTATGTTCCCTGCAAGCTTACTCTCATATTCTACTTTCCCTTTCTTAATTAATCCCTTTGTCCTCCTTTGCTGAATCCTAAACTGCTCCCAATCCTCAGGTTTACTGCTTTTTCTGGCCAATTTATATGTCCTCTCCTTGGATCTTATGCTATCCCTAATTTCCCTTGTTAGCCACGGTTGAGTCACCTTTTTTGTTTTATTTTTATGCCAAGCTGGGATGAACAAATTCTGTAGTTCATCCATGCGGTCTTTGAATGTTTGCCATTGCCTATCCACCGTCAACCCTTTGAGTGACATTCCCCAATCAATCCTACCCAACTCGCGCCTCATACCATCGTAGTTTCCTTTATTTAAATTCAGGACCCTAGTCTCTGAGTCAACTACTTCACTCTCCATCTTAATGAAGAATTCCATCACATTATGATCGCTCCAACCCAAGGGGCCTCGTACAACAAGATTGCTAATTAATCCTTTCTCATTACATAATACCCAGTCTAAGATGGCCTGATCTCTAGTTGGTTCCTCGACATATTGGTCCAGGAAACCATCCCGTATACACTCCAGGAGTTCCTCCTCCACAGTATTGTTACTAATTTGGTTAGCCTAATCTATATGTAGATTAAAGTCACCCATGATAACTGCTGTGCCCTTATTGCACGCTTCTCTAATTTCCCGTTTAATGCCATCCCCAACCTTCGCATTACTGTTTGGAGGTCTATGTACCACTCCCACTAACGTTTTCTGCCCCTTGGTATTTCTCAGTTCTACCCATACAGATTCCACATCATCAGAGCTAATATCCTTCCTTACAATTGTGTTAATCCCCTCTTTAACCAGCAATGCTACCCCACCTCCTTTTCCTTTTTGCCTATCTTTCCTGAATATTGAATACCCCTGGATGTTGTGTTCCCAGCCTTGGCCACCCTCATACAGTCATAGAGTTATACAGCACGGATAGAGGCCCTTCGTGTCCGTGCCGGCCATCAAGCCCTGTCTAATCTAATCCCATATTCCAGCATTTGGTCCGTAGCCTTGTATGTTATGGCATTTCAAGTGCTCATCCAAATGCTTCTTCAATGTTGTGAGGGTTCCTGCCTCCACAACCCTTTCAGGCAGTGAGTTCCAGACTCCAACCACCCTCTGGGTGAAAAAGTTCTTTCTCAAATCCCCTCTAAACCTCCCGCCCTTTACCTTGAATCTATGCCCCCTAGTTATTGACCCTTCTACTAAGGGAAAAAGCTCCTCAGTATCCATCCTATCTATGCCCCTCATAATTTTGTACACCTCAATCATGTCCCCCCTCAGCCTCCTCTGCTCCAAGGAAAACAAACCCAATCTGCCCAGTCTTTCTTCATAGCTGAAGCGCTCCAGCCCTGGTAACATCCTGGTGAATCTCCTCTGCACCCTCTCCAAAGCGATCACATCCTTCCTGTAGTGTGGCGACCAGAACTGCACACAGTATTCCAGCTGTGGCCTAACCAGTGTTTTATACAGCTCCATCATAACCTCCTTGCTCTTATATTCTATGCCTCGGCTAATGAAGGCAAGTATCCCATATGCCTTTTTTACCACCTTATCCACCTGTTCCGCCGCCTTCAGGGATCTGTGTACTTGCACCCCCAGATCCCTCTGCACCTCCGTCTTGCCTAGGGTCTTACCATTCATTGTGTATTCCCTTGCCTTGTTAGTCCCCCCAAAGTGCATCACCTCGCACTTTTCCGGGTTAAATTCCATTTGCCACTGTTCTGCCCATCTGACCAACCCATCTATATCGTCCTGCAGACTGAGGCTACCCTCCTCGCTATTTACCACCCTACCGATTTTTGTATCATCCGCGAACTTACTGATCATACCTTTTACATTCATATCCAAGTCATTAATGTAGACCACAAACAGCAAGGGACCCAGCACCGATCCCTGTGGCACCCCACTGGCCACAGGCTTCCAGTCACAAAAACAACCTTCGACCATCACCTTCTGCCTTCTGCCACTAAGCCAGTTTTGTATCCAATGTGCCAAGGCACCCTGGATTCCATGGGCTCTTACCTTCTTGACCAGTCTCCTGTGCGGGACTTTATCGAAGGCCTTACTGAAATCCATGTATAGCACATCCACTGCGTTACCCTCATCCACACACCTAGTCACCCCCTCAAAAAATTCAATCAAATTAGTCAGACATGATCTTCCCTTGACAAAGCCATGTTGACTATCCCTGATTAATCCTTGTCTCTCCAAGTGGAGACTAATTTTGTCCCTCAGAATTTTTTCCAATAATTTTCCTACCACTGATGTTAGGCTCACTGGCCTGTAGTTCCCCGGTTTTTCCCTACTTCCCTTCTTGAATAATGGTACTACATTAGCGGTTCTCCAGTCCTCTGGCACATCCCCTGTGGCCAGAGAGGTCCTGAATATATGTGTTAGAGCCCCCGCAATCTCTTCCTTTGCCTCACACAGCAGCCTGGTTTACATTTCATCCGGGCCTGGGGATTTATCCATTTTTAGGCCTGCTAAAACCACCAATACCTCCTCCCTCTCGATGTTAATATGTTCGAGCATATCACAGTCCCCCTGCCCTATTTCTATGTCTACATCGTCCTCCTCCATAGTGAAAACAGATGCAAAAAATTCATTTAGAACCCCTCCTACATCTTCCGGCTCCACACACAGATTGCCACTTTTGTCCCTAATGGGCCCTATTTTTTCCCTAGTTATCCTCTTACCCTTAATATACTTATAAAACATCTTCGGATTTTCCTTTATTTTGCTCGCCAGTGTTATTTCATGGCCCCTCCTTGATCTCCTAATTTCTTTTTTAAGTATCCCCCTGCACTTTTTGTACTCCTCTAGGGCTTCCTCCGTCTTTAGCCTTTTGTATCTGCCAAAAGCCCTCCTTTTTTTCCTAATCCATTCTCGTATATCCCGACATCCAAGGTTCCCTGTGGCTTTTGGAACCACCCTTGACCTTTACGGGAACATCTTGCCATTGCATGATCTCAATCTCCCTTCTGAAAGCCTCCCATTGCTCCGATGCGGATTTTCCTACAAGTAGCTGATCCCAGTCCACTTTGGCCAGATCCTGCCTTATCCTATTAAAATCGGCCTTCCCCCAATTTAGAACCTTTATTTCCGGCCCATCCCTGTCCTTTTCCATGACCACCTTAAATCTCACCATATTATGGTCACTGTCACCAAAGTGCTCACCTTTGGAGGCCCTGGAGCCACTTTTCCGTAATCCCAATCATATCATATTCGTTTACCCCTATTTGCGCAGTTAATTCATCCAACTTATTACGAATGCTCCTTGCATTAAGACACAAAGCCTTCAGGCTTTTTTTTTAATGCTCTTAGACCTTTTAGAAATATTATTTACTGTGGCCATGTTTGATTTAAACTGTTGATTTCTCTGACTGCCACTTTTGTTTTTCTCCTTCCTGTCTTTTGCTTTTATCCTTGTTTCCTTTTCCTCTGTCTCCCTGCTCAGGTTCCCAACCCCCTGCCATTTTAGTTTAAACCCTCCCCCAGAGCACTAGCAAACACTAGCAAGAGTCAGCGAGATGTCAATACAGGTTCCATGGTGTTAAAGATTAAATAAGTTGTAAATGAAAGACACTGCCTTGTTATGAGCAAGTGTGGAATTGTACTACGGTTTGTGCAATGCAATGAACCATTAACTATCCAGTTCACCATACAGTGCTGTAAGCACTTCAAGATTGCATACAATTGGTAGTAGGTTACTTTATTTATTTTTTATACGGAAGTTTTTTTTTACCTTCTTCCTTTCCCTTTACAAATTTTCTCCTCTCCTGAAGACATTGAATATTATCCCTGAACAATTCAATGGGTGCCAGTCACCCTCCCATACTTTACCCAGGTTTCCATTATTTACTTATGAACCAAGATAGCATGCAGCAGTAGTCTATTTGACCACAGCGAGCATCACAGCCAAGTTCAATCTGCTCCTCAGCTGAGATCCACACAGAAACATTTCAAACATGAATCAGTATCCAGATTTGAACAGGAAATTAACCAATTTGTCCCTCCCAGGGGTGATGAGGTCAATTGTAGTGCTCCTACCACCACCCCACCCGAGGTCAGCTAACTCAGGATAGAAAGGATAGAACCTAGGGCCTTCCTGCTCTGCACAGTTCGGTTGCTCCCAGGCTTAACCAGCTGAGCTATCAGTGGAGCCCAAAAGGATTTTTTATTTTATTAAGTAAGCTTCTTTCAAGCGTTTTGGTAAATTTACATCCTTTTTAAACTTTTACTTCAAGAATTAAACATAATGGCCTGGAATTTCCGCTTTGAGCACAATCGGCGATCCAGGTGCAAATTGTGCCAATTTTGAGAAGTTTTTTTTCCCCTCAAGTTTCCACTCAAACTCATTTGCATATTGTCGACTGTAAACTCTGTCCTGAACCAGCGCAATCGGGCAGCATTTTAGAATGTAATTTTTTTTTTTTTAAATTTTGTATTAAAAAATATTCCTTGATATATTTAAGAGTGGTAACAGTTTTATCAATACAGCTGAAAATGGGTTTATCACGAAAAATAAGCATTTTTTAATTAGAGTGTCTAGTCCATCACCTGTGAGTAACCTGATTTTAAATAACTGAAAATGACTTTAAAAAACTATACAGAGCCATTTGCTAGTTATATTGGTGTACAGTAGTCAGTTTCTTAGGATATTAAAAAAAATATTCAAAAGCTTTTAAAAGGTGTTCTTGCACCTAAAAAAAAGGCTTAATTTTAAGAGCCTCCTCGAAGGCCCGCAAACGGATGCAATTAGCGTAAACTCGCAATGGTGATTAATTCGACACAAAGGCATGGCCAGTTTTGTAGGCACGGTCAGCTTCTAGCATGATTTTTTAAAAATCAGTGCAAAAGATCATGGAAACTTGATTTGCGCTGGACGTAATTTGCGCTTGCAATTCTGCGATCGTTTGCTGATTTTGGACAAATTGTGCTGAAAAAAAACAGCGGAAACTCCAATATATATAGCAACAGATAAGCTTCCAACACTTGTCCATATGATTATGCTGTGGCATTTCTCTGTTCTAGGATTTAGATGTAGTTGAGCTGGGAATGAGATGGAAAAGGTATAACTCAGGAAATTTTCATATGAAAAAGCTGAGCTGACAAAGAGAGAATTTATGAGTGTATATAACAAACATCTTCAAGAGTCACTACCAGGCTTCTAATCCTTGGGTGCAATTATCAGATAGTAAATTTATTTGAAGTGGAGAATAACTAAGTGTATTCACACAATCAGACATACAACTAAATCAAAGAATTAAGGACTGCAATAAGCTACCTGTCCTGCATCTACATTATATTATATGGTGCATGTCAAAAGGGAAATCTCACCATCTGGTCCCCTCTTAAAAATCAGTTGGTTAGTAAGAATTTTGGTTTCATGCTATCCTTGTCCATTGATCTTGTTTAAATATTGAGTTTGAAAGAACAACCGAGACCAACCATGTGAGGGAATTGAATTAACATCAGCAGAAATAATCATTGACTCATGAGAGCTTTAGCATTACCAGTATATGACAATTCAGCTCCTTTAAGCAGTCTTGAAATGACACAATGGGACACTATAATCATTGAAAGAAATTCTCTGCACTGCTTTTTAGAGGAAGTGTTAACCCTTTATTTTGTACCTTAGTATCCCAGAGGGCAATTTTTAGGTTGGTAACCTTTCCAAAACACTACCCCAGTGATTACAGATTAAACAAATCTATTGAAAAGGATGAGGCTCCTCTGATGTCTCAGCGAGTCAGTGAACTAGTTGTTATGGTTAAGGAGCCATTCGGACCAGAAAGTGTGGTCAGTACCTGGTATATGCTGTGAAGTTGGGGAGTTGGGTGGGGAAAGAGGGGTCCTAGAATTGCTGTCAGCATCCACAGGCTAGAAAAGGGTTTCTGCTCCTGATCACTATCCAGTGATCCGCGCTGGGAAATCAGGTTTGAATACGCTGACAAATTACTGCCTAGGCTCACATGTGAAGAATGACGACTCAGGCAAGGTAACATGGGCCACCAGCATCAGGGAAATACATCTCACTATCTTCAAGAAAGGAAAAAAAAGTATAGAAGAACAAAAGGATATTATAATTCATTGCTTTAATTTCATTTTTGAGAGACATGATATTTTCATCTTGATTGCACTTATTTCAAAAGTTTTAAATAAATTTATATTTTTTAATATAATGGGTTAGCAAAATTGCACTTAAATACAATAATTGCAACTAAATTAAAACACTCCATTATTTAGCAGCTAGTTCTAATCCTATTTTTAAAATTATTAATAATAAATACAGATGAAAATGCACATCCATTATTAACCCCATGAACCATTAAGTAGTATTTTCACTCTTGAGAACTGAAGAACAAATTATAAATTGTGGCATTATTTGTTAGAGCAGTTTTCGTCTCCCTATTTCACAAAGAATATTCAGTTCATTGAGAGGATACAGAGAAGGGCTACACAGTTTGATGTAAGAAAAAGGAGGCTTACCATCAAGTAACTTTAAAGTAAGCTTTAAGTAACTTATAAACACACTATATACACAAGAGAGGTCTTTACCATGCCTCTGGTAGAAGCCTCTTACAATACTGAACAGACCAGTATTTATACCAGTCCAACAGGAAGTGACACATGACAGGAAGTGAGGTATGTACACAGTTCATAGTTCATAGTTCACAGTTCACAGGAAGTGATGACATAACTTCCCGGAAGTTATTATTTTTATCACATTCTTCCCTCCTGCAGGTTTAGGAGGCTGTGGTCTACCTTTTGGTCCGCAGCCGCCGAACAAGGAAGAGTCGCACCCGTTTGGATTCCCGTCGTAGAGGGTCGCTGGTCCGCTTACATGCGGTTGGCCATTGGCCAGAGTCCGTGTGGCCTGGATTGCCCTGTGAAGGGTCGGGGAGATCATGGCTTCGAGTACGAGCCCCAATAGGTTCAAAGTCAGACTGCCTCTGTTCAGAGGGAGGTGCAGAGCTGGTCTGTGGCAGACCAGTACTTTCATGCGTGGTACTGGGAGGGTCGCAACCTTGAGCACGGGGTTCTACCGGCACCAAGCTAGTTGGTGTCCGATCAGGATCCTGGAGAGGGGTACCCGATAGGTCCCAAGAGTTTCCTGGTGAAATGCCATCACCCGATGTCCCACTAGGTCCTGGTGGGCAGGGAGCCAGATCCCGTAATGATACGGTAGATTCTCGGCCGTCGGAATATCGTATGTTTGCATAGGTGGGGTTGGCATCGGTTAGTTCGACCTCGTCTACAAGAGGGTCATTTTTAGACGTCCGAACGTATCTTCGGAGTAATACAGGTCCAGGAGTAGTTAGCCATGACGGGAGTGATGTCCCATGAGATGAGCGACGCTGGAATCCAAAGAACCGCTCATGAGGTGTAGTATTTGTGGCTGTAGAAAGCAGGGACCGTATAGAGTGCAATGCATCCGGAAGCACTGTTTCCCATTGCTGGTCTGGTAGGCCCCGAGATCTTAAAGCGAGACGTACGGAATTCCAGATGATACCGTTATACCTCTCTACCTGCCCATTTCCGATGGGATGGTATGGTGTTGTTTTGCTTGTAGCAATTCCCCGTTCTGAGAGGTAGTCCTTGAGTTCCCTCGACATAAAGGATGGACCCCGATCTGAGTGAATATAAGCCGGCATGCCACAGAGAGAAAATACCTGCTCAAGGCAGCAGATTACTGTGGACGCCAGCATATTGGAGCAGGGGAAGGCAAATGGAAAACGTGAATATTCGTCGATCATGGCGAGCAAATATGTGTTCCGAGTTGAAGAGGGCACTGGGCCCTTAAAATCGATGCTAAGTCGTTGCATCGGTTGGGTTGCATGTATGAGTATACCATCTGAGGGGCGGAAGAACTGAGGTTTTAATTCCGCACAAAGCCGGCATTCTGAGCATATTTTCTTTACATCTCCAGTGGAAAAAGGGAGATTCCGTGATCGTACGAAATGTAGCATGCGCGTAACGCCAGGATGGCACAAACCATTGTGGACATCCATGAGGGTGGAGGATGACATAGTGGAGCAGAATGCCCGTGTGAGGGTGTCCGGGGCCACATTCTCCTTGCCAGGCCGATAGAAAATGGTATAACCAAAAGAGGCCAGTTCCATCCTCCAAAGTTGTATTTTATTATTCTTAATTTTGGTTCGTTTTCGATTATCGAGCATGAAGGCGACTGATCATTGGTCCGTGATCAATGTAAAGTGCTGGCGAGCTAGAAAATGGTTCCACTTCCGTACTGCCTCTATGATGGCTGTGGCTTCTTTCTCAACCGGAGGATAATGTAGCTCGGCACCTTGTAAGGTCCTGGACATAAATGCTACAGGACGACCTTCCTGATTCAGAGTAGCCGAGATCGCCACCTCCGAGGCATCACATTCAACCACGAAAGGGAGATTCTCATCAATGGAGTGAAGAGCCGCTTTCTCCAACTGTTTTTTGAGAAGGTTAAAGGCTGCAACAGCCGCTGTTCCCAGTGGAAATGATCTAGCATGCAGCAAGGGTTGGATTTTGTCCGAAAAATGAGGAATCCATTTAGCGTAGTATGCAAACAGACCGAGAGCCCGACGTAAAGAAGCCGGATTCTTAGGTGACGGGAGCTCTTGGAGCGGGCGAAGTCTTTCTGGGTCTGGCTTAATGATACCATTGCCTACGCAGTAGCCAAGGATGTTGATGGTCAGTTGCGACTCGACAGATTTGGATTCATTCAGGGTCAAATTACGGCGATGGAGGGCATCCCGAAATTTTTGGAGGTTGGAGTCGTGTTCCTGTTGATCGTGACCTGCAATGGTAATGTTATCAAGATAGGGAAAAGTGTCCCTTAGGTTTTCCTGCTTAACCAGGCCATCCATTGCCCGTTGAAAGACAGCCACTCCATTAGTAACCCCGAATGGGAGGCGACGAAATTGGTACAGCCGTCCATTAGCCTCAAAGGCTGTGTACTGCTTATCTGAGACCTTCAAGGGTAACTGATGATAGGCACTTTTTAAATCGTAAGTTGAGAACACTTTGTATTCGGCCAGTTTATTAACCATATCATCAATGCATGGCAATGGGTAGGCGTCCAAGTCGGTATATTGATTGATGGTTTGCGAATAATCGATGCATAGTCGCTGTTTGTGAGGTTTTAGAGGGTTCTTGACAATGACGACTTGAGCCCGCCAGGGCGACGAACATGGTTCAATGATATCCTCTGCTAGAAGTCGAGAGATTTCAGCCGCAATAAAAGATTGGTCTTCCTGATTAAAGCGCCGCAATTTCGTTATTATCGGTTGGCATTGAGGCGGAATACTGGCAAATAATGAGGGTTCATCAAGTGAAGCTGCTGATAATGCACAAAATGGTAATTTAGACGGTATATTAGAAATAGTAAGTCCGGGTTTGGATCCACCAAACTCAATGGTGAGTTTCTTATGCTGTTTTTGGAAGTCCAGTCCTAAGAGGAGATCACTACATAAGTCCTTGAGCACCGAAAGTCGGGTGGAGGGATACATACGACCATGAAGTGTCATATCAACAACACAAAAGCCGGAGATTCTGGTATTAAGTGATGACTGGGCCATCGCAATTGCCTGGTCCGATGGGAAGACATGTAGTTTCAATTTCGCAACAATCTGTTCCTTAATGAAACTATCAGTACTTCCTGAGTCAATTAAGGCATCTAAGGTATGCCCTTTAATTGAAATTTTTGTGGCAGCATGAGACAGGTTCTGTGGGCAAGCAGCTGTAATTGGTGTCGTTGCACAGAGAGTGGCTAAAACTCTTGGTGTGCTTCTTCGGGAGAGAGCTCGAGAGGAAGCTTGATAGGTCCTAGCTGGAGCATCTTGATAGGCCCTAATTGGGGCAGTTCGGTAGGCCTTAGCTGGATTGGCCCTCGTAGAGGCCCTTGATAGGCAAACTTTAGCAAAGTGTCCTTTTTTCCCGCAATAACTGCAGATTGCATTGCGAGCAGGGCAGGTTTTCCTAGGGTGAAAAGCATCTCCACAAAAGAAGCATTCCTTCCTAGATTGCCAAGAGGCTGCTAAAGTGGGGTCGTCCTCCTCTTCATCAGAATTATCAGAATTAGATTCCCCCATGATAGGGTTCACCTGAGACCGCTTGAATTGTCTGGTTGCAGCTACAGCAGCAGATCGAGATCTGGGCAGCTGATAGAGGTCTGCATTTCTCTTTGCCAAATCCAGTGAACAAGCTAGGTCAAAAGCTTTTTGTAGCTCAAGTGTTTTACTTTCTAGTAGACGCTGGCGTATAAATGGAGAGGCAATCCCGCAGATGAAAGCATCACGAATCATTTCTTGGCGGTACAGCTCAGCTGAGGCTGCCTGAAAGTTACAATCTACGCTGAGCCTGCGAAGTTCTTGCAGGAATTCGTCAATTGATTCCCCTGGCCCTTGTCGGGCTGTGGCCAGTAGATGTCTAGCATAGACCTCATTTGGGGTCTTGGCATACAGTTTCTTAAGTGCCCGAATCACCTCATCGTAATTATCCCATTCATCAACATATTCGAACACTTTTGGGGTCACATAATTGATAAGTATCTTCAATCTAGCAGGAGCATCCGCTTCACATTCATCCAGAAAATTCTCAAAAGTACGGTACCAATGCTTCCATACCCTGCTAGCTGCTGGTGCATTCGGGTCCAAGTCCAGACGAATAGGTCTAAGGATTTTCTCCATGATGGGTGGTTCCCTGGATCCTTAATTCCGAGTTTGTCCGAAGGTCTAGTATTCGTGAGTGTAAATACTAAGTTACTTAAATTGATGTAAGAAAAAGGAGGCTTACCATCAAGTAACTTTAAAGTAAGCTTTAAGTAACTTATAAACACACTATATACAAGAGAGGTCTTTACCATGCCTCTGGTAGAAGCCTCTTACAATACTGAACAGACCAGTATTTATACCAGTCCAACAGGAAGTGACACATGACAGGAAGTGAGGTATGTACACAGTTCATAGTTCACAGTTCACAGGAAGTGATGACATAACTTCCCGGAAGTTATTATTTTTATCACACAGTTTATCCCAGAACTTATGGGAATGATGCAAGAGGAAATATTAACTATCCTGGGTCTTTTCTTTCCTGAAAAAAAGACTGAAAGGGGATATAATAGAAGTATTTAAAATTATGAACATTTTGGACAAATTGGATCCAAGTAAGCTTTTCTTCCATGTGCAGAATTTAAGTACAAGGGGGCATATTTACAAATTAAGGACAACTCTCACCAAGTCCTGTTCACCCATCATCCCTGTGCTCGCTGACCTACATTGGCTCCCAGTTAAGTAGCACATCGATTTTAAAATTCTCATCCTTGTTTTCAAATCCCTCCTTGGCCTCGCCCTTACCTATCTCTGCAATTTCCTCCAATCCCACAACCACACCCCCCCCACCCCCCGAATATATCTGCGCTCTTCTAATTCTGGTCTCTTGGGCATCCCTATTGTAAATCGCTCAACCAGTGGTGGCCGAGCCTTCAGCTGCCTAGGTCCTAAGCTCTGGAATTCCCTCCCTAAACCTCTCCGCTTCTCTACCACTCTTTCCTCCTTTAAGAGGCTCCTTAAAACCTACCTCTTTGACCAAGCTTTTGGTCATCTGCCCTAATATCTCATGAGGCTCGGTGTCAAATTTTGTTTTATAATACTCCTGTGAAGCGCCTTGGGACATTTTACTATGTTAAAGGCACTATATAAATACAAGTTGTTGTTACTGTTGTTGAAATACAGGAGGAACCTTTTTACTAAAAGAATAGTAACTATGTGGAACAGATTACTGGCACGGGTGGTGAACCAAGGAACCTTAATAGGTTTCAAGAAGGAACTAAATAGGTTCTCATCAAGAAATGGGATTCAGGATTATTAAAAATGCATGAAGGGCTTCTCCTGATAAGACTGTTACTATTTTACTATGTTAATATCTCCTAGCATTTTATATGAAAGCAACATACACAAAGCACCACAAGATCAATGTTCAGCTTTTTATTTCACTGTTAATTCTGCTGTACCATTATACTTAAATTTCTTCAATTGAAATCCTTGCCCACTTGAGTCACAGTTTTCCATTATTCCTTCCACTGTGCCAGTGATTAGGAAGCATGCTAGGCAGGAGGCAAGTTATCAAATGACATTCAGCCCAAATCACCCACCCTCCATTAGACTTATTGGTCTTAATAATACAGCTGAGAAAGGATTTAGTCCGTTTTCATTATGGCATTAAAGACATATGGTGTAAAACTGTTAATGGACTGTGATAGTAACATACCATGATGAATGATGTTATGATCCATTAACTTTTGCATTAGTTTTATGGCTGTCTCCCTGTCAGGTGCCTCTTTATGGTCTATCAACCAATCAGTTAGCTCTTTAGCAACAAAGCAGTTTGGATAGGTTCGCAGATTATAGCGACGGTCTTTGATTAATTTTCCATCATGCAGACGAAGCCTGATAAATAAAACAAAGCCATATTACAATTTTCATCGACAAAAATGTTTCTTTGCTAAACAACTAACATTGCAACAGCTCCTTTTCCAAACTGTCAGTCAAATTCTGATCAACATTTTAATTCAAACTCAAACCAGTCATGATCTTTCTGCGCTTAGCAGGTCAAAGTTATCATAAATAATTAGAATAACTGTTGTAGTTTCATAAAAAAGAAGAAAAAATAAGCTGCTTGGATTGAATTGTAAAAAAAAATTCAGAGGGAAAAATGTATTTTCAAATGTGTCAAATCTCAGAATCAGCTTACAAATAACCAAAAGAATCCTGCCACTCTAAAACAGCCAATGTAAATCTATCATTGGTGGAAAGCTTCAAGATTTTGTTTCGTTCTGTCAATTTTTTGAACAGTTGTATTTAAACAGTGAACACTGATGGGGTAATGACTTGGAAAAGTTAATAGGATAGATTTTCCAATACTGTGCAGTTTCAAGGTGCAAAGTTCACCCAAAGTGAAGTGTGCTGATTGCACACAATATCCGTGGTCGGCTTATCATAATTGTCCATAGCTCCAGGTGCAGATTTGGATATGTCCAGAGAACAAGCGAGTGATGGGAGCAGAAAGTTGTGAGTCGGTGAAATTTAAAGTGATGTGGACAATTAAGAGAGAAGTGGCAGAGCAGAGGACAAACTCCTTGCAGCTTTTGAAAAGGCTCAAAAGGCTTCTCAATCTATCTGCCAAGGCTGGAGGGAGAGGGGATTAAGAAGTGACAGGCAAAAATGAAGTGAAAGGAAACCCAGTGGGCTTGCATGAGTTTACAGACAAGTGATGAAATGGCCTAGCATGCAACTGTTTGATGGCATTAAGCCTCTGCCAAAGCATTTATCATCATCAGATGTTTATTTCACATAATTATTATACAGAACAATCAGTGAACATGGCACAGGTTTCAAATACATTGGAAAAAAAGTAATCTCTTTAGCCCAGACCTGCACTTATTGTGGAACACCAGATAATTAACTAATCAAACAATGTTCTAATGAAAGGTGTAGACCCAAAACTTTAACCTTCCCTTTCTCTATACAGATGCACCCGCTGTGTATTTCCAGCATTTTCTGTGTTTATTGTCAACAACGTATGAAAGGGTAGACAGAAAAGTCCGTAAAGGCTGCTCATGTAACTGGTCAGAACAGACTTGTATAAACAGGCTTATCCTAGCATAGACAACATACTGTAATGTTGTTTTACACAATAGTAATGAAACTGGAACCGAGGTACAACCATTGTAGACTGGCAATATCCTGTGCAATATATACTTAATCTGGATTTTAAATATCCTGCATCCTTTTCATTCTACAGTATTTGGACATAGTCTAGATTAATTGGACAGAAAAGGTGGCAGATGAAACAGCAGATCAGATGGTACAGCCTAAAAACATTCAAACCAAGAATAAAGAAGTTGCGGCAATGGCCAGAGTTCCATGGATGATGATGATGATTAGGGCAACTATAAAGTTTACGAAGGTGGCCAACAGTAAAACAAAGGCTAAAAAGAAAAAAAAACAGGAGCAATATCAAAAGATGAGAAAGAAACAAATAGGGAAATTGGAAAGATCAAGAAGACAGTATGAAAAAAGAATAGCTGTCTATATGAAACACATCACAGGCATGAAATAGTCAAAGAAAAGATAAGACCACTGAAGGACAAAGAAGGCAGTCTGATAGTAAAGAATAAAAGAACGGCAGAAATATTTAACTAGTATTTTACTTCTGCATTTACAAAGAGGGTGAAGGAAGGATGGCAGGGGTAACATAGGAGGATGCAGAGGAACAAATAATAGATCAAAATGTTAAAGTAGCATTAAAAGGGTCAATGGGATTTAAAGTTGATAAGTCACTAGGTCTGGATAGTCTATATTCCAGAATACTGAAGGAGGTTAGTAATTAAATAGCAGGAGCACTAACAAATGCAGTTCAATATAGATGTGTGTAAAGTAGTACGATAGCAAAATACTGCAGATGCTGGAAATCCGAAATAACAACAGAAAATGCTGGAAAAACTCAGCAGGCCAGGCAGCATCCGTGGAGAGAGAAACAGAGTTAATGTTTCAGGTTGATGACCCTTCGTCAGAACTGGAAAAAAGCAGGAAATGGAAAGCGAGTTTAGGGGCTGGGAAGGGGGCGGGGATGAAAGAACAAAAGGGAAGGTCAGTGATAGGATAGAAAGCAGGAGAGATTAAGAGACATTAAGAGATATTCAAGGCAAGAGGAGATGGTAATGGGACAGGTTAAGGAACAAAGGATGGCTCTAGATGAGGTGTGAATTGCACAGGCAGAATGAAGGACAGCTGCCATGTGGGAGGGAAGAAAAAAAGGGGCCAAAAAGTGTGGATAAAAAAAATATATATATATATATGTGATAGGGGCCGAGGTTATGATCTGAAATTGTTGAACTCTATGTTGAGTCCAGAGGGCTGTAGAGTGCCTAATCGAAAGATGAGGTGTTGTTCCTCGAGCTTACGCTGAGCTTCCATGGAACAATGCAAGAGGCCGAGGACGGTGAGGTCTGAGTGGGAATGGGGCAGTGAATTAAAGTGACAGGCCACCGGGAGCTCGGGGTCCCACTTACGAACTGAACGGAGGTGTTTCGCAAAGCGGTCACCCAATCTGCGTTTGGTCTCCCCAATGTAGAGGAGACCACATCGTGAGCAGTGAATACAGTATACTAAATTGCAAGAAGTACAAGTAAATCGCTGTTTCACCTGGAAGGGGTGTTTGGGGCCCTGGACAGTGGGAAGGGAGGATGTATAAGGGCATGTGCTGTATCTCCTGCGCTTGCATGGGAAGGTGTCAGGCGAAGGGGAAGGGGTGCTGGGGGTGGTAGAGGAGTAGACTAGGGTGTCGCAGAGGGAGCGTTTCCTACGGAATGCTGAAACGGGAGGTGAGGGGAAGACGCGTTTGATGGTGGGATCACACTGGAGGTGGCGGAAATGGTGGAGGATAATCCGTTGAATGTGGAGGCTGGTGGGGTGAAAGGTGAGGACAAGGGGAACCCTATCGTGGTTCCAGGAGGGAGGGGCAGAGGTGAGGGCAGAAGTGCGGGAGATAGAACGGATACGGTCGAGGGCCGTGTCAACCACGGTAGAGGGTCGTGTCAACCACAGTAGAGGGGAATCCTCGGTTGAGGAAAAAGGAAGACATGTCGGAAGCACTGGTGTGGAAGGTGGCATCATCGGAGCAGATGCGGCGGAGATGGAGAAACTGGGAGAATGGAATAGAGTCCTTACAGGAGGCAGGATGGGAGGAAGTGTAGTCCAGGTAGCTGTGGGAGTCAGTGGGCTTGTAGTGAATGATCGTCAATAAGCTATCCCCAGTGATGGAGACGGAGAAGTCGAGGAAGGGAAGGGAAGAGTTGGAGATGGACCATGTGAAGGTGAGGGAAGGGTGGAAATTGGAAGCAAAGTGAACAAAATGTTTTAGTTCAGGGCGAGAGCAGGAGACGGCACCGATACAGTCATCAATGTACCGGAAAAAGAGGTGAGGGAGGGGACCCGAGTAGGACTGGAACAAAGAGTGTTCCACATATCCCACGAAAAGGCAGGCATAGCTAGGACCCATGTGGGTACCGATAGCAACACTTTTGATTTGGAGGAAATGAGTGGAGTCAAAGGAGAAGTTGTTCAATGTGAGAACAAGTTCAGCCAGGTGGAGGGTGGTGGTGGTGGATGGGGACTGGTTGGGCCTCTGTTCAAGGAAGAAGCAGAGTGCCCCCAGGCCATCCTGGTGGGGGATGGAGGTGTAGAGGGATTGTACGTCCCTAGTGAAAAGGAGGCGGTTGGAGCCGGGAAACTGGAAACTGTTAAAGTGGCGGAAGGCGTTGGAAGAGTCACAGATGTAGGTGGGAAGAGACTGGACAAGGGGAGAAAAAATAGAGTCGAGCTAGGAAGAGCTAAGTTCCGTGGGGCAAGAACAGGCTGAATCGATGGATCTACCAGTGCAGTCCTGTTTGTGGATCTTGGGAAGGAGGTAGAAGCGGGCTGTGCGGGGTTGGGGAACTATGAGGTTGGAGGCCGTGGGGGGGGGGGGGGAAGATCTCCAGAGGAGATGAGGTCAGTGACAGTCTTGGAAACGGTGGCTTGATGTTCGGTAGTGGGGTCATGGTCATGGTCTAGGTGGAGGTAGGAGGTGGTGTCGGAGAGTTGTGTAAAGTAGTAGCTTAGGAAAAAGAACAGAATGGAAATATATTGTAAATGGCAAAATTCTCAATAAAGTGGAACAATTGAGCGATCAAGTGGTACAGATATACAGATCTTTAAAAGCAGAACTACAGATGTGGAGAGCCATAGAAAGGGAAAAGGGATTCAGGTTTTATGTATAGGGGATTACAAAAGCAGGGAGGCATGAGTAATTTATACAAGACTTTGATTAGCACACTGTTTGAAGTACTGTTTAGTTCTGCACACTCTATTCTAAAAAATACTAGAGACGCAAGATATAGTTATGATGAAAGGTTTGAAAAACTAGGGCTGTATTCAGAGAAGGTCAACGGAAATCTCATAGAAGTGTTCAAAATTTTGAAAATGGTTGAGAGGGTAATTAGTGAAAGATTATTTCCACAGCTCAATGAATCAGTAATAATAAATAGAGGATTAGTACTAGAAGCATGGAGAGGGGGTAAGAATAATGTTTTTCTCCACACAAAGGTTGATTAGAGTACAGAATGCATTAACACAAGTAGCTACTGAACCCAAATCAATCAGGAAATTTAAGGGGATCTAAATAAACATTTAAAGAAGAAAAATATTAAAAGTTACGAGGGAAAAAAAGTAGGAAAATGCAATTAAAGTAAATGACTCAAATGTGAAGGCAGCACTTGCACAAATAAAATGAGCCAAATGATCTCCTTCAGTGCTGAAATTTCTATGCTATCACTGCTCTCATCATTGTATCTTCCCATGTATAAACAGAGCTTTCAATGAACTTTACCATAGCAACACTATTCCTTTCACTTCAAAGTCTAGGAAATTTTAACTATGTGTCAACTCATCCACATCTTTATTACTTTCACTAGATAAAAGGCAGATTAAAGCTTGATGCTTTCATCTACACAATGGTTGGTTAATAGCTTTGACCACGCTCGATCAGCTCCGATGGATGGGTCACATCGTCCGCATGCCCGATACGAGACTCCCAAAACAAGCGCTCTACTCGAAGCTCCAACACGGCAAGAGCCCCAGGTGGGCAGAGGAAACACTTCAAGGACACTCTCAAAGCCTCCTTGAAAAAGTGCAACATCCCCACCCACACCTGGGAATCCCTGGCCCAAGACTGCACAAAGTGGAGGAGAAGCATCCGGGAAGGCACCGAACACCTCGAGTCTCTTCGCTGGGAGCAAGTGGAAGCCAAGCGCAAGCAGCGCACATCAACCCAAGCACCCCACCCACCCACCCCTTCAACCACCGTCTGCCCCACCTGTGACAAGGACTGTAGGTCCCACATTGGACTCATCAGTCACCTGAGAACTCATTTTTAATGTGGAAGCAAGTCATCCTCGGTTCCGAGGGACTGCCTAAGAAGGTGGTTGGTTAATATCAGCATCTGCCATAATAGTCCATATTGCTTTTGTTTAACTGCAGCAGTTCAACTAGACTTATTACCACCTTCTTACAAAAGGTGAATCATGCTCGACTAATCTACTGGAATTTTTTGAGGAAGTAACGTAAAAGTTAAAGCACATGGGATTGGGGGTAAGGTACTGACTTGGATAGAAACTGGTTGGCAAACAGGAAGCAAAGAGTTGGAATAAACGGGTCTTTTTCCGAGTGGAAGGCAGGGACTAGTGGGGTACCACAGGGATCGGTGCTAGGACCCCAGTTATTCACAATATATATTAATGATCTAGACGAGGGAACTAGATGTAATATCTCCAAGTTTGCAGATGACACAAAGCTGGGTGGGCGTGCGTGCTGTGAGGAGGATGCAGAGAAACTCCAGGATGATTTGGACAGGTTGGGTGATTGGGCAGATGCATGGCAGATGCAGTATAATGTGGATAAATGCGAGGTTATCCACTTTGGTGGCAAAAACAGGAAGGCAGATTATTATCTGAACGGCAATAGATTGGGAAAAGGGGAAGTGCAACGAGACCTGGGTGTCCTTGTGCACCAGTCGCTGAAGGTAAGCATGCAGGTGCAGCAGGCGGTTAAGAAGGCAAATGGTATGCTGGCCTTCATAGCGAGAGGATTCGAGTACAGGAGCAAGGATGTTTTGCTGCAGTTGTACAGGGCCTTGGTGAGACCACACCTTGAGAATTGTGTGCAGTTTTGGTCGCCTTGTCTGAGGAAGGATGTTCTTGCCATGGAGGGAGTGCAGCGAAGATTCATCAGACTGATACCTGGGATGGCAGGAATGACGTATGAGGAGAGATTGGGTCGATTAGGCTTATATTCGCTAGAGTTTAGAAGAATGAGAGGGGATCTCATTGAAACATATAAAATTCTAACAGGACTAGACAGACTAGATGCAGGAAGGCTGTTCCCGATGGCAGGGGAGTCCAGAACCAGGGGTCATAGTCTAAGGATAAGGGGTAAGCCATTTAGGACTGAGATGAGGAGGAATTTCTTCACCCAGAGAGTGGTGAACCTGTGGAATTCTCTACCACAGACGACAGTTGAGGCCAATTCATTAAATATATTCAAGAAGGAGTTAGATATATTTCTTAAGGCTAAGGGGATCAAGGGATATGGGAAGAAAGCAGGGACAGGGTACTGAATTTGGATGATCAGCCATGATCGCATTGAATGGCGGAGCAGGCTCAAGGGGCCGAATGGCCTACTCCTGCTCCTATCTTCTATGTTTCTATGTTTCTCAAGGCAACTGCGGATGAGTAATAAATGCAGCCTTGCCGGCATCATCCACATCCCAAGAACAAATAGAATAAAATTCGAACAGACCTAATGTGGTAAACCACTGTTATACCTGTCTGTGTCTGTATGTGTATTCCACTAGGTACAGGTCTGGACATGCCTCGGCTGACTCCTCGCACTATTCCAGGTATATAAGTGACTACCTCCCAGTCCCTTAGTATTCTGGACGGGTCGACCACTCGAGACAAGACCTTCATTCTTTAGTTAATAAAAGCCTGATTGTTACTCGCTCAACCTCAGTCTTTTGAGTAATTGATGGCGCATCAATTTTATTAACTAAATTTTTTATAATGGAGAAGATCCTCACACCAGCATGCCTGGACCTGGACAGTCGGGAAGCGGACGCTACCACCAAGTTTGCTCACTGGCTCACGTGCTTCGAGACATTCCTGACTGCCTCCACTGCGGTCGAAACGGATGTGGACAAACTGTCTGTCCTGTTCTCCAAGGTGAACCACCGAGTGTACTCAGTCATCCGGGACGCGACCTCGTACACAGCCGCCCTCCAGCTCCTCAAGACCCAGTACACGCGCCCTGTGAACGAAGTATACGCTAGGCACCTTCTGGGGAGTCGCAAGCAACAACCTGGGGAATCGACTGAGGAATACCTCCAAGTACTGTCCGTGCTTGGCCGGGCCTGTGGGTGTAAGGCGGTAACGCCCACTAAGTACACGGAGGAACTGATCCGGGATGCCTTCGTAGCAGGCCACAGGTCCAACTACACCCGACAGCGACTGCTGGAGCAGAGTGACCTCACCCTCGACAAAGCCTCCGACATCGCACTAACGCTGGACGCAGCCTTCCAGGGCATGGATGCCTACTCCTCTGTACCGTGGACGCCACGGGGAACGACAACCTGGGACACAGTAGGACAGCCCCATAGCACCGTGCCACCCCAGCCACAGCCCAACAACGGCCCAACTACCGCAGCAGTGTCCCAAAGCCAGACAGCAGTATCCCAAGGCCAGAAATGCTACTTCTGTGGCCAGGCCAAACACCCCAGAGCGCGCTGCCTGGCGAAGAATGCGACTTGCTCGGGCTGCGGGAAAAAGGGACACTACGCCAGCGTCTGCAAGGCCAAAGCCACCCCGAATGCCAGCAGCGCCGCGTGTGGGCCGTGCGAGCCGCCATCTTGGGCCCCCAACAGCGCCGCGTGTGGGCCGTCATCTTGGGCCTCCCCAGCCATGTGCGAACCACCGCAGCAGCAGCTATCTTGGACGACTCCAGCCACATGGGAATCATGGACGCCGCCATCTTGGACACCAGCCGGGACGCAGCAGACCGCCAACCCCCCCCCCATCTGATACTCGCAGCGACACACCGACCCCTACGCTGGCCTCTGTGACGCTGGACCAAACGAGACCGCACCAGCTAGCTCGGTCCAAAATGGACGTTAACGTAAACAGCCATGCAATAAACTGCCTTTTTGACTCCGGGAGCACAGAGAGCTTCATCCACCCCGACACGGTGCGGCGTTGCTCTCTCCCAGTCCTGCCTGCGCACCAGCGGATTTCTATGGCCTCCGAGTCCCAGTCAGCGGACATTGGCGGCTACTGCGTGGTGACACTAGTAGTAGACGGGACTGTGTTCAATAATTTTAAACTCTTGGTCCTGCCCGACCTCTGCGCTGCCGTTCTACTGGGGTTGGATTTCCAGTGCCACCTCAAAAGCGTTACGATGGCGTACGGTGGCCCCCTCCCCCCACTCACAGTCCGCAGCCAGCAGCCTCCAAATTGCCCGCCGCGCACCAGATGCAACCTCTCCACACTCAGAGTCCCACCCCCCCCCCACTGTTTGCTAACCTCACCCCCGACTGTAAGCCCATCGCCACAAAGAGCAGGCGATACAGTGCCGGGGACAGGGTTTTCATCAAAACCGAGGTGGAACGGCTCCTGAAGGAGGGGATTATTGAGGGCAGCTCCAGCCCCTGGCGAGCCCAGGTTGTGGTCGTTAAGACCGGCGAGAAACAACGCCTGGTCATCGACTACAGCCAAACAATAAACCGCTACACCCTGCTGGACGCCTACCCACTCCCCCGCATAGCTGACATGGTCAACCAGATCGCGCAGTACCGCGTCTTTTCGACCATTGACCTGAAATCAGCGTACCACCAGCTCCCCATCAGCCCTGAAGACCGCCAGTATACTGCTTTTGAGGCAAACGGCCGCCTCTATCACTTCCTTAGGGTTCCCTTCGGCGTTACCAACGGGGTCTCCGTCTTCCAAAGGGAGATGGACCGGATGGTCGATCAAAATGAGCTGCAGGCCACTTTCCCTTACCTAGATAATGTGACCATCTGCGGCCATGACTTGCAGGACCATGACGCAAACCTCGAGAAATTCCTCCGCACCGCCCAACTCCTGAACCTGACATATAACAAGGAGAAGAGCATATTCCGCACAGACCGCCTCGCCATCCTTGGCTGTGTTGTGGAACACAGGGTCATCGGTCCCGACCCGGACCGGATGCGTCCCCTTATGGAACTCCCACTGCCCCAAAGCTCTGAAGAGGTGCCTAGGGTTTTTTTCCTACTACGCTCAGTGGGTCCCCTACTATGCAGACAAAGCCCGTCCGCTGATCAAGTCCACCTCTTTTCCCGTGACGGCAGAGGCCCGCTTAGCCTTCCACCGTATCAAGGAAGACATTGCCAAAGCCACCATGCACACAGTGGACGAATCCATCCCCTTCCAGGTGGAAAGCGATGCGTCCGACTTCGCTCTGGCCGCCACCCTTAATCAGGCAGGGAGACCTGTGGCATTCTTCTCACGAACCCTCCAGGGCCCGGAGACCAGACACTCTGCGGTCGAGAAGGAGGCCCAGGCTATCGTGGAGGCTGTGCGTCATTGGAGGCACTACCTGGCCGGAAAACGATTTACCCTGCTCACTGACCAGCGTTCAGTTGCTTTTATGTTCAACAACAAGCAGAGGGGCAAAATCAAAAATGACAAGATCTTGAGGTGGAGAATCGAACTTTCCACCTACAATTACGAGATCTTGTACCGGCCTGGGAAGCTCAATGAACCCCCAGATGCCCTATCGCGTGGCACCTGCGCCAGCGCGCAGATCGATAGGCTGAGGGCCCTCCACAATGACCTCTGCCACCCGGGGGTCACCAGGTTCTTCCACTTCATCAAGGCCTGCAACCTGCCTTACTCCATCGAGGTCAGGACCATGACCAAGAACTGCCAAGTCTGCGCTGAGTGCAAACCGCACTTTTATAGACCAGACAGAGCCCACCTGATAAAAGCCACTCGCCCTTTCGAACGCCTGAGCGTCGATTTCAAAGGGCCTCTCCCCTCCTCCAACCGCAATGTGTACTTCCTCAACATCATTGACGAGTACTCCCGGTTCCCGTTCGCTATCCCCTGCCCGGACATGACCAGTGCCACGGTCATTAAATCTCTGAACAGCCTCTTCACCCTGTTCGGTTTCCCCAGCTATATCCATAGCGACCGGGGCTCATCGTTTATGAGCGACGAACTCTGCCAGTACCTGCTCACTAGGGGTATAGCCACAAGCAGGACCACCAGTTACAACCCCTGGGGGAACGGACAGGTGGAAAGAGAGAATGCAACAGTTTGGAAGGCCGCCCTACTAGCCTTAAAGTCTAGGGGCCTTCCGACCTCCCGCTGGCAGGAGGTGCTCCCCGATGCGCTCCACTCGATTCGGTCACTGCTCTGCACTGCCACCAATGCCACCCCTCACGAGAAAATGTTTGTCTTCCCAAGGAAGTCCACATCGGGGACATCGTTACCGCCATGGCTGACGTCCCCAGGGCCGGTACTACTGAGAAGACACGTGAGGGCCAATAAAACGGACCCCCTGGTCGAGAGGGTCGACCTCCTCCACGCCAACCCCCAGTACGCTTACATTGCGTACCCGGACGGGCAGGAGGACACAGTCTCCATACGAGACCTCGCACCCTCGGGGACCGCTGTAACCCACTACCACCCCCCCCCCCCACGACCCGATATCCAACCCCAGCAGCCGGCTCGCCTTGGACCGTCACCCACGAGGACTACACTCCAGGGCCCCAGCCTACACGGGACGCGACGCCAGAAGCTCCACCACCCCTGCCGTCGCCACGCAGATCACAGCGGCAGACAAGACCTCCGGAGAGACTCCAATACACGAGCTTTTAAATACACTTCACCCCGCCGGACTCATTTTTAAACAAGGGGTGAACGTGGTAAACCACTGTTATACCTGTCTGTGTCTGTATGTGTATTCCACTAGGTACAGGTCTGGACATGCCTCGGCTGACTCCTCCCACTATTCCAGGTATATAAGTGACTACCTCCCAGTCCCTTAGTATTCTGGACGGGTCGACCACTCGAGACAAGACCTTCATTCTTTAGTTAATAAAAGCCTGATTGTTACTCGCTCAACCTCAGTCTTTTGAGTAATTGATGGCGCATCACCTAAATCTTAGGGTCGTGTTTCAGCCTTTTCTAGGCATGTGGTACCCTGTGGAATGAATTGTGCCAGAAATGACAGTTGCTAGAGGAGGGGATAAGTAGATGATGTAGAAGGGAAGTCCAAGATGGAATATTTATATATAGACTCTACATGGAGTAGTCAGATGGGTAGAGTGGACTTATGGGCTGAATAGCCTTTCCTCACCCTCCTAGTCTGGTATCTTACTCACCTTAAGTATTCCAAATTATAATCGATTTGTAAAATGTTTACACCTGTCAAACAGTACAAAGGTCCCACAAATGTTGGTCGTAGGTGTTGCATTATTCTTACGATACTCTCTTGTAAATACGGATTAAAAAGCAATTATTCAAAATTTCACATCTACTTTGAGCTGCTACAGTCTAATCTTTATATAATTTTATGGATCCACTTGTTCTGGTATAATTACGCAACATGTCTTTTTTTTTAAATAAAAACCTCCTGTATCAATAAATGGCAAGCAAACAAGCAGCACTACAGAACGGCCCAGAAATTCCAGAACGGGGCTTGCAGCGCGTGCAAGCCCCGTATTTACACTTACCCTGCGCTACTGACAATCAGCTCCAGGGACGCCTGGACTTGGTGAATGAAAAAGAAGAATCCCGGGCAGCGTATAACATCACGCCGCCCAGGAGTGCAGCCAGCGCGAAGCCAGGAGCGTGCAGTGTAAGTGAGACACGCCCCTTGAGGTCTCAGTTTCACTGGACACGCCCCCAATGTTTCTGTCAAGCTGCTAAGGATTTTTACATGCAAAGCAGCAGTTTAAATAGGTTTTTGGAAGTTTTTTGAAGATTTTGGTAACTTCTATAAACTTTTAAAAATGTTTACATTATTTTGAGTAATCTGAAGTAGTTTTAAAGAGAATTAAAGCAATTTAAAGACTTTTAAAAGCCCTAAAAGAATTTTTTAAATTCCATTTATTTATTTAGCAATGTCGTCGTCATACGTGTCTTCACACTGTTCCCTTTGGGGAACTGTATGAAGTGGTGGAAGGATTTATGGCCGTGATTAACGCTCATTCCGTGACCGTAACCATCTTTGAACCAGCCATTAGGGCGGTTAGTCCTATGGCGGGAGGGTTTTACGGGCTCCCACAAGCTATACAAGGAGGGGGGGGGCCACCCACACCCACGGACGCAAATACCCCACTGGATGTCAACCCAGAATTTAGAGCCGGAGCTCCGACTCCACTTGCCGGGACTGTCTGGAGCGGGGTTCGAAACCCTACCCTGATCTGGCCCAGCGGCGGGGATCCTACCGCTATGACAAAGGCCCAATCCGATTAGCAACGTGAAATGGCAGCATAGGGCTCCAGTCACGGGGAGGGAAAAGGCGCAGGAAACGTATGGGTGTCACCTTTTGTGCGGAGTGCGCCTTTTGCGTAGCAGTAAGCATCCCCGCCGCTGGGCCAGAAGGAGTAGGGTTTTGAACCCCACTCCAGACAGTCCCGGCAAGTGGAGTCGGAGTTTCAACTTTAAATTCTGGGTGGACATCCAGCGGGATACTTGCGTCCGTGGGTGTTGGTGGCCCCCCCCCCCCCTCAGATGGGTTGTGGGAGCCCGTAAAACCCTCCCGCCATAGGACTAACCACCCTAATGGCTGGTTCAAAGATGGTTACGGTCACGGAATGAGCGTTAATCACGGCCATAAATCCTTCCACCACTTCATACAGTTCCCCAAAGGGAACAGTGTGAGGATACGTACGATGATGACCTCTTGCGCAATGCACCTCCTTGGACCCTCAGTCGCAGATGCGAGGGGGCAAGTCGTGCAATTGTTAAATTTTTCATTTTATTGACATGTAAAATGTTGGCCCAGTAATTCCCTTCCAACTGCGCGAGTACGGTCGGGGTACTTACGCATCTGGCCGGATGAAATGCTGGTTTTCAGCATGCACAGTGCTTTTGGGGAAAACCGGCATTTCCTGTCCTCTGAACGAAGGGGTTCAGAGGCAGAACGCGTGCGACTGCACAGGCAGCGCGTGCGCAGTATAATTCGCCGCTTTCATTACTGCTTTCAGTGAGGTCAAGTCCTTACAACTTACACATGAAAAAAGCATGGGTACAGTTGCTCCAGAGGCTGCGGAGGAAGATATTTCTTATCGTGGAGCTTCTGAAAGTATGTATGTCTGTATATATTCCTTTGCGTGTTATGTATATATTCCTTTACTTATGTGTATGAATGTATTATTTAGTTATGACTTTCGGAGAAAGTAACTTATTTGAAAATCATAATTAAAAACATACATTCATACACATTAGTAAAGGAATATAAAACATACATACATATACGTAAAGGAATATATGTGGACATACATACATAACTCATTCTCACATTCCATTCACACAGCCACAATTGCTCCTTCTACCTACCGTTCTGAAAACCCTTTTATAAAAAAAAAAATTTTAAAAAAAATTTTTACTTTAAAACTTACTTAAAATTTCTTAAAATAACTTCCCTCCCTTTCCCAAACAAAAATATTGCATTTCAGAAGCTCCACGATAAAATGTTTCTTCCTCCGCAGCCAATGAACCACTTTACACTTGCTTTTTTCAAGTGTAACTTCTGAGGACTTACCCTCACGGATTTCATGAATGAAATCTACGAAGTTCACTGCGCAAGCGCTGCCTGTGCAGTCGCACGCGCTCGAGGTCTGGAAATGCCGGCGTTCCCCGCATGCGCTGTTCATGCTGAACGCCGGCATTTCCAACGGCCAGATGCGTGCCTGCTTCTCCTCCTGGCTAGCAGTGTTCACTACCTGGATGCCGTTAGAAACAAGTTGAGCTCTTCCAAACATTATGGGGTTAAGTTTGCAAGGTTTTGTCATCAGTGTGATGTCTTCTAGCGATAAGCATCAGATGTAAAATAGGGGCTACAACGTTATAGCCCAAATCTCCCACTCGTGTTCACAGCAAGCAAGGCTCCGCCCGGCACCATGCAAAATTACCATGCATATATTTGGGTCCAGTACATTTAGACACTTTGTTCTAGATGCAAAACAATCTTTTAAAAAAGCCAGCCAGCCAGTTCCCGCTGCTAGTGGAACAATTAGCCTCTAAGTGACCTCAGGATGTGCCAAGTTGCAGCAATTAAGCTATGCTTCAATGGGACTAGTTAGGTTACACACAGCTGTACCATGGCAGCAGAATAATACATTGCACCTTAGCTTAATGCTCCTATCTTTACAAAACAGTGCATCAACAACAACTTGCATTTATATAGCACCTTTAACACAGTAAAATGTCCCAAGGTGTTTCACAGGAGCATTATCAAACAAAATTTGACACCGAGCCACATAAGGAGATATTAGGACAGATGACCAAAAGCTTGGTCAAAGAAGTAGGTTTTAAGGAATGTCTTAAAGGAGGAGAAGTAGAGAGGCAGAGAGGTTTAGGGAGGGAATTCCAGAGCTTGGGGCATGGGCAGCTTAAGGCACGGCCACCAATGGTGGAACAATTAAAATTGGAGATGCACAAGAGGCCAGAATTGGAGGAGTGGAGTGTTCTTGGAAGGTTGTAGGGCTGTAGGAGGTTACAGAGATAGGGAGGGAGGGGCGAGGCCATGGAGGAATTTGAAAACAAGGATGAGAATTTGAAAACTGAAGCATTGCTGGACCGAGAGCCAATGTAGGTCAGCGAGTACAGGGATGCTAGTTAGGATGCACGCAGTAGAGTTTTGGATGAGCTCAAGTTTATGGAGGGTGGAAGAGGAGAGGCTGGCCAGGAGAGCATTGGAATAGTCAAGTCCAGAGGTAACAAAGGCATGGATGAGTGTTTCAGCAGCAGATGAGCTGAAGCAGGGGCAGAATCAGGGAATGTTACGGAGCTGGAAGTAGGCGGTCTTGTAATGGAGTGGATGTGTGGTCAGAAGCTCATCTCGGGGTCAAATACAACACCATGTTTGCGAACGGTCTGGTTCAGCCTCAAACAGTTGCCAGGAAGAGGGATGAAGTCAGTGGCTAGGGAACAGAGTTTGTAGCGGGGAACAAAGACAATGGCAGGGAATTTCCTTACCTCTGCGAGTCCAGGGCAGGCGATGTCAGTGGTGGGTCGCAGCCCCGCTGCGGACTCCATCCTGCTCTGGAAAATTAATTTACGTTGATGGGGCTTGTTAAGCCCACCCAGCGCATTTCCCAGCCCAATTAGAGGAAGGTCTGGTGACATCATTCATGATGTGTCATCAGCCGGTTTCCTTAAAGCGACCATGTCCAACTTTATTTTGACATTTGTGCGGTCCATGTTCTACAGCATTGAGGTGCTGCAAACACTGAATCACTACAGAGGTGTACAGGGCTGCACTCAGGTACTCCCAGACTCCCTTCATATGCTTATGGAGGGAGTCACAGCATGCAGGGGGGTTCTCATCCCTTCCAATGGGCGGAAGGAGACCTCCCCAGGAGAACAATACAGCCTGGTTGCACATTGCACAGGAAGAAACAGCAAGGATGTGGTCAGGAGGACCTGGGTGCAGTGGTGCAAACTTTTCAATGATCTCATTAGATCACGAAACTTTAATACAAAGCCACACGCAACCTCATCCAGCTGTGCCTCTCATTACATCCCCATCATTCTGTCGTCCCTACCCTACTCCTAAACATCCTTACTCACACCAACTTACCTTGCACCTCCACCCATCCCTCTTTATCTACATTATCACTTCCCCATCTCACTAGACACCTCTCACACACACCCTCAGCCTAGTGCAATTATACCAACTAACACACAAGGGTAGCCACGGGTGTTTTATCCAATGTTCATGTAAAATTTCAGTTCATGTGCTGTCAATCATTGAAACCTTTATTTTCAACACTTTCCAGTCTTGGACAGATTTGTGTGCACCTTTGGAAGTGGCTTAGTGAGTTGCAGTGAATGGTGAGACATAACGGAAGCCCCCGCAATGGTGGCGAGTGTGAAAGGAATGGCTTGGGCATTGTAGGGTTGCTTTATGATGGTGTTTGTGTGGGACCTGCCGCATCATGTGGCAGCCAGGGTGTACAGCATCAAGTGAAGTAAATCTGGCCATGGTGAGGCCATCCCTGGCCTCCCGGGCGCAAAATGCTTGGGTGCTGATGCCGTGTCCTGTGCAGCAGCAGGTTGGTATTGTTGTTGGTGCTGCTGGTGTTGCGGCTGATCATGGTTGGATTCTGAGGACCAAGGTGAGACAGTATAAAGGGCACCCATGTTGATGGAATAGATGGCAGGTGAAGTAGGGATGACAGAAGCATTCTGTCAATGGTGAGAGTTCTTCCAATGAGGTAAGAGTGGAAAGCCTGTAGAATCTGTGCTGGAAATGGATGAGAAACAGCTTGTGGCTGAGGAAAGTGATGTTGTCAGGTGGGAGCTTTTACTCTACATTTGAATCTGTCAACTAATCAGCTGGAGTAATGTCCATTCAACTCCCACCTCAGGTTCACAGACGTGGTCCCCAAGCAGCATGGACCCTGTGGGTGAGCAATTAAAGTTAAAAGGTAAGGTTAAAAGCATTAAGGGTCTGTCAACAACCCAATAATTGATTTAATTGGGTCACCCATCTCTGCAGGTTGGGTCGGATCAGAGATCACTCACGCGCCTGTGGGAAAGATGCGTTGCAGCAGGGTCCCAACCGGCAGCATGCAGATGAGAAATAGGAGGGGGCCAAGGATAGATCCTTGGGGGACTCCTGATTTACCATGAGCAATGCCACAGGAGATCAAACTAGCTGGTGGGAGATGATAGGGTGATGACAAGGGCTACATCATCTCCTCTCACAATAGTATCAATAATCACAGGACTAAAACAGTGTTATCCAGCATGAGAGGTCTTCTAGTCCACTGTAATTATAATGATGCTTCTGAATAGCCTCAGTATTGGGTACTGTATACCTTTCTAAGGTTACGAGAGATTCAATGATCACTACTATATTAGATACCTGTATTTAGCCCTAAGGTTGCTGGTCGTACTTTTGCAAGACAACACAGACCCATTAAAACTATACCTTTCTAAATAAAGATGCTAACATTTTCAAATTACAAAACCGACTCACTGCTTACCTTAACCAACATGGAAATTCGTCAAGAAATCATTTTAATGGGAGAAAAAACGAAAATCTGTTGTGATTAGACAGTAATGTACAATAGAATGGAGTCTTGTCGCTGGGAGAGCGTGTATTACTTGTCCTGCTAAGCAGCCTTTTCTGTACCTGTACTTCAGTGCATCTAGTTACAGAAATAATTAAACAGCGCATTGCTTTTTGCATAAACCTAAACGGCGTTTTTAAACAACCCGGAATTGATCTTAATTTGTAAGTTTTATTGTGGGAAAACATTTTTATCCGGTATCAACCGGACGGGACGCTTCATTTGCGTCTAAAAGCTAACCATTGCCCGATTGGTAAATAGTTGCAAACTTAACTTGATGGTTTTGCATTTCCCATACTTTGTAAATTCATATGTGTTTCGGGATTTTCCGCACAGAATAGTCGTGCAGCAATACACGCCCCGCTGTCCTCTATATGGAACATGCTGTCTCCATACCTTAATTGCTCGCCTGTAATTAGTACTTCAGCCTTGTAATGCCTTTCAGTCGCTTTCTTTTTCACGCTGTTCTGAAGACTTTCCATTTTTTGAATAGAAATCCCGTGCAAGTTGGCCGCCTGCCTGAGCTCTGTGCTGTCTGCACCTGCTGGTTGTGGTCAGAACCAAGAGCCCTGGAATCCCGGCTTCCTGTGGCCAATTTCACAGCCTGCTGAACGGTTGCTCAATCTTGACACTTCCCCGCCAGTGTCCCTCTATTCAACTTTAGCTTTCTCGGATTCTGCCCTCTCTCGGTCTGTTTTGTATCTGGGAATTAAACAGACTGCCGCTAATTGAATACATACTGTAATCTGATCTGTTATCAGTAAAGGACGAGATTAATAGCAAACAGTGGCATATGTTGTGAGCTAGGTCCAAATTTGCATATAAATCAGTACATTTTACACCACCTCTCAGATTTATGTAGAAAGTGTATATATGTTTACATTGGCTGAATACACCGGCACGTCTCTGGATGCATAATAAATAAACGAATCCACAAGGATAGGCAGGGTCAGCTCAAGAAGTTTCGGGACTCGCTTATTCTTCACATTGTGGTCGTCAAGCAGTGAACGATGTTATTCTAGGGTGTGGGGGCACACACTCCATAACAATCCAGACATTTACAGCAAGAGCTACAATCTGGTACATTTCCTTATTTTCTGTATTCAGGTGCAACCTACAACCCATAAGATAGGGCATTTCAAAAATATCCTGACGAGGTCCATTTACCTCATTCGTCAATCTCATTGACAGGTGGAATACTACCCCACTCTTTTTTTTAAAAGTGCATTTGAAGGTGAGGAACGTTAGTGCTACGTGTTAGAACATTTTCCGTTTCAGGCATCCAGTATCAAAATCAAGCACTTCCAGGTCAGAGATGAGACAGCCAGATGCAGTGTAAAGCTCCCTCTACTCTGCACCAACAACGTGCCTCAGTCCCAATCTCAGAAAGACAACTGTGGCACTTTTCCCCTTTTCCATACCAGCCATCTCTCTGAGTGACGCTGACAAGTTGTACCAAATTTAGGGACAGTTTTGTGCTGCCGACCCATTCCCATCAGGAACTGTAAGAAGTCACAACACCAGGTTATAGTCCAACAGCTTTATTTGAAATCACAAGCTTTCGGAGTGCTGCTCCTTCTCAGGTGAAGTGGAGAAATGCATAAAGACACAGCTTATATAGTCAGAGAATCATGTCAGATGTTTACAGGTAATGTTTCCAACTGCCATTTATCACACCTCGGCAGAGAGATAATCACAGCAATCAAAGGTGTGAATGGTGTCCAAACAGGTCAGTTTGGACACCATTCACATCTTTGATTGCTGTGATTATCTCTCTGCCTAGGTGTGATAAATGGCAGTTGGAAACATTACCTGTAAACATCTGACATGATTCTCTGACTATATAAGCTGTGTCTTTATGCATTTCTCCACTTCACCTGACGAGGGAGCAGCACTCCGAAAGCTTGTGATTTCAAATAAAGCTGTTGGACTATAACCTGGTGTTGTGACTTCTTACATTTGTCCACCCCAGTCCAACTCCGGCATCTCCACACCATCAGGAACTGGAGTGAGACTGCCCAAACTCATTTCACCTAAGACGCTTAATCAGCAGAGACTTTCATCCCATCGGGCTGTACTGGATTTGAACCCAAGTCCCAGAGGTTCAGCCTGTATGTAACCCACTGCATCACCCAGTTAACCCCTCTCCCCCAATGATTTCCATAAATGTAATAGGAAGATCACTCTTTTACGCTGTCCTTATGTCTGTTATTCTTCCCCCTTATCTGTATTTTTGTGTTACTCTCTCCCTGGAGTTGAAATTCCTATTTTCAGAAATTTTAGTAAACCTGTGGTCAAGAGTCCAAAATGGTGCTTCCTTCCACAGGAAGCAAATTCAACACCCCCTCTTGTGGCAGTCTTGTTTTCCCTCTTTCTGTGCTTTTCTGTTACTCCCTCCCACTGTCTTTGCTTTTCTTCCTCTGTGTTGAACTCAGTTATTGTTTTTGTACCCAATGTGCATCCAATACTGCTTCACATCGCTGCAAAACCATGTAGTATTACTGGCTTTTTGGAGAAATTGTACTGAACTATTGATAGACAAATCACAAGTTTTCCATTGCTTACCTTAATATATGGTCCAGCAACCTTAATTCAGAAAGTAAAAAGCAAAAAAACACTGTAAATGTTGGATATCTGAAACAAAAACAGAAAATTCTGGAAACACTCAGCAGGTCAGGCAGCATGTGTGCAGAGAACAAACAAGTTAATGTTTTAGGTGTAACTGTTCATCAGAATAGGAAAAATAAAAATTGAGCAGCATTTAAATAGGATCAGAACAAAGGGAAGTGAGGGAGGGGGAAAGAAAATAAAACACACGAGGATATATGGGTAAAATGGAATGTGCTTTAAAGAACAGATATGGCAAAGATTATATTTACATAAAATAATGGGATGCATAATAATAATAGAAATTAAAGTTATGAGAGAGATAAAGAACATGTGAATAGCTGACGTGATGGGGGCAAATCAGATCCGAGATGGAAATAGGAGGAGAAGTTGGCAGGACCTAGCAGTCTGAATAGAAGAAAAGCAGGCAGGCAAAAAGGACACAAACATTTACCAGCAGCAAAATACAGTAGAGGGTCTCCATCCCAAGCACCAACCAATCTCCTACTCCCCCCAACCCCGCCACAAACACACTGTCGCAAATCATCAGAAGCATCACAAAGAAAGTGGAGGCTGTAGTTAAGGTCTGAAGTTATTAAGATCAATGTTAAGGCCAGAGGGCTGCAGGGTGCCCAAGAAAATGTTATGGTGCTGTTCCTCAAGCTTCTGTTGAGCGTCATTGAAACAGTGTAGAAAGACAAAGGCCCAGAATTTGCAGTCAGCAGCAAAGCGACAGTGCTCGCCAGTGACCTCGAAGAAAGCAGCTCACAAAAATCTAGTGATCTCTGTGGTGTGAATTTCAGCTCTCCCGACCTTCGTTTGAATCTGGTGCCAAATCAAGCGAATCTCCAGCGTCCAGCAACAGTGATGAAGCAGGATAAGCAGCCAATCACATTGAAGAATTCTCAGACAGCAAACCAGGAAGTAAAATGCAGATTCTAATTTGCTTTTTATTTATTTTGCTCTCTGTAAAATTAAAATTAAGATTGGGACATACACATAAGATTAAGGTAGAAGCTGAAATATCAAACAAACTATAAAAACATTTTTTGAAAGCCATGTAATTCTTGATCATATTAATTCAAAAATTTGACATTCCACAAATATAAAATTAGTTTTTCAGGGCCAGAATACAGCAATATTCCAGCATAATATGGGAAGTTTTCATCCTTCAGTGTGATTTTAATTGATCGTCAATCTGGGGAGTTCCACAGCGCAACCTGTGGTGGAGCAGGGAATGATTAACCACAACTTTTGGATTTCCACGTTTATCTGCGCATGCACTAAAATCCTGCAATTGCTGTCAGTTTGAGGGGTAATGACAGCAAATGCTGACAGTTTTGTTGTCATTACCACTGCAAAATCTGGGCCTTTTTATCGTGTGGAGTTTCCGTTAGGTTGCGCTGTTTTTTCAGTGCAATTCCCCCGAAATGGGCCAAACCAGCGCAAAGGATCATGGAATTTCAAGCACAAATTACATCCAGCACAAATCGAGTTTCCATGATCTTTTGCGCTAGTTTAAAAAACATCGCGCTGAAAGCTGGCTATGCCCTCAGATCAAATTAATCACTATGACGTGTTTCCGTTAATTTGCGCCCTTTTGTAGGCCTTTGAGGAGGCACATTTTAAAAGCTTTTAAATATAATTTTTTTTAAATTTGCTAAGAATCTATACTGTACAGTAATATAACCAGCAAATGGCTCTGCATATTTTTAAAGTAATTTTCAGTCATTTAAAATCAGATTACTCACAGGTGGTGGACCAGAGACTGATTAAAAATGCTTATTTTTTGTGATAAACCCATTTTCAGCTGTATTAATTAATCTGCACCAAGTTATCGCTCTTAAATATTATCACAGAATTTTTTTTAAAGCAACATTTTAATTAAAAATTATTCTAAAATGTTGCCCAATTGCGCTGGATCATGGCAGATTTTACAATCAACGATATGCAAATGAGTTTGAGCGGAAACTGGAAGGAAAAGGTCTCAAAAGGAGTGCAATTTTGAGCACAATTTGCACCCAGATCACCAATTGCACCCAAAAGCGGAAACTACCGCTTTATAATTTCAAAAAAAAATGCAAAATCGTATTCGTGATGCATTGGGTATGATGAGTTGACTCCATTGTACATCCTCACACACTTACAGTCTGACCCAATCTCCTAAGCAGTGCATCTTAGTGACAGATGGGATAGGATCACTACCACTCCAGCTGGCTCAGAGATGGTGCAAAAATAATGAACTGGCTGAACGAAGTGACTGCCTTATTGAACAATAAAATTACAGATTACAATCCCCAAAATATTGGTCTAAACCCATAATCTCAAATAATAAAAATAGAATTTGATTTATTCAGTCACTACAAAGCTTCAATTACTTTTTCATCTTCTCAGTTCGAGCTCAGGATATTTAATAATGCTTTTGGTTATACCTGATCTCCACCTATTAAATGTATAATTCAAACAAAATCAAAGGCACAAGAATCCAGAGACGGGAGATTCATTACATAATTAAAGGTTGGAGGTCATCATAGAGACATCACCATCAATATACCCATGCACAATGTGGTTTCCAGGGTTACAAGACAGCAATTGGACGTGGAAGTGTGCATTTCAAGGGTCAAAAGATAAATTACTGGTTGTGAAGAGCGCTTTGCAAATACTTTTGTATGTTTTCTTCTACTATTGAGAAGACTTTATACCTTCTTCTTCATAGGTTCTGGCACTGCCATTTTTGCTTATGCCTTAAAATGTGGGTAGTGGTTTTCTCTATGGGTATCAAACAAGTTTTATGTTTTCCAGAGGACGATCTGGAGAAGGATACAAAGCAGATGAGGTTGCACCATAGGAGGACTGTGCTCACTTGCCATTACCTTCCCGCCCACAAACAACTGGCAGAGACACATTTACCAAGATTTATCCAAGGAATTCTATGTGGGTAGGGTGCCACTCCCAGGGAGGCTGTGAAAGTTGTGCTGGTTTGAAGCCAAGTTCTACCACAGACACAGCACTGACAATAGCTCTGAAGGACACGAAAGCTCTTACCTTTTATGCTTCAAGCTTATCGCAGATATGTTGTATTATTGCTCCAGGGGAAGGTACCCTGGAGTAACAAAGAGAACAAAACTCCTTGCATCCACCTCATACACCATAACACTCACTTCACCAGCCATGGGTGCTGTGCTTTTAGACTGTATTATGCCTCCACTTTGAGTTTGCTTTCACTTCATTTTTACTTGATACTTCTTTCCTCCTTCAGCTTTGTTAAAGACTGCCAATGAGTTGAGTGTTGCTATCTTCTCCCTGCCCAATTGTGCAGGTCTGCCTTCTTTTGTGCTAATGCACCAAGGTGTGCATGGTGGGGGAGGGGGAGCATGGAAAGATAGAAAAGGTTCCAAAGTAGCCCGATACTTCTCCAGTAGATTAATTTTGTCGAGTGTCATACATGCCACACATTTTCTGTGGAAACGGCCGTGTTTTGCCACAGCAGAGCTGCACTTCTTGCTGCATTCTCTATTGAGCATGCAGCTGGATAATAAAATGTTGAGGAAAGTCATGGTAATTTTGGCCTTATTAATTGCTGTCGGAACAGATAAATGTGGGTGGGCTGTCGGAACAGATAAATGTGGGTGGGCTATGTCCAAAATGTATGTAGAGCATGTACTTCTAGCCACAACTCCACCAGAATTCATCAATCCAGAAGGAATGAAGTTTGTACAGCTGCAGTACATTTGGTTTGTGATGTCAAGTAGACCTTCTTTCATGCTGTTGGTGCAGAAGACACGAAAGTCTGTCATTATAGTTTTTATTCCATTATTATTTGACAGCACCCATTGTAAATGTTGTTGTTGCTGACACAATGGTACGTAGGCTGGGGATTAAGTCAGTTGTAAAGGGATCAGTTTGCATTGGCGTTTCACTAGTTCTTAGAGGTAGTGAAAACAATTGAGCAGCAAGATGAATTTGTTTAATAGTCAATCATGATCTGTGGAAGAGTTTGCTTGCCCTTCTCATACTTGGTTTTGATTCTATGCACAGTAAGCTTTTCCTGCGAGTCCTCCATTGCACTAGATTGGGAGGAGTGATGCATCCAGAGTTGTTTAAAGGTGCAGCCTTCTCTCTAAGCCGCTGGCGTTTCCAGATTCCTGCCAATCTTTTCTCAAGGGTAAGTGATGAAGGAGGAATTTGCATAGGGGGGCTATACTCCAGGTAATGGTCACCCAGATGTAAATTGCTTAAAATAGACTTGCACTACAGCGAACTGATCTATATATTTGCTATATAAAGTACTAAATGGAAGAAGGACACTTCCCAGCTAGCAGAGAGGACAAGCCAGGAGCTTGTGTCAACCCAGGGCAACTCTTCCACACTTACTTACAATGTGGAATTGCAAAAGCTTGGAGTCAAGCTGCTTCCTTATCAAAGTTAAGAAATGGTGCATGGCATAGGAAGAGGAAACAGAGAGGAGGATAATTTTCAGGCAATTGAAAGACATATAGAAATGGAACGTAGCCAACATACTGAAATCACCTTTATTATTTGTACACTGATTTCTGCTGGTTGTTTGAAGCTGAAAATGTTTCACACGAGCAGTGTGCTGTGAAGTCTTGAGTTACTACAGTAACTGTGCAGTCTCTGGCTGAGTTAAGAGGTTTTGATTCATGTTATTGACCAGTGTTTTTCCTCCAATAGTGTCATATGCTGTCTGTTAAGATTACTGTAGTCCACCATTAAGAATAAAGATTAATGTGGCTTGCTACTTGCTCATTATAGAGTTTTCAACCCACATTTGTGCTGACATGCATCTGCTGCCATCCACTGTGCACAACACATCTCTCGGGTTACAGATGTGGTTGCTGTATCTAATAACAGATTTTTAGCACAAAGAACCCTGCTGCAAACATATAGGTCGTTCAATTTTCCACCAGTGAACAACCTCATCTATTACAGTCAGTTGTTTCTATTAGTGGTCTATTTACTTTTCAGCTATTAGTCACGGTTTCTGTGCTGCTATAGCAATTTGTGATAAGAATATGAAGGTCAACAATCTAATCTGTGCAGAATAAAAAAGGTTAACCATTTAAGGCATAGAAAGTTGATAATCTAGCCTGAAACTTTTTTTTTAAATCCATTTAATAGTGAACTCACATGTATATGAAAATAGTTTCAGTGCTTAGCAAAAAAATGGTAAAAAAATCAAAAATGTTATTTACTTGTTTTAATTTTAGATTTAGATTTGGCCTCTGTGAAGCACCTTGGGGCATTTTACTACATTAAGGTGATATATAAAAGCAAATTGTTGTTAATGAATCCCCTTTCTGTTATCACAAGTTTCCAATAAATCTCCCCAAATATTTAATGCAACCAACAATAAAAGAATATGTACACCTCTAATAAGTAATCATTAATAACATGTATAAGCAATTGACTACATCATTTTGAAAACAATGGTTACTGAAGTAATCTGTGCCAGTTTTGGAAGAACTAGACTAGGCAATGACTCTTTCCCACTGATTTATAGAATAGGGTTAATATTCAGTCATGTATTATCTGTGAAACACAGAGCTAAATCGGGGGTGGAAGGGTAACTGACAAACCTCACGTGACAAGATGATTTCAGATTCCATTTGGGCTTGTCTGAACAAAGGGGTTCACACTCACACACACTAAAAATAGCTGTATAACCTATGCACTGGGGGAAAATATTGGCATTGTAGAGAGAGTGCTACCACACCCAAAGTAAATGGTCATGGTATAAAAACAGAAAATGCTGGAGGAACTCAGCAGGTCAGGCAGCATGTGTGAAGAGAACTAGTTCCCAAAATCTGTCTCTTAGCATAACAGATCCCTGCTACTGTTGCATAAGTGTTGGCCAGGTTGATAGATGAAGCCAAACATTTTATATTGGGTTACTTTCACAAGAAAGATGCCAAAATTGTCATTGCAATTTCTTGTCAAACATACAGTAGCACTAATACCAGTCACAGAAGAATTCATGAGTCAGACTATCTGTGGGTAAATAAGAGGGAAAAAATACCTCTACTACCTAAATATACTAAATACCATCTACCAAAATTAGATAATTATTACAGAAAAGTTTAGATTGCCATTTGACGAACAGAAGTACAAGGTGTGCCGTCTGGAATACGACCTGCATTTCTAGTACAAACTTGAATCCTATTTCGATAAGAATGCTTTATAATGTACTGAAAATAGTGCTGCTTATTCCAAATCATTAAACTGCTCCTAAGTCCATAAGTCACATTTAATAGGAATGGAATTATGGCCCTTGACACTTCTGCAATCAGCTGTTTCCCAATAAACTATGGGTGTTTCTTTTCAAAGCAGCAACAGCTGAAGTTACTGGTCTCAACCAGTACAGCTGTAGGGGGTCCAATTGTCTTTTATCATCCCTGATTTTGGAGAGGAAGGAAAATAAAAGTCAGGCAAGGCTCCCACTCAGTTGCTATCAGCGATGCCTGCTGGAAGTGATCGTGGCTGACGAGCATCAAGCTCAGTTGTGATGCCAGCCCGCAGTCAAATGATCTGCCAGTTTTCACCCTCTGGGTCCACACATGAACTATGGCCACTTGGGTGAGGCACTGAAAGTCAACTGTGGAGCCAGGAAGAAGTTAACATCTTCAACGCCTGTGGGAAAAAAAAAAGATAGGGAGGAAAAAAAATTGAAACTTCTAGTCTCCTCCTTTCTCCTGATTCCCACCATACTTTTTGAATCTTGGATCAAATTTTGTTTTAAAATTCAGTTGCTGAAACCAATCTTCAAGGCACATTTTTCAGTTATTTGAAAGCCAGAATTCCAGAAGATTGACACGGTTGCACCCTAAATTTTTGTACCTTCTAGATTTTATCAATCTCATCAAAAGTGCTTGAAGGGTTAATCCGAGAGTAGAAATAACAAATGTAGCCAAAACAGCTTAGAGCTAATCCTCTTTCCCCGTCCACCACATGCCCTCCACTGTTCCTGGCCACTAGCCATATTGAACACATCCAAAGTGCACTCGTCTGATCTGACTTAAATTGGGGGTTCAGGTCATTAGACTCAGCCCAACACACTTCAGATGCAGGACGGTCCCATAGCCTTGCTCTTGGCATTGGGTGTGGAAATGCAACCGTTGCTGCAGACCGGAGCGGTAATGGCCACCAACTTTGGTGCCTTCTGGCTGTTGTCCAAAAATAGTGACCAGAGGACCTCCACCTCTGACCCCTAATCTACTGCACCTGAAAGAAAAAGGGATTTATCTTTTTTGGTCCTCTGATTGAAGAAGGGCTAAAGGCCCATTTTTTTGGAAGCCTCTCTATGAGTTCTCTTTCAATGTTGGAAGAAAATGAGATGGAAGGTCAATGACACTCCCTCATTATCATGTCTCCCGTTTGCTTACATCTGCTGCAAGCACAAACACACTAACCCTGGAGCAATCCTAGAAATCCTTCAGCGTCATAAAGCGGCTGGAGACCTGTTGACATGTGTCTCTATCCCCTTTCCACTCCACTACGGCTAGGAACTGAGAGTTTCCCAGGCACATTAGACTAGAAAATTGGCCCTCTTGTGTTAACAGTGATATTTATTGGTGGTAATGCTGTTGAGCTCAGTAAATCTTCCACATTGGTTCTCCTGATGCCATAAGCTGCCACTGTTTAAATAGAGCACACTTGATGGAAAGCTACATATGGAATAGTTCTCGAGGGGAGAGGGGAACATCAAGTAACCCACAAATGTAGGACCCAAGTTCCATATCCAACAGCTTACCATCAAGTATTTAGTTACACCACAAAAATGTGATGGGAACATACGAATTAGGAGCAGGAGTAGGCCACTCGGCCCTTCAAGCCTGCTCCGCCATTCAATATCATGGCTGATCTGATTACTCCACATTCCCGCCTACCCCCGATAACTTTTCACCCCCTTGCTTACCAAGAATCTATCTACCTCTGCCTTAAAAAATATTCAAAGACTCTGCTTCCACCGCCCTCTGAGGAAGAGTTCCAAAGACTCACAACCCTCTGTGAGGAAAAATTTCTCATCTCTGTCTTAAATGGGCGACCCCAACAGTGACCCCTAGTTCTAGATTCTCCCACAAGAGGAAACATCCTCTCCACATCCACCCTGTCCAGACCCCTCAGGATCTTATATGTTTCAATCGAGTCACCTTTTATTCTTCTAAACTCCAGCAGATACAAGCCCAGCCTGTCCAACCTTTCCTCATAAGACAACCCGCCCATTCCACGTATGTCTAGTAAACCTTCTCTGAATTGCTTCCAACACATTTGCATCCTTCCTTAAATAAGGAGACCAATACTGTACACAGTACTCCAGACGTGGTCTCACCAATGCCCTGTATAACTGAAGCATAACCTCCCTACTTTTGTATTCAATTCCCCTCGTAATAAACGATAACATTCTATTAGCTTTCCTAATTACTTGATGTACCTGCATAGTAACCTTTTGCGATTCATGCACTAGGACACCCAGATCCCTCTGCATCTCAGAGCTCTGCAATCTCTCACCATTTAGATAATATGCTTCTTTGTTATTCTTCCTGCCAAAATGGACAACTTCACATTTTCCCACATTATACTCCATTTGCCAGATCTTTGCCCACTCACTTAACCTATCTATATCCCTTTGTAGCCTCCTTGTGTCCTCTTCACAATTGGCTTTCCTACCTATCTTTGTGTCATCAGCAAATTTAGCAACCATACCTTCGGTCCCTTCATCCAAGTCATTTATATAAATTGTAAAAAGTTGAGGCCCCAGCACTGATCCCTGTGGCACACCACTCGTTACATCTTGCTAATCAGAAAATTACCCATTTATGCCTACTCTCCGTTTCCTGTTAGCTAGCCAATCTTCTATCCATGCCAATATGTTACCCCCTACACCATGAGCTTTTATTTTCCGCAATAACCTTTGATGTGACACCTTATCAAATGCCTTCTGGAAATCTAAGTACAATACATCCACTGGTTCCCCTTTATCCACAGCACGTTACTTCCTCAAAGAACTCCAATAAATTGGTTAAACATGATTTCCCTTGCACAAAACCATGTTGACTCTGCCTGATTACTTTGAACTTTTTTAAATGCCCTGCTATAATGTCTTTACTAATAGCTTCTAACATCTTCCCTATGACAGATGTTAAGCTAACTGGCCTGTAGTTTCCTGCTTTCTGTCTCCCTTTTTGAATAAAGGAGTTACATTCGCTATTTTCCAATCTAATGGAACCTTCCCCGAATCTAGGGAATTTTGGAAAATTAAAACCAACGCATCAACTATCTCACTGGCCACTTCTTTTAAGACCCTAGGATGACCCGGGGACTTGTCAGCTCGCAGCTCCAATAGGAACATAGGAAAAGAAAAGAAAACTTATGAAAAGGAAACAATCAAGATTTTATTTTTGTTTAGTGTTAAGTGTTAATGTGGAAGTCATGCTAAAATGTAAAGTATCCTGCAGAACATTTCAACTATCTTGAAAATCCTAATCATGAGAATTAAAGTTAAAAATTATGGATAAGTATAGCCCATATATTAGCAACTTGTTATAGGGCCTATTTAAATGGCTTGTCACAGAGACTTTCAGCACTCTAAATATTAAATGAATATATAAATAAGTTATCAGTATCGGCACACAGCTTTACTGCTAACCAGTAGTACTACGAAGATGCTCCCCCACTTTCAATTCCTTCCCAAATCTTGACAGTAAAACTTATATTTACAGTGTCAGTAGAAATCCAGCCTAGGCGTGTTAAATTATTATACGTTGGTTCCGAGACTGTGTGGAGTAAAGGGTAATCCTCAGCTGCACCTCTGAATAAATCATCCAAATAAGAGACTGGATAAAGATGTACTCAACAACACAACCAAAAATAGCAACAATGCAATGGTAACAAAAAGAATAGGAAGAACACGGAGTATTAGTATTGATTTCTTTAAAATTGGATATTGGTGACAAAACTCAGGCATGACAGTGACCAGAGGTAGGGGCATAGTGATATACAATCAGGAGTGGGGGGGGGGTGGTAGAGGTGGCCCTGGGAGTTCTCAATATTGACTCTGGATCCCATGATGTCTTACGGCTTCAGGTCAAACAAGGGCAATGAAACCTACTACTGATTACTACCTACTGCCCTCCCTCAGCTGATGAATCAGTACTCTACCATAATGAGGACCACTTGGAGGAAGCACTGAGGGTAGCAAGGGTTCAGAATGCACTCTAGATGGGGCCTTCAATGTCCATCACTGAGAGTTACTTAGTAGTACCAACACTGACCGAGCTGGCCGAGTCCTGAAGGACATAACTGTATAGGCCGGTCAGTTTAACTTCGGTAGTGGGGGAGCTTTTAGAAATAATAATCAGGGACAAAATGAATAGTCACTTGGACAAGTGTGGATTAATTAAGGAAAGCCAGCATGGATTTGTTAAAGGCAAATCATGTTTAACCAACTTGATTGAGTTTTTTGATGAGGTAACAGAGCAGGTTGATGAGGGCAATGCGGCTGACGTGGTGTACATGGATTTCCAAAAGGCGTTCGACAGAGTGCCACATAATAGGCTTGCCAGCAAAGTTGAAGCCCATGGAATAAAAGGGACAGTAGCAACATGGATACGAAATTGGCTAAGTAACAGGAAACAGAGAGTACTGGCGAACGGTTGTTTTTCAGACTGGAGGAAGGTATACAATGGTGTTCCCCAGGGGTCGGTACTAGGACCACTGCTTTTCTTGATATATATTAATGACTTGGGCGTGGGTATACAGGGCACAATTTCAAAGTCTGCAGATGACACAAAACTTGGAAGTATAGTGAACAGTGAGGATAGTGATAGACTTCAAGACAACATATACAGGCTGGTGGAATGGGCGGACACATGGCAGATGAAATTTAATGCAGAAAAGTGTGAAGTGACACATTTTGGTAGAAGAACGAGGAGAGGAAATATAAACTAAAGGGTACAATCCTAAATGAGGTACACGAACAGAGAGACCTGGGTGTATATGTGCACAAATAGTTGAAAGTGGCAGGGCAGATTGAGAAAGTAGTTAAAAAAGCTTACGGAATCCTGGGCTTCATATATAGAGGTATAGAGTACAAAAGCGTGGAACTTATGATGAACCTGTATAAAACACTGGTTTGGCCTCAACTGGGCACTACACTTTAGGAAGGATGTGAAGGCCTTAGAGAGGGTGCAGAAAAGATTTACGAGAATGATTCCAGGGGTGAGGGACTTCAGTTAAGTGGATAGACTGGAGAAGCTGGGGTTGTTCTCCTTCGAGCAGAGAAGGCGGAGAGGAGATTTGATAGAATCATAGAAAGTTACAGCACAGAAGGAGGCCATTTCGGCCCATCATGTCCACGTCGGCCAACAAAGAGCTATCCAGCCTAATCCCACTTCCCAGCTCTTGGTCCGTAGCCCTGCAGGTTTGAGCATCCCAAGTGCACATCCAAGTACTTTTTAAATGTGGTTAGGGTTCGTGCCTCTACCACCTTTTCAGGCAGTGAGTTCCAGACCCCCACAACCCTCTGGGTGAAGAAATTTCCCCTTAAATTCCCTCTAAACCTTTCCCCAATTACTTTAAATCTGTGCCCCCTGGTTTTTGACCCCTCTGCTAAGGGAAATAAGTCCTTTCTATCCACTTTATCTATGCCCCTCATAATTTTATACACCTCAATAAGGTCTCCCCTCAGCCTCCTCTGTTCCAAGGAAAACAGACTCAGCCTATCCAGTCTTTCCTCATAGCTAAGATTCTCTACTCCCGGCAGCATCCTTGTAAATCTCCTCTGTACCCTCTCTAGTGCAATCACATCTTTCCTGTAATGTGGTGACCAGAACTGCACGTAGTGCTCTATCTGAGGTCTAACTATATACAGTTTTATACAGTTGAAGCATAACCCCCCAGGTCTTGTATTCTATGCCATGGCTAATAAAGGCAAGCATTCCGTATGCCTTCTTAACCACCTTATCTACCTGGCCTGCTGCCTTCAGGGATCTGTGGACATGCACTCCAAGGTCCCTTTGTTCCTCTACGCTGCTCAGTGTCCTACCATTTAATGTGTATTCCCTTTCCTTGTTAGCCCTCCCCAAATGCATTACCTCACACTTCTCCGAATTGAATTCCATTTGCCACTGTTCTGCCCACCTGACCAATTTATTGATATCTTCCTGCAGTCTACAGCGTCCTTCTTCAGTATCAACCACACAGCCGATTTTAGTATCATCTGCAAACTTCTTAATCATACCCCCTATATTCAAGTCTAGATCATTGATATATACCACAAAAAGCAAGGGACCTAGTACTGAGCCCTGCGGAACCCCACTGATAGAGGTGTTCAAAGTCATGAGGGGTCTGGACAGAATAAAGAGAGAGAAACTGTTCCCATTGGCAGAAGGGTCAAGAACCAGAGAATCCAGAGTTACGGTGATTGGCAAAGGTGACATGAGGAAAAACTTTTTTTTACTCAGCATGTGGTTGGGATCTAGAATGCACTGCCTGAAAGGGTGGTGGAGGCAGACTCAATCACGGCTTTCAAAAGTGAATTGGATATGTACCCGAGAGAAAAACATTTGCAGGACTATGGGGAAAAGGCAGGGGAGTGGGACTAGCTGAGGTGCTCTTGCAGAGAGCTGGCACGGGCTCGACGGGCCGAATGGCCTCCTGTGCTATAACCATTTTATGATAGCTGCCAGACTGGGCTTGCAGAAAGTGGTGAGAACACCAATACGAGGGAATAACCTACTTAACTCGTCCTCACCCATCTACCTGTCGCAGATGCATCTGTCCATGACTGCATTGGTAGGAGTGATTACTGCCTAGTCCTCATGGAGGCCAAGTTCCGTCTTCGCTCTGTCCACCCCCTCCATATCGCCGTATCGTGGCTGCAGCGTGTACTAGCTACAGGAGGCACTGCCAAGGATTCTTCAGCAGCACCTCCCTAGAAGGACAAGGTTAGCAAGTGCACGAGCACACCATCACTGCCAGGTTCCCATCCTAATCACACACCATCCTGATTTGAGCATGTATTGTTTTTCCTTCATTCTCACTGGGTCAAAGTCCTGGAACGCCCTGCCTAACAGCATTGTGGGCGCACCTTCACCACATTGCATCAATTCAAGAAGGCTGTCCACCAATACCTTCTCAAGTTAAACTAGGGAAGGGCAATAAATGCCAGCCTTGCCAGTGATGCCCACATCCCAAAAATGTGAAAACATAATTAAGGTTTTTCCAATATTTAATTTTTAAAAATTAATGCCCCTGAAGATAAAGAATGTCAGTACCAATGTCAAGCATTTACAGATCTATTCTAGGGTCGCTACCTTGCCAGTTTTTCAGTGGTCCAGCTAATTGTTTTGAAATTGCTGCTGTTTGATATTTTTAAATCAGCAATACAGTGGTCTTTTTATGAAATATTGCTTGTTGAAGCCTTCAACATTAAATAAAACCATCAAGCAGCAACCTGCAGCAATTTTAAAATCATAACAGAGCTTGTGGCTATGGCCAGTCAGGTACAGGGAAATGCAGACTAAAGCATCCTCCAACTTACACAAGATGCCTTTAGTCCCACCTTCAGAAGAGCACCACCTTCTACAGTAGTGAAATGTTGCCATTTCATTTTCCACAGTAGCTATCTTTCTGTTATCCAAGTGAATTTTCCAAATTGTGGTTTTGTGCTGTGAATACACTAGGAACTAGGCCGAGACTGAGCAAAATCATTTCACACATGGCCCTTATAGCCAGCAGAGGGAAGCCTTTCATCCTATTCAAATCAAGGTTCAAGGTTTGCAATACTGACTACAACAATGAACTCCTGTTTTCTGAAATATTAAGTGATTGTATATATTTATCCAATTTTACCTATAGCAGTGTTGCCCAATAGAAATTGCTGACTAGCCACAGGTGTGTCGATGCTGACAGTTTTAGCCACATGCACAAAAAGTAGAAAACACTTACATACACACACAATACAAATAAGTGTATGTCACATGTATATTTACTTATAACAGACATCTACCCCCATTCAGTAACTAAGGAAGTAAAGTACTCCTATTTTTTTTTAAATCAGCAATAGTGGGCTTTTTATGAAATATTACTTGTTGAAGCCTTCAACATTAAATAAAACAGCATGCATACAATATGTGACTGAGAATTGAGATCACATGCCCAATGACTTTTTTTATTTTTTCTAACCAGAAGTTCAATTATCCACATCTAGATTCCCAATTAGCCACATGCCTGGTGGTTAACATATTGGACAACAGGTGTATCATTGAACCTCAAAATAAATTCTGCCATTATTTGAAAGGAACATTTTACCCATTTTGATATGTAAAAAGCCCACTCTGAAAGGATCTCAAAGAAGAAGCCTCAACATCTCTGTCTTCCTAACAATTACGACTAGAGTATTCACAGAAAAGCTAGGCGTGATGAGGATTTGGAGCAATTTTGGATTCTAATTGGGTTAATTGTCATCATGGCATTTATCAGGTCATTTAGGATATAAAGCAAGTTCTATTCTGCAGAAATGGTTAAGAAATGGTTTTGGAAATTCTGTCGCACCAAACAGTTCAGACACAAGACAACATGGCCACAAACAAACTGGGCTGGATTTACAAATGAGACTGGACAATTAAAGAAATAGTAAAATCTTGCTTCCATGTCCATAAATGAGAAACCAGTCCAAATAAATAATTCCAAATCCACAATATAAAGTAGCCCTACATGTGCGGGACATACAACTTTGGAGTGTAAAGTGATGATAAAAATTAAAGACCATGAACCTCATGTATTATTAGATTCATGTATGGCATATACACTCCCTTCCCTATAACCAGCATTTTAAATGCCTGTACTGTACAGCTGACAACTACAAGCATTATTGCTACTTAAAATAATGTAGAATATAGATTGTGGTGAACCTGTGGAATTCTCTGCAACAGAGGGCGGTGGAGGCCAGTTCATTAAATATATTCAAGAAAGAGTTGGATATATTTCTTAAGGCTAAAGGGATCAAGGGATATGGGGAGAAGGCAGGGACAGGGTACTGAATTTGGATGATCAGCCATGATCTCACTGAATGGCGGAGCAGGCTCGAAGGGCCGAATGGCCTACTCCTGCTCCTATCTTCTATGTTTCTAATCCAAGAAACAACTAGAAATAATTTTTTATATAAATTACAGCTCTTTTGCATTTTGCTCCATATATATTGTCTCCTGCACAACATATGTTGCTTAGGAAAATAAAAGTAATGCCCTTTCAATATGTGTGTCGCAACTAAATCAGAGGTGAAGGTGAATTTGCAATTCTTGGGAAGTATTACTCACACTGATTGAAGTGCCATCTAGTGGTAAATAAATCCATGATGAAACACAAACTGCAAATGCTGGAAATACACAGCAAATCCATCAACATCTTAAGAGAGAAAGGCAGGTTAAAGTTTCAGGTGTAGTCCCTTCAACAGAACATAGCTTGAACATCACCAGTATCTTCTTCACCCTGCCCACAATCTCCCTACCTACGGCCTCCAACATCTTTCTTGCTACATGTCCCCCCACTCCTGGGGCCCAATCTCAGCCTCATTACAAGTCCAGGCCTATAGCCTCTATAAACTTACAATTTTTTTTCATGTACAGTTCACGCTCTACTAATTTACTCTTCCTCACCACCATTTGATATTGCTCCTCTAATCAAACAAAATTACTTCTCGCTCACCCTCTCCAACTGAACAAATGCAAACAAAAACACACATATGCAAGAGGGAAGAACAGCTAATAGAAACCTAAAAATTGAAGACAAAATAGCAGCCCCCAATAAAAGCACAAAAAATAGCCAGCAACAAATGGAGACACTGAAATGCCAAATAAGGTGTGCGAAAGAGAGAGGCAGACACAGTGAGAGGGACAGTGAAATTGCAAAATGGGGAGAAAGGCAGGGAGAATGAGGAAAGAGTAAAACATAGAATTAGAGAGGATGATAAGCAGGAGGCAGTTACAGCAAGAGATAATTGAGAATTTTTTGTCCATGAGCAACATCACAGAGAATCAACTACTACAAGGAAGCAGAGTGGCACTGCACTATGAAGTGGTAAGACATAGATTCACACATGTGATGCCTCACATAATGAGTTTCCACTTTGAAGCATCAGTGGAAAGTCGTGGAGACCAGGTGCTTTGTGCAGGACTCTATGTGCACGATAAAGGAAAATTATGTGATAGAGAACAGCAACATAAAATAAATAATCCAAACAAAACTCACTTGTATACATAAAAGCAGCATTCACTTACTGTTTCTCTTTACTTCAAGATTTCTCTGCACCCGCTACTTTAGTTCTTCAGTCTTTTCCCAGTTTTTGTTTCCACTATTGGTATCCTCTCACTTTTCCTCCAAACTGCTGCTCTTCAAGAATCTGCTGTTCATCTTTGTGTCACGTATCAGCATCCATCACTACCTCATGACACACAGCTGCCAGAGTCAGCATCCAATGCTGTGCAGTACAGGCTTCCAGTGTTACATAGGCTGCTAGTTACTCAAGACACCATAAAACACCAGATTTTCTGTGAATCTTAAGGACAGCAGTCACTGCCATTTTGAAAAAAACATTTCCCTCACAAATCCCCTGGAGGTTTAGGGAATCTCATGAGCAAATAGTTTTGGAAAATTAAGTCTAATGATGATGGAGTTGATAAGTCTAATAAGCACTGCCTAGCAACCTCCCTACTCACTCTCAGGAGGAAAAAGGTTGCCCAGTTGTTAATTATTGAGGCCATTAAAGGATTAGGAAGGGACTTGGGTTTGGGACTTAGTGGGCTGGGCAAAGATCACTTTCAATATCCCAGAGTATATAAAGTCAAGCGCCATATTTACAATCAAACAATGTAATACATATAAATGTCTATCTGTAATGTAAGATGGCACAGCAGACTAACAAAGAGCTCCCAACACTTTGTACTATAGAATGACAGGACACAGTCATTTTGAAGAATCTTCACACAATTGGATTTCAATTTTAGCCCTACCAAAAGCCATTAAGCAGAGCCCAGCTTCCTCACAGGTAATTTCACTTCTCTGAAATGAAGAAAGTGATTTGGAAAAAGTGCACCACCTACTGACTGATTAAAGAGCGACAATGGCAGAGGACTGGAAGCAGGTTCTCCAAGTTAAAGTATATCATGCAGCAGAGTGACCCTAAAGCGGCACAGGGGTCATTTTTAGCAAAGTACAGAAAAGAACATGTTATGGATAATGTACATAATACCTACTTATGAGAAAGGCCAAGATCTCACTCGTACTGACAAAATGTCCATCTCTTCACTTAAGAATAAATTACATATTGTTGGTATGTCAGCATCTGTAAAAATAAATGGTTAAAGTTTTGGGCATAGGCCTTGCATTAGAACTGGAAGTGAGACCTTTAATGCAACTAAACAAACCAAAAAAGGGGTGGAAGGGAAGAGAGATAATGGGTTTCAACTGTGAAACAAGAGCTTCAAATAGTTTTGAAAGTTGTTCGATCCCGTCAGGGTCACCTTTTGAATTAACTTTTCTACGGCGTTCAACACTTGTGTGCTGACAATGTTCTTCAAAAAAATGCTTCAGGATGTCAAAATGTAATGTTTAATTGTAGAATGACATTTTAAAGTAAACTGGGAAGTTAAGAACACTTTCTATGCAATTAAGCAAAAAAATTCCTATTCTTTTTCATCTGCTTTATTGTCATAATATCATATAAGCAACCACACATAAAAATGGGTGCAACGTAATTAGCAACATACAAGTTGCTATATTTGTAGATGTCCATTCATGTCAGCAAAAACTTCCACGTCAGCTTTTACAGCATAAAAGCTCAATCATCCCCAAGATACAGAAATGAGAACACATTAGTCTGTTGCTCATGCTCAAAAATATTGCACAGATTTTGTCATAGATCCAATACTGAAAGATCAATCATTCATACTATACCCACATTCACACTATATGCAACTGGAATGTTTGGGGTAGGTTTTGAAGGCAGGAACAGACCAGACACAAGAAATGCCAACACACTTACACAGCAACATATTTTTGAAAATTAAATCTGACAGATCAGAGAATGCATTTCACCTCTGAACATTAAACAAGTAAAAAGGGTATTTATATATGTCACGTCATACATTTAAAGGGCAAGAAGAGAACACATCTGTCCTAGTTTGATGCCAATGGCCAATAAAATTATCCAAATAAAAAAATTAAAAAATAGACAAACCTGGAAATGAATATTGCCAGCATTAGCAGATGAATATTTCATACATTTATATATTCCTTTATCTACTATTTTAGCAGAAGTTTTAACCAATTAGTGTTAACAAGTTAATGGCTGTGTGAAGATAGTAGACGAAGGAATGTTATACAAATGTAATGAGCATTTGTTTGCTAATACCGGCAACAGCAACTTCAAGCTTATAGATTGATTAGTAAGGCATGTAAAATGAAAAAGGAGTAAAGGTAGAAAACAATTATGATTGGAATAGATTAATGTTAAATTAATAATCCACAGTTTTATTTCAATCAGCTAGGTACCAAACCTATAATAATCACAGAGAACACCAAGTATGAATTCGCAAGCACTACTTGCCCTGTACAATTACACATCATAAAGCTGAAGACAAACACTGTATAGCACATGCAGTAAATGCTACGTTTGTTGAGTTTTTGAAAGAAAACCTGAGCTAAAATTAATCACTGCACTATTTAACTTTACGTTTTTCTCCATGATACCCTGCAGATTTCTAATGAGTATTTATGTACACAAAAAAAAACAAATCTGTGGTGAATTAATGGAAAAACTATATCCCTTAAATAGAAAAATGTATGTGTCAATGCATTGTGTAAAAATGGTACAGTTGAACTCAAACTACATACTGTAAAGGGACAATGTTCTGGTTACAATACTGACTTGTTCATCATGAAGACTTCTTTTGTTGGTGAAATATGCACGTAGCCAGTCTCTAGAAAGAAAAATAGATTTCTGAAACATTGATTCTTTATAGACAGGAATACAAATCGGTTTACGACAGCAACGAAGCAAAGTAAAGCAAAGTGAATTGCAGGTCCTTTTAATTTGAGGCACTTTCCCAAGCTACCAATTTTGGTTGTCCCATCCATCATCCACAGTTCCTTTGCTTTCTTTTTTCGGTGACTTTTTATTCTTGCTTTCCCCGCCTGCAGCCCAGTTCTCGTCCCAGTTATCCCAGGCATCGCTATGGTTGGTTTGCTTTCTCGTGTTGTCCTCTGTGCCCCAGACATCATCGTTCTTTTCACCTGAGCCCCAAACACCTGTACTTGGGGGCACCTCCATTTTAGAATTCTCAGCCAGACCAAAATTTTCCCAGAAGCCATCTTCAAATCCACTGTTCTGGTAGCTTTCTCCAACTGGGTGTCTGTAGTATAGAGAATATACCAGGTATTTGAAAAATGAACTGCAATGTAAGAATTTGTAATACAAGCTGCACCTTATAATGGAAGATTTCCAATGCATTCATGATACAATGTAAGTGTGCACTAAAATTGTATTTTTATTACATTATAGAATGCTACACACAAACATCCTGTTAGAGAGTGGTAAGTTCTGCAACAATTCAACCAATTAACCTAATTCAGAGTCAAGTGTATTACATTGGTCCCATAACCTTGCCTCAGACACGGAAGAGGATGGTTTTAGGATTGATTACAAAAAACATGAGATAATCGGAGTCAATTGATACGAAGTGCCAATATAGAAGTACAAACCATAACACCTTTTTCTCATGACACTGACATGGCAAACTCCTTGCATGTTTTTTTCAAAATGATCCTCAACTGGGAGCACACAAAAAAAGCTAATTTATTAACATTGACTTTGAATGCACACAACTTCACAGTAGCATACCTAAATTTTATGCATGAAGAATATTGTAAAGGTCAGAATCTGTAAGAGTTCCACTGATTTTTTTAAAGCAGGAGGGAGGAGGAAGCACTGCAATGTTGGGAATGCCTTAGAATAGTTTAGTAGTTATTATCTGGAACATGGGAATAACCATCCAGAGAATGACAGAAAACATAACTCTGCTACATACAAACTTTTCATTTTTTTGATATACAGGAAACTTTGTGCTATCCGGCACCCATGGGACCGAGCTACTGCCGTTTTTTTAAACGCTCCGGATAGACCAGCGTCAATGTTATCAGATAGGAGCTTTTCATCGCAGTATCTGACCACAAACACTGTTGCTCAGCAACAGCTTGTAAACACTCGGCCTGTGGCTTGGAAGCGTCTCTGAAGCTGTTGCTAAGATACAGAGACGCTTTCTAGAGCCTGCAGTGTCCGACCACAAACACTGTTGCTCAGCAACAGCTTGTAAACACTCGGCCCAGTAGCTTGGAAGCGTCTCTGAAGCTGTTGCTAAGCGACAAAGACGCTTTCCAGAGCCTGCCTGTGAAAAGCAGAAAAAAAACCTAACCAAAACGGCTGCTGATTTCTGCCGTTAGATCAAAGTTGCTGGACATTCAATTTCCGGATAGCACAAAGTTTCCTGTATAGTGATTCATTAAAGCACTGAGTTATAGAAATGTGATAGTGTATTTAGGTTTGGTGCCTTACCTTTCTGAGGCAGCTGTTTCACATTCTTTATTGGTAAAGAAAGAACTGACATCTTGCCACCCTTTCATGCTCACTCCCTGTACCTATGAATATTAACAAAAAGACTGAATAAACCTTTCACAGTAGCAGAAATCCAAGTCTATTACAATAATATACATACATCAGAAAAATTACACTATTAGTAATTAGTTTAACACTTAAGCCTAGAAAATACTGTTGCCAACATTAACAAATAAACCCTCAACATGATCACTTGATACTCCATGTAAACCAATAGGATTCAGGCTTAAACCTGTTCATTCTAAATGAGGTAACCCCTCTCCTGAAACAACAGATGGGGAAGGTCATACAACATTCCAATGCGTTGAGAATTTGTTTACTAATATTTAGGCTTTGTTGTTTAAATCTCAGTACACTTTTGATTAAATATTACATTTAAAATTCCATTACCACATGTATTTTAAGGATAGCTCCAACTTTAATTATTGGTTATATGAGAGAGAGAGAATGAATCAAAAATGTATTGGTTCCCTCTACAATTTTGATTGACAAATCAATTCTCAACATAGACACTCACCACATCATCAATTAACAATGATAGCAAAAAAAGGGAAAAAACAAATTAGCACGGAATCAAAAAAGGTTTGTGTGGCCACAATAAGCCAGTCTCCATATTTGGCAACTATGCACCCAAGGCGGCATTTACATGACAACTCTGATGTAAACTGCAACGTGAAGTGGTTTTGCTTAGCACTTATGCTAAAGTTGCAGTGCCAATCCAGAGTCAGGAGGGAGTCTCAATCCACTTCACTCTGGAGTTAGGCTGGGCCCCCACTCTACATTTGCACAACAGGTTCATATACACACTACAACTGTGGTATAAATGCAACCTAACAAGTTTCATATGAAATCTTTTTAGTTACTATTCAGTTAGTAAGCTACTAAGCCCAACTAATAGCAGTGATTTCTGGAACTTGGGGAATTTATTGCCCTACTACACAATTTACTTTTATACTGCTTCGGTAAGGCATTCAACCAATTTCAAGAAAATGACCTTTAATTTAAGTTTACTGCTGAGCTTCTAGCAGCAGTTGCACAGAATATGAAGGCTGACTTTGAGACATGACCAGTTGTATTCTTCTGCATACCTTGTTAGCCATCTGTGACATACCACTGGAAACATCATCTAAAATTTTTCCATCTTTCACCTGTATATGTAAAAATGCCTTCAATTAATTAAGAAAAAAAGTCCCATTTGCAAAGCTGTATTCATCAGTTTACTGAACCAATGATTGAAATACCTTATCAATGTAAAAATAGGCAGAAATAAAAGACTTGGTAAAAAAAAAAAAAAATTTTATATGGAAAGAGGTTACATTTACAGTCCTTCTCTGTAACATGGTAAACTTCTTTTGTTTATAAGCAGGAATACAACAACGCATTTATATAGCGTTTTTTACAAAGATAAATGTTCCACGGCAGTTCAGAGGCATAACCAGAAATAAATGGACACTGAGCCAAAGGAGGAGATATTAGGAGGCGTGACAAAAGCTTGATCATAGAGATGGGTTCTAAGGAGTAGAGGGAGGTGAAAAGGCAGAGAATGTTAGGTAGGGAATTCCAGAGCATGGGGCCTAGGTGGCTGAGGGAATGGCCGCTAATGGTGGAGTGATGACAAAAGGCCAGAGGCAGACGACATAAATCTGCCATTAGAGGATATGTATATCAGTTTTTAAATACATCTTTAATAGTCAAAGATTTAAAACTTTCAAAGAAGTGCGACATGTACGAATGTGGACATGGTGGTGGCGGAGGTCAGGAAGGATCAGGCTCTGTTCAGCTTCCACAGTTGAATAGTCTGTTGACACTAACTGTCTCAATTGAGACATAAAGAATGATCACTTGGGCAAGATACTAGAAAGCCATGATTAGCTGTGGAACAGTATCCCAGCATAAGTCAGTGCCGTCAGGCAAAAAAATGCAGAAAATTAAAAAATAAAACAGATAGAAAGAGGGCAACTTTCAATAACAACACTCTTTCTTCCCTTTTGAAGGAAAACACACTAAAATATTGAAGTGATATAATCTGCTACACAAAACACAAAAAGGGCAAAATTGTGAACAACTTGTTAGGAAACTGTTAGCTATATCAGATGTTGCAAATAGTGCTAGTGTCAGACTGAAAACACCAGAGACTTCCCCCCCACTCCATTTATATAATGCTACCTCTGGAGGCAGCCTTCAGCTGGGATACACATCTCCAGAAGAGGAGCACCACCTCTGAATGTGGTTTTGTTTCCTGCCTCCAGGGGCAACACTCCACTGATAGCAAAGGTGACTGGCCACCAAGGATGCTGCATGCTGTTGGGCCACAGATTTTTTTCTAGCTGCTGGAAAACTAAGCTATTGGGTTAACTGTATAGGCCAGCAATGTGATTTTCATGCTGCCAGGCTACACACTGGGACAATTTTGGCAGACAGGTGATACTAGGTGATACCGTGGGACTGGAAGCAATTTACAATAGCACTTGATAAGGTACCACATAAAAGACTTACGGCAAAGATAATGGCACGTGGAATTAAGGGGAATGTAGCCACATGAAGAGAGATATTCTTGGAGGGCAGATAGAAAAGAATAATGGTAAAAGGAAGTTCTTTGGAATGGAAAGGTATGCTGAATGGTGTTCTACAGGGATCAGTGTTGAGGCTGCGGTTATATTTACTATATAAATAAATGATCAGGATTTAAGAATTGAAGGAACATTGAAAATTGTTCATACCGAATGTGTCTGGAGAGGATGGCAAATTGTGAAAAAGATTATCGAAGACTGCAAGAGTGCATAGATAGGCTAGCAGAGTGAGCAGATAAGTGGCAGATGCAGTTCAGTGTAGAAAAATCGAAATTAATACATTTTGGAAGAACAGTGAAAAGAAATACACTTTAAATGGGAAGATTTTAAATGTAGAGGAGCAGAGAAAGCTTCATGTACAGATACACAGATTATTCCAGGTGGAAATGCAAATAAGTAAGTCAATAAAACTATATTTTTTTGTATCTAGAGGCATAGAATACAAAAGCAAGGAAGTAATGTTGAACTTGAAGAAGACTTTAGTGTGTGCAGCTTTTGACACCCCATTATAGGCAGGATATAAAAGTAATGGAAAATACGCAGCATAGATCCACCAGGATGTTACAAAAGATGAGTGTTTACTTTTATTAAGAGACTTGAGAAGTTAGGATTATTTTTTAACTAAAGCTGAGAAAGTTAAGGGATGATCCAATGGGAGTCTTCAAGATTGTATGGGGTTATAAGGCAAATAGTGATAGGTTATTTCTACTGGTTGGCCAGGCAGCAACAAGGGAGCACAATACATTGAAGGGGAGGTTAGTAAAATGTCTTTGCACAAAGGGTGGCTAGAAATGGTATTCTCTGCCACTTACTATTTCTGAAGCAGGCTCCAAAAATTCCTTTAAAAAGGGGAATTAGACAGCTGTTTAAAAACAATATTAAACTGTATGGGACCAAGCAAAAAAGAGTGGGATTAGCCTAGGTGGCTCACTTAGAGAAAAGCACCAACAAATGGGCCAAATGGCCTGTGTCTCTGCTGTACATTCTAATATAAATGGAATAGTAAATGACAAAGTGTATATTAGTGCAATCTGCCAAGGGAATAAGATGACAGGATATACAATTAAGAGACAGTAAAATCATACAAATTCATCTGGAAGAGTTGAATAGGTACTTTAATTTTTGAAGATACTCCAAAATCTAATACTTCAACCATAAAATGAAATGGGAAATAGCATTTTTTATAGCTAATAAATTATAAAATGTACAGATTAACAATTTGCACCATATCAATGCAGACAATGGGCCAGATTTTGCTATCAAAATATCACCATTATTTATGGGTAAATGGTACAGCCACTTCAGGTAAAGGGCAGATGTGTGGTTAAATGCAAATATCCAAAAGTTGCTTTCCGAGTTGCCGTTAGCTTCGCGGCATTTTACTATCTCCTCACTGAAGTTGCTGTGTTTGCACAGTAGATACGAACTAAACCCGCCCCAGATATTTAGGGCTAGTAATTACAAGCATAAGTACACTTTTAGGTGTTAATTACTGCCAATCAACCTCTCTGGCACTGAAAATTAGCTATTATAAAAGTGTGGAGTCTCATTCCTTCAGGTTGTGAATCGTTTTAGATTTATAAAATGTAAAATTATTTTTTAATTCTTACTTTTCCTTTCTGCCTCTTTTTCTCACTCTCTTAATCCAATCTTTCTTTCCCTCAGTTTCTCTTTCTGTACCTGATTTGACGTTAAATTCACCACCTTTAATTCACCCTCTTTCTCAGTCGTTCCGCTGATCATTTCCCAATCTTTAAATTTGATTGGTTAAGTAGATACCCTGTTGGTTGCCCTGTTCACTCAGGTCCCAGATACCCTGTTTCCCTTGCTGTGCTGTTATCAACTCGTACTTTCAGCAACTTAGTAGGCAAAAATCTTGTGAGCTAAAGGGTGCAGGGGCAAGTCCAAGATGCCCTGCTACAGCAAAATCTGGCCCAATGGATTATTTATTACATGATTCTATGATACATTGGCTTGCATTATTATCGAGTATATTACAAATGCTTTCTAAAATTATGACACTGTATAATCATGATTTCAAGTAATTAGTGTTTTGATCATCAGTTTGAGCTCCTTAAGCAGGACTATGTTACCTTGTCCTGAGCAGGTTTGATCACATTCTCACTAATTGTATGACCTAACTCTGTAGCCTATTTAAAAGCAAGAAAAGAGTTTATCAGTACTGAATAGTGTACATCTTGGATTATGTCAAATGTGCAGGAAACAAATAGCTCAAGAATATAATTGCCTCAGCTTCAGCATGAGCCACGAGCACGTTGCCACAATACACGCAGACAGGACACAAAGGCAATGTCAATACAACAGGCTCGCAGGACACACAGCGCAGAGCTTCAGCCAGGCATCTATTTTGCTACATTGTGAATTCTACCCAATGCATGAAAGGCAAGCAGGGCACACAGCAGTTTTTTATTCACAGCCAGGCATACAGTCTAACTTTTTATTTCAGCAGAGTATGAATTCTAAAGGTCTCTCCCAAGTAACACTATAAAAGGTCTATGTTCCATTGTAAAAGTTTTTAAAAATCTTAAGAGGTTCATAAGACATTTATTCCCTAACCTCAAAGTTTCATTTTCAGTACAGTAATACCTTAGTATAATGGGGTAAATTCAACTTCGATGGGGATGCAAAACAGGTGGTAGCAGGTTGGCTGCCTGTTATATGCACTGCCGAAAAAAAAATCGGGCGGAGCGAGATGGCCGATCCACTGCTGTCTATTTTGCACCCCTGCCGAATTAGAATTTTACCCCAAGGGCTCAAAATAAAATTTTACTGGATAATCTGCAACCACATTTAGCAAAAATTGTTGACCAGTTAGCTAAACTTCCACTGTTGAAGAGAATTTCTGTACTAGTACGTAATCACATTTGTAAGCCATTAACTTTTGCAATTACTCAGACACTATGACCTTTGAAGCTTTCTATCTAAATCAGTAATAAAACTGTAATAGAGCTATAAAAGGTCTTCCACAAAGGTAGGGAAGATTGTTTGTGTCAGAAAAAGCTAATATACTTTTGTTACATAAATATTGCTCAGTTTTTAATTTTAAAAAGGATTTATTGGTGGGCAGTTAGAAGTGTCTAAACAAGCAGAAAGTTATCGCTCAATAATTCTCACTTTAAACAGACAGGATTACTAACAATCATAAGTGATATTCAGAGACCCTGCTGGTAGTACACGTGTATGGTCACGGTGAGAAAAGGATTTGATGACTGACCAGGTCAAATAGCATGCCAAAACTCAGTGTCCTGACCGACACAAAGAATGGTTACTTGGACTGTTACCCAGAACTCTACCCAAGCGTCAGTCACTGCCTTCAGGAGAGAAAGTGGCAAGGAAGAAAAATAAATAAAACAATACCTGAATTTGGTCCAACACCTTTTCTTATTTCTGTCAACTTTCACATATATTGGATGCAACTATTACTTAATAAAATGAAGCTGGAATACAATATAGGAAACCGAGGGAGGGAAGTGAGAAAAGTAGTGGGGACCTTTATACTGTGACAGATGCCATTACACTGCTAATACTAGTGGTCATCTTCTGTAAGTCGCCAGACTGCAAAACGGAAGTTATGGACCACTGCTCAGCAATAAAAGGTTCCTACCATATCCTCAAACACCTGGTAAACATGCATTAATTGCACAGACTAACTTCTGGTTCAAAATAAGTTCCTGAAAAATGACTAATTACATGAGAATTATGAAATCAAGTTGACCAAATGAAGGGAGGATATTAATGCCACACCATTAATGAATACAGTTGCTGATGAAGAATTTGACATGCACAGAAAGTAGGCACGTTACCGGCTCTGGCTGCTGCTTGTAGCCCCAGACCTTTATCCAGCAAGAAAGCAGCAAGGACAGAACAAGCACTTTTTAGCAATTCATCATTTCCCCCCTCAACAAGACCATTTACTTCACATTATTGATGGCAAATGCGCCACTAAATGCAGAACTATTGACAGTTAGAGAACATGGTAAGCTTTTTTCCAAAAGAAAACAATAATTGAAAGCTTTTTAAAAAACATTCAGTGCTGTAACATGGATCATGATCACACTTGAGATGCTGTTTAATTTGAAGCAGAAATCTAGATTCCATCATTTGTTCTGGTAGAGCCCTTTAACTTTGGTACTAAACCATCTTAGCCACACCTGGAAATTCCTAACATACAGAATATGGAGCAACACAGAATAAAAGAACAGTACCTTTTGCGTTGCCTGACTTCCAAGTTTCGCTGCCTGTTTGAAGAAAAAAATGATTAATTTCACCCACATATGTTCATTCTTCTCAAGACTGAATTAGTCTTGCTTCAACATTAGTCCTGTCTTAATAAGCAAACTTGTCACGATGGAGAAAAATGGCAATGGAAAAAAACCTGCTTAATTGAATACAAAACAAAGAATGTTTTTATACCTGACACTTCGAATTTTTACACCTTTGTTTGCTAAAACATAGATATATATCCACCTGTGTATTTTAAAAATAAGTGCTTAGGCCTTTGAATCTCTCCTGAAGATCAACTACTAAATTAACAGGGAAGGTACAGCAAACTCAAATGTTCACAAAAATGCTATGTCACTACATTTATCCATTTGGAAGTCTGTTTCTGTATCTTAATAAAATCAGAAACTGAGAGTGTGCTACTTACGCCTTCTTTTGCTGCTGATGCAAACTTGGTGGCCCCAACAGTAAAACTGCTCCAGCCCTGAAAAACATTGAATATATCTTAATGAACTGACTCAATGTCATTCATCATTGCTCATTTATAGTAAGTAATAATTCGTTTTCCATTTCTGTAATATAGGTTTATAATTCCAAGTGCAATACTAGACAATATTTCAGAAATTGTCAGTCATGTGAAGCTTTCAACAACTCAGATATTCAATCATGCCGAGTATAATTCTCCTCCCTCCCCATATGCTCCAAACAAGCAGTCCACAGGTCAATTAGGAAGGTGTTCTATATTTGCATGACAGTTCAAAGTTTTGAGCATTGAGCTCCCATTAAAGATTTAAATGTTATATACATATATGTACATGAGTAGAAATCCAAGTTACTGTTTGGAGTTTTTTTTATGCTTCAAAACAAGGTAGCCAAAAGTGAGAACTTTATATTATTGAAGATGGTTATGACCAGCATAGCCCAGGACTTCATCTCGGGATATTGTATACATAATAGGAGATCTCCCTACATCAGCTTTGACTCAGCGGTAGTAAATTCACAAGTCAGAAGGTTGTTGGTTTAAGCCCGTTTTCAAGACTTGAGCATAAAATCCAGGCTGACACTTCAGTGCAATACTGAGAGAGTGCTGCATTGTCAGAGATGCTGGGGGAGAAATTGAGTATAGCCCCATTTGGGGCGCCAGCCTCACCAGGGCGCTAAAAGTGGCGCCCCGGAAACATTCGCGCCCCCGCACCGGAAATTGAGTTGTTGCGCCCCAAAGGGAAGCACGGCGCTCCTGGAGGCGCCCCGCATCCCTCTTGGGGCGCTGCGAGTGAGTATCGTGGCGCACACGCTGTGGCACGTCGCGCTGCGGTATTGCAGGCCTTCCTCCCCTTCTTAAAGGGGAGGGGCCTTGTGTAGCGCGATCTGGGGCCCAGCTGGGCCCCCGAGGATCGGGACTGCAGGCAAAAGAGCCCGGCACCGAGGAGAAGTGCCGGGCTATTGGAGCGCAGCCGGCACTCCGCGGGGGGTGGGGGGGGGGGGGGGGAAATTCAAGGAGGCCGGGGACGGGAACGCAGGCAGGTGCTGGCAGGCAGCCAACAACAAAAATGGCCGCCCCGCACCTCGCCTTTAATTTGCGCCTCACCGGCCGCAGGTAGGCCCCCCGGAACCGGTCAGACATAGCGTCCGGCAGTAAATCAGGGGGCGCTGCCAAATATCGCGGCCAGGGTGTCAGCGGGGCGCTGCGCACACCGATGACGTCATTGGCAGCGGCGCAACGCTAACGTCCCGCGGAATTTAGCGGGAGGCGTGGGCAGTGCCGTGCCCGGACGCCAGTTGGCTTGCGACCCACTTAGCGCCCTCTTAAGGCGCTAACGGGTGGCGCAACCTACTGAATTTCTCCCCCGCTATCTTTTGGATGAGACATTAAATTGAGGCCCCATCTGCCAGCTCAGGTATATATAATAGATTTCATGATACTACAAGAATAGCAAAGGAGCTCTCCCAGTGTTTATCGCTCAACCAACGCCATTAAAAACAGATTAACTGGTCATTCATCTCCTTGCTTTTTGTGGGACCTTGCTGTGCACAAATTGGCTGCTGCATTTGCCTACAAAACAATGATGACTATAATTCATTTGCTGTAAAGCATTTTGGGATATCCTGAGTAAGTGAAAGGCACTATATACATGTAAGTTCAATCTTTCTTTCCCATGACATTGCTTACTACTGTACCAATAAGAACCATATTATTATACCATATAAAGCAGAATGTATTATTCTGCTATCATGAAGCTATATCGCTTTAAGGCAAGAAAATTTAACTGCTGTAAGGAAGCACTGGGTAAGGTTGGAATTGAATTGATCAATTGGCCCTCTGCATTCCTATGTTCTTAAAACTATAATACAGGAAACTCTCGATTTACCAGCACCTAAATAACCAGAAATCTCTGTTAACCGGCAAAATTCAGGAGTAGGTTCAGGTAAGTTTTACTTCACATTAGTGGCCATGTAATCGGGGTTCCTGCACTTGTTGCTAAGCAACAGGGAAGCTTGGTCTGTAGCCAGGGTTCTTGCACCTGTTGCTAAGCAACAGGGAAGCCTGGATTTGTTGCTGTGTACGGAGCTCTCGTAACTTTTAACTATACCTCTCTGTAATCCGGACTTTTTGATAAACCGGCACCATGGCGGTCCCGTCGATGCCAGATAAAGAGAGTTTCCTGTAGCTATATAGTATTGCTACAATTTCTAGTGTAGCTAACTTTCAGAAATTGCCAAATTACGTTCATAAACAACAAGAAACATCTGAGTGTCGAATAATGCTACCAACATATCAGTGTTTTCATCTTAATCTATTATTTGTAGAACATTGCAACACTTTATTTGAAAATCAATCAACAGCACAAAAATTTCAAGTCTGAAGGCAGGTTGTTAAAGCCACCATAAAATCAATTTTCTTCAATAAACAGACTTAACTCATTTACACTGAGTACAAAGTTTAGATTACAGATACAAGATTACAGATACAAGGTTATCACACTAAAAGGTAAAGTTTATATGAAAACTGTGTCACTTAGTGGTCATGCATAATTAAAATTAGGTATTAACTAGCAGCCCAAAGAAATCTTCCACTATTCTGAAACAAAACTATAACTGCAACAAAACCAAGATATTTTCATACCGAATAAAGAGAAGTCATGGCATTGTTGAGAAAATCATCTTCCTTTTTCTGAGGAGATACAGTGTTTCCAAATCCAACGTAACGATTATCCTGACTACCATATCCGCCACCACTTTAAATAATGAAAGGACATTAAGCATCACTCCTTCAATTGAAAACAGCACAGCAAGAGGAATAACAAACATCATATACATCTTGACATTAGTGAAATTATGTCATTTTACCTTTGATAAGAGTTATCATCATTCAGCCAGTCCTCAAACATTTTATCAGAGGGTAATCCAGAGGCTTGGTTCGGTCCCGATCTACCACTGAAAATATATATATATATATAATATATATATATAAAAATGCATAAAATACATATAACCTTAATAATGACATACAGATACAACCATGCTGCACATGAAAAATTCTCAATTGATTCTTTAGCTTGAGTCTCAGGAATAGGTTCCTTGCTAAGGTACAGGTTAAATAGATAATATATGATGAGACTATATATATTTTATACCACGGTTGTAGTAGTAAGTGTATTCATGTTTTAATCTATTTATATAATAAAGATTGAGAATGACTGTCTCACTCCATGCATCGCACTTCAAATAAAATTCCAACAAACTAAAACTGAACAATCTTAAAAAATATAATTTGCAAAAAAGCTGTTGTTCCCCCCCGCCCCCCCAATTTTCAATGAACCAGAAGAGGAGTGAAGAAGCTGCCAATTGAGAGAAGCTTCCAACAACAATTAGGCTTTAACTGATCAGGGAGCCGATGTAGACCACATTCCTGCAGGGAACACCCGAGCAGTGGCAGTAAAAAGACAGGCCAGGTTAACAGCTAAACATTGCAATCATCCTCCAGACACCTGGAAGTAGCGCCACAGGAGATTTGTTAGTGTAAATAGAATTTTCAACCAAAAGAGGGCCGCATGCAATTAGTACCCATATGGAACCGGTTATTATAATACCTACTCAGTTTCGAGTTTTCCTATTATAGTAGGGAAGCATCAGCTGTCACAGTAGAAATGTTGTATTTGCAGTATAAAGGAAATAAGTAATACAAAGCTCTCATTCAGAAAGTCCAATCAAAGTTGTGCTGATAGTCTTGACAGATACTCAAATTTAGTTGTCTTTAGTCCACAACAGTTACCTATTCTCAGCTGCTTGCTCAGCTGACCGTATCTTCAGAATCCTTAATTTTTCTTTCATCTGCACTGTGTGCTATACCACTAGTTTTATTGAATTTTTACTGCCCCCAAATATTTCTTTTTGACATTAATATTTGATGGAAAATTGTACTAGAAGTAGTAAATTACAATGGGGATGAATTTGCGGTCGGACGCTTCCCGCAGACGGATGCCTCTGGCGAGTAGAAAATCTACGAACTTACCTGATGGTCCTGGAGGTTCAGACACTTGCACTCCTGAGCCTCTATGTGTAGGCCTGCATAGAGACCCAAGTATCCCAGGGGCGCATGCGGTTCGCAAGCATCCCTGGAAACTGGCCCAACCAATCGAAGAAAGGGGAATCCCCATTCATACTTATGGAGGTTCTGTTTGTACGGAACCTCCATAAGCACGAATGGGGATGACATTAAAAATAAATTCATATTTTTTTCAATTAATTAAAATACAACATTTAAAACATTTATTTTTTTGAAAAATAAATTTACATATTTTAAATGGTCTGAAAATAAACTTACCTTATTGTACATGTGTTTTAATGTTTAAATAAATGAAAACATTTTATTTTTATGTTTTTTAAAACTCTTATGCCTGCATTTACCAGGTGTAAGAATTTCACTGGCATTCGTTGGGCAAATAGCGCAACTCTCTGCCCGCGGAGGCTCTTGTCCTGGGGATGCGTGCGATTTGTCAGGAAGATTCTTGACAGATCGCGAGTTCCAGGTTTTAGCACATGCGCTTCGCATGCCTAAACTTGGAACTTGCATGGCCCCTACGGGCGCGTGCGCACCTCGTCCGCACCTATAGGGGTCGCAAATTATGGCCCAATTTCTTTGTCCCATTCAAGTCTAAACAACAGCTACTGCCTCTTGCATTTGATGGCATAACCCTAGTCTTTCATCTATCAATGTTTTGGCCTCGCTGTCTCCTCTGACCTCAAATGGAACTCCCAAATCTCCTTCCTTGCTAAATCTGCCTCCTCCTTTGTGCCAAACACTTCACCTCTCAACAACTCAATTCTCTATCTTAGTCACCTTTACTCCCTTAAGTCGAAGGGACGTAGATGTGAATGTTTATGGCATACAACTGGCTTAGCCTTTTATTGCCAGATCTGGCTGAGCCACATCATGCACGATCGGGTCCTGCCCTCCTCTGCCAAAACTGCTCAATACTCCAGGATCATCTTGTAATACAAAACTAACCCGTGGCTTCTTTTCTCTACTACCAACTGTCTCCTTAAACCCCTCTTCCCTGCTCCCTCCACTCTCACCTCCTAAATGTGCAAGCAACTCATAGACTTCTGCCTCTGCCACATCCCTCCCAAGATTCTTGCCTGCCCTAGCCCGGAGCTCTCAATTTTCCCCAGTTTCACACCGATCTCCCCCCACGCCCTCTCCAAGCTCATCTTATCCACGAAACCTACCACCTGCTTTCTTGACCCTATTCCCACTAAATTGCTGACCACCCAACTCCCTTTTCTGACCCCCATGCTAACTGATTCCATCCCTCTCCCTGGCCAATGTCTCAAGCTGAACCAGACTGTCCGCAGCGTCGGCATCCTATTGTAACCTAAGCTGAGCTTCTAACCCCATATAAATGCAAGTAGTTGTTGTTGCAGTAAAGCTCAAGTCCATCCAAGATGTGAATAATATTCTCATATCTGAAGAGGCTCATCTACCATCTCTCGAACACTCTTTTATTCTTTTCAACTTTAAACAATGCACCAAACTATGGATCTTGGCCCTTTACCTTGATTTTACAATAAAAAAAACTATGGCCTGTGAGTCTATGATACCCTGGCAATCCAGCCCGTGAAGTCCCAGCAACTCACCACCCAGCAGACTGCTCCATTTTTATTTCCGATTTTTATGCTCTTTTCAATCTGGCAGGCCTGGCATTTTTAAAAAGTCTGTTCTCGTGCTGCTCCCTCATTGGTGGATTTAAAATGCATCCACCAACAATGAAGTAGCACCGAGAACAGAGCTTTCCAAACTACAAAACCTACCAATATCAGACAAGCAAACCGTGCAGCAAAAAATATAAAGTTAAATAGAAATGGAAACGAAGAGACAGCCCTTGGATAAATTAGTCGCTCTGTTGAAACCTGCAAAGACGAAAATATGTTGTAATTAATACATAACCAAAGAGAAGAAAAGGTGCTCTGGGGGAAGCATGCCCAGACAGGAGATAGAATGATACAGCACAGGAGGCCATTCAACCCATCATGCCTGTGCCAGATCTTTGATAGAGCTATCATTAGTCCCTCTCCCCTGCCGTTTTCCCATAGCCCTGTAAATGTTTTTCCTTCAAGTATTTATCCAATTCTCTTTTTAATGTTTCTGCTGAATCTGCTTCCACTACCCTTTTCAGGTAGTGTATTCCAGATCATAACAAATCGCTGTGTAAAATATTGTTTCCTCATGTCGCTTCTGGTTCGTTTGCCATTCATCTTAAATCTGCGTCCTCTGGTTACCGACCTTGTGTCACTGGAAACAGTTTCTCCTTATTTACTCTATCAAAACCATTCATGAGTTTTGAACACCTCTATCAAATCTCTGCTTAACATTCTCTAAGGAGAACAACTCCAGCTTCTCCACATAACTGAAGTCCCTCATCCCTGGTTCCATTCTAGTAAATCTCTTCTGCACCCTTGCTAATGCCTTAACATCCTTCCTAAAGTGTGGTGCCCAGAACTGAACACAATACTCCAGCTAAGGCCTAACCAGTGGTTTATAAAGGTTTAGCATAACTTCCTTGCTTTTGTAATCTATGCCTCTAATAATAAAGCCAAGAGTCCGATATGCTTTTTTAACAGCCTTCTCAAAATGTCCTGCCACCTTCAAAGATTTGTGTACATACATCCCCAGGTCTCTCTGTTCCTGCATCCCCTTTAAAATTGTACCATTTAGTTTATATTGCCGCTCCTCATTTCTTCCTACCAAAATGTATCATTTCACATTATCTGCATTAAATTGCATCTGTCATGTGTCTGCCCATTTCACCAGTCTGTCTATGTCCTCCTGAAGTCTGTTACTATCCTAATCATTGTTTATTACATTTCTGAGTTTCATATTATCTTTGAAATTATGCGCTGTATACCAAAGTCCAGGTCATTAATATATATCAAAATATAGATAAGTGTGACGTGGTACATTTTTGTAGGATGAATAAGGAGGCCACATGCTCCTTGGAAAATAAGTGTCTAAATGGGGTAGAGGAGCAGTGGGATCCGGGGATACAAATACACAAATCACTTAAAGTAGTGATGCATGTTAACAGGGTCATAGAAAAAGGAAACAAAGCACTGGGGTTCATTTCTAGAGGGATCGAATTGAAAAGCAGAGAAATGATAAATTTGTATCGAACCTTGGTTAGATCACACTTGGGAGTTCTGTGAACAGTTCTGGTCTCCATATTATAAAAAGGATATATAGAGGCACTGGAGAAGGTGCAAAAAAGATTTACTAGAATCATATCAGAAATGAGAGGTTATACCTATTTGAAAAGGATGAACAGGCTGAGGCTCTTTTCTCTAGAAAAGAGAAAATTGAGGGGCGACCTGATAGAGGTCTTTATTATGAAAGAGTTTGATCGGGTAGACATAGAGAAGATGTTTCCACTTGAAGGGGAGACCAGAACTAGGGGCCATAAATGTAAGATAGTCACTAATAAATCCAATAGGGAATTCAGGAGAAACTTCTTTACCCAGAGAGTGGTTAGAATGTGGAACTCGCTACCACAAGGAGTAGTTGAGGCAAATAACAGATATATTTAAGGGGAAGCTAGATAAGCGCATGAGGGAGAAAGGAATAGAAGGATATGTTGATGTGGTGAGATGACGAAAGGTGGGAGGAGGCTTGTGTGGAGCATAAACACCGGCATGGACCTGTTGGGCTGAATGGCCTGTTTCTGTGCTGTAAATACCTGGACTTCAAGGGTTAAGTTATGAGGAGAGATTACAGAAATTAGGGTGGCATTCCCTAGAATTTAGAAGGTTAAGGGGTGATCTGATCTAAGTTTTCGAGATATTAAGGGGAACAGATAGGGTCGATAGAGAGAAGCTATTTGTGCTGGTTGGGGATTCTAGGACTAGGGGGCATAGTCTAAAAATTAGAGCCAGACCTTTCAGGAGTGAAATTAGGAAACACTTCTACACACAAAGGGTGGTAGAGTTTGGAGTCGTCTTCCGCAAACAGCAATTGATGCTAGATCAATTGTTAATTTTAAATCGGAGATTGATAGCTTTTTGCTAACCAAAGGTATTAAGGGATATGGGCCAAAGGTGGGTATATGGAGTTAGTTTGCAGATCAGCCATGATCTCATTGAATGACGGAACAGGCTCAAGTGGCTGAATGGCCTACTCCTGTTCCTATGTGATACATTGTAAAATGAGCAGTGGTCCTAATACCGACCTGTGGGGAGCACCACCGTATACTTCCCTTCAGTCTGAAAAAACAACTGTTCACCACTATTCTCTGCTTTCTGTCCCTTAGCCAATTTTGTATCCATGCTGCCACTATCCCTTTAATCCCATGGGCTTCAATTTTGCAAACCAGTCTATGATGTGGTGCTTTGTCAAACGCCTTTTGAAAGTCCATATACACAAAATCAACCACACTGCCCTCATCAACCCTCTCCGTTACTTCAAAGAACTCAATCAAGTTAGTCAAACATGATTTACCTTTAACAAATCCGTGCTGACTTTCATTTATTAGCCCATACTTTTCCAAATGCCAATTAATTTTGACCCAGATTATTATCTCTATAAAAGTTTCCCCACCACCGACGTTAGGCTAACTGGCTTGCAGTTGTCAGGTTTATCCCGTTCCCCTTTTTTAAAAACAGGGGTGTACCATTTGCAATCCGCCAGTCCTCTGGCACCACCCCCATATCCAAGAAGGATTGGAAGATTATGGCCAAAGCCTCTACAACTTCCACCATTACTTCCCTCAGTAACCTAGGATGCATGCCAACCGAACTAGAGGACTGCCAACCTTTTAAGCACCTCCTCTTTACCTATTTTTATCCTATCCAATATTGCCACTGCCTCCTCCTTTACTGCTACATTGGCAGCGTCCTCTTCTCTAGTGAAGGTAGATGCAAAGTACTCATTTAGTACCTCAGCAATGCCCTCTGCTTTCACAAAATGATCTTTTTGGTCCCCGATCTGCCCCACCCTTCCTTTGACTACCCTTTCACTATCTCTCTGTTTGGGTTCCCTTTTATGTTAGCCACTAATCTATTCCCATACTCGCTCTTTTACCTCATTCCCTTTTTTAGATCTCCTCTTTTTTATATTCACCTTGGTTCTCTACTGTATTATGAACCTTCCATTTGCCATAATGTATTTATATAACACTTTATCACTGTCTCTCAGAAATGTCGGAAAGTTCTTCAAATACAATTAATTACTTTGAAGTGTAGGCAAGTATAATTGAGCAGATACAATTAAATTCTTAGATTTGTCAGAAAAAGGGTCTAAAACGATGGTGCAGCTGTAAAGACGAATAGGCGCAGAGAACGTAATCAACCAAAGCCCAAATGGGAGAGCTAATCAGATTACTTCTACATGTTAAGCTTCCTGTGATGTGCCTCAATAAATCCGAGACTCGATGTTAGCGAAACAAAACAAGGCTTTTATTGACTTAGAAGGTAACACACAGAGGAGAATGTATCTTCCATCCAGAGGTCTGCCGTACTGGATGTGCTGCAGGCTGGGCCAGCTTACATAGGAGCCAGGTATGAGCGGAGCCCTACACACAGTACAATACAATGGAAATGAAACTGAAACCAACCACAGTCACAGGCAGAGAAATACTGATGAGTGATGAATGGAATATTTCATCACATTCACCCCTTCTATAGATTTAGTCTGTTCGGGGGTTTGATAGTCCTCTGCGACCGACGTGGCTGTTGTGGTGCCGCGGGTGTCGGCTGGGTGTCCCCGGTGGCCTCCTGGGTCTCTGCCGGGGGTGCCGCCAGGGTTGTTGAAGGGGTAGTTGGTGGGGGTACCGTTGGTCGATGTTCTTCCGGGGGTGATGAAAGAGTAGTGGGTGGGTAAGAGTTGCTGTGGTCGTTGTTGCTGCTGTTGTCGTGGTTGTTGTCGTTACCGGCTGGGGCGACGTCTTTTATGGACACGGTGTCCTCCCTTCCGTCGGCGTGCCGGACATACGCGTATTGGGGGTTGGCGTGGAGTAGGTGCACTGACTCCACGAGAGGGTCCGTCTTGTGGCCCCTCACATGCCTTCGCACGAATACCGGACCTGGGGTGGAGAGCCATGACGGCATGGATACGCCCGAGGTGGATTTCCGGGGAAAGACAAACATTCGCTCGTGAGGCGTGGCATTAGTGGCAGTACACAATAGCGACCGTATCGAATGGAGCACATCTGGGAGGACTTCCTGCCAGCGGGAGATAGGGAGGCCTTTGGTCCTTAGAGCTAGAGTGACTGCTTTCCATACTGTCCCGTTCTCTCGCTCCACTTGACCGTTACCCCGGGGGTTGTAGCTGGTGGTACGGCTCGTGGCGATCCCCCTGGACAGCATGTACTGGCGTAGCTCTTCACTCATGAAGGACGCCCCCCTATCCGTATGGATGTAGCTCGGCATACCGAACAGGCAGAACAGGCTGTTGAAGCATTTAATGACCGTGGCGCTGGTCATGTCTGGGCAGGGGAAGGCGAATGGGAAACGAGAGTATTCGTCCACAATGTTCAGGAAGTAAACATTGCGGTCGACGGACGGGAGGGGGCCCTTGAAATCTAAGCTGAGCCGCTCAAAGGGCCGTGTAGCTTTGATTAAGTGGGCTCTATCTGGGCGGTAGAACCGAGGCTTGCACTCAGCGCAAGTGCGACAGTTCCTGGTCAGGGACCGAACTTCCTCAATCGAGTAGGGTAAGTTGCGGGACTTTATGAAGTGGAACAGCCGCGTGACCCCTGGGTGGCAGAGGTCATTGTGGAGGGTCTGTAGCCGATCCCCGGTGGCGCTGGCACACATCCCTCGTGAGAGGGCGTCGGGGGATTCGTTAAGGGCCCCTGGCCGGTAAATGATGTCATAATCGAAGGTGGAGAGCTCGATCCGCCACCTAAGAATCTTATCATTTTTAATCTTCCCCCTCTGTTTATTATTGAACATAAACGCTACCGACCGCTGGTCGGTAAGTAGGGTGAAGCGTTTGCCGGCTAGGTAGTGGCGCCAGTGGCGCACTGCCTCCACGATGGCTTGGGCCTCCTTTTCTACGGAGGAGTGTCTGATCTCGGGCCCTTGGAGGGTCCTCGAGAAGAAAGCTACGGGCCGCCCCGCCTGGTTGAGGGTGGCCGCCAAGGCAAAGTCAGACGCATCACTTTCCACTTGAAAGGGAGTGTTCTCGTCCACTGCCTGTAGCGTGGCCCGCTCAATATCCTGCTTAATGCTTTTGAAGGCGGCCTGGGCCTCAGCAGAGAGCGGAAAAGAGGATGCTTTCAAGAGGGGGCGGGCTTTGTCGGAGTAGTTGGGGACCCATTGGGAATAATAAGAAAATAACCCCAGGCACCTTTTCAGGGCTTTGGGAGTGTTGGGCAGGGGCAGCTCCCGTAGGGGGCGCAATCGGTCGGGGTCTGGTCCAATTTCCCCATTCTCCACCACGCTGCCTAGTATGCAGAGGCGCGTGGTGTTGTAAACGCACTTGTCCTCGTTGTAGGTGAGGTTGAGTTTTTGTGCGGTTTTCAGGAACCTCTCGAGGGTCGAGTCGTGATCCTGCTGGTTGTGACCGCAGATGGTGACGTTGTCGAGGTAGGGGAAGGTTGCCTGCAAGTGGTGGTCATCGACCATGCGGTCCATCTCCCTCTGGAAGACCGAGACCCCATTCGTCACCCCAAAGGGGACTCTGAGGAATTGGTAGAGGCGTCCGTTCGCCTCGAAGGCGGTGTACGGGCGGTCCTCTGGTCTGATAGGGAGCTGGTGGTACGCTGACTTGAGGTTGATGGTGGAGAACACCCGGTATTGGGCATGGGTATAGCACGGTGGCATAGTGGTTAGCACTGTTGCCTCACAGCGCCAGGGACCCGGGTTCGAATCTGGCCTCGGGCGACTGTCTGTGTGGAGTTTGCACATTCTCCCCGTGTTTGCGTGGGTTTCCTCCGGGTGCTCCGGTTTCCTCCCACAGTCCAAAGATGTGCGGGTTAGGTTGATTGGCTATGATAAAAATTGACCCTTAGTGTTAGGGGGATTAAATACGTGGGGTTACGGGGATCGGGTGGCATATGTGTCGGTGCAGGCTCGATGGGCCGAAATGGCCTCTATCTGCACTGTGGGGTTTCTATGATGATTTCTTTCTATGATGATTTGGTTCACCATTTCTGATATGCGGGGTAGCGGGTAGGCGTCTAGTTGGGTGTACCTGTTGATCGTTTGGCTATAGTCGATCACCATCCGTTTCTTCTCGCTACCCCTTACCACCACCACTTGGGCGCGCCACGGGCTATTGCTGCGTTCAATAATGCATTCTTTCAGGAGCCTGTCTACCTCGGTCGCGATAAACCGCCTGTCCTCCCAGCTGTACCTCCTGCTTTTGGTCATTATTGGCCGGCAGTTAGGGGTAAGGTTCGCGAATAGCGAAGGCGGCTTTACCTTCAGGGTAGCCAGACCGCACACTGTGAGGGGCGGCTGGGACCCACCGTAATTGAGCGCGATGCTTTGGTGGTAGCACTGGAAATCCAGGCCCAAGATCACACTCGCACATAGATTCTTCATGATTAATACTTTAAAATTATCGTATACAGTTCCGTTAACGGACAATTGTATCGTGCAGTAACCCATAATGGTCGATGTCTGGGTTTTATCAGCCATAGAGATGGTACCCCGAGTAGGGACCACCTTTAGGGAGAGTTGTTGTACCAGTTCAGGGTGGATAAAACTCTCCGTGCTTCCATTGTCAATTAAACATTTAACCCTGCACCCGTTTACCTCGATGTCCACCATTGATTTGGATAGCGGGTGCGGCCTGGTCTGGTCCACTGTGACCGATGCCACTGTAGGGCCCTGATCGAGACAAGATGGCGTCCACGCTGTCTGCTCACAAGATGGCGGACCCCACGAGGTCGGGCAAGATGGCGTCCAAGATGGCCGCTCCCACGGCGCACACGCGGCGGGTGGCGGGTTTTCCGCCGGGGTTCCCTCTGCACACCTTCCCGAAGTGCCCCTTCTGACCGCACTTAAAGCAGGTGGTGCCTTTCGCCGGGCACAGGTTTCTGGTGTGCTTCGGCTGCCCGCAGAAGTAGCAGTTGGGTCCCCGACGCGTCGCGGCTGTCGTAGGGCTTCTGGGGGGGAGAGCGGGGCCCCGACGGTGTCGGGCTGCCGGGCGGGGAAGATGCCTTCCAAGATGGCGGCGCCCTTGGTGCACACGTGGCGGCGTGGGCTGAAGAGTAGGCGTCCGAGTTTCTCTGGGCCACATCCAGGGATCGTGCTGTGTCCGCAGCCTGTTTCAGGTCCAATCCCGTTTTTTCCAGCAGTCTCTGCCGGATGTAAGTGGAGCTGAGGCCTGTGATAAAGGCATCGCGAACAAGCTCGTCAGTGTACACTGCGGCTTTTACATCTTGGCACTTGCAGTCTTTGCCAAGCGTTTTCAGGGTGCCTAGGAACTCCTCCACCGATTCCCCAGGTCGCTGTGCGCAAGTAGCGAGCAGATGCCTAGCATACACCTCATTCGTAGGCTGCTGGTAATGCGCCTTTAAGATGTCGCAGGCGGCCGGGTACGTGTCGGCGTCTTGGATGAGGGGGTAAACCCGGCGGCTTACCCAATTCTGCAGAATTCCGAGTTTCATACTCGCAGCGTCCGTAGCGTCTTTGACGGCTGCGGAATTGTCCAGGAAGAATTCCATACACATAAACCAGTGTCCGAAGCGTGCCGATGCGTCCGAAGCATGCTGGTCCAAATCCAAACGTTCTGGTTTCAAGAGTTGATCCATTGTGTTGAAAATTAAGTCAATAAAATTGATGTGCCTCAATAAATCCGAGACTCGATGTTAGCAAAACAAAACAAGGCTTTTATTGACTTAGAAGGTAACACACAGAGGAGAATGTACCTTCCATCCAGAGGTCTGCCGTACTGGATGTGCTGCAGGCTGGGCCAGCTTACATAGGAGCCAGGTATGGGCGGAGCCCTACACACAGTACAATACAATGGAAATGAAACTGAAACCAACCACAGTCACAGGCAGAGAAATACTGATGAGTGATGAATGGAATATTTCATCACATCCTGAATCTCAGGTCATAAGGGGAAGGACAGCAAACGTGAGCCCAAATAAAGTCCTCCACAGAATCTGAACCAACACAACATACTGATTGAGAAGTAAGTATCCTACATGTTGTCAAATCAATTTGGTCATATACAAAAAGCACACAAATATAAGCAGACAAAAAAACAAACAAACATTCAAGGGACAATCCTGTTTCCTTCCATTTCTTTCTACTTCCACTTTTAAATCTGTTAACTTACTGTCTCAAATATTCATTTGTTTAAGCAGTATGATTGTGTTTGAAGCAGGAACAAACTTGGATATTATTAGGAGGTTGACCATGATGTGCTCACAACCATTTATCTTGACCTTGGTAACAATGTATTTAATGATCATTAAGTTGGTGTTAAGTAATGATACTGATCTATATGTAGTCAGAGATACGAGTCCAAGAATCACATTATAATGTTGAGGTGTGGCAAATTGGATTTTATTGATCGCCTGAGCTTGACTTTGTAACTTAAATATTTTTTGTACTGCTAGCATCAGCTCAAAAAGGTCACGCAAGTTTTTCCAGGGGAGAGGGCATAGCAGCCCATCCCAGATGTGAAAGCAACAACTGCTGTAGCTTTGAAACAATGGAAAGACCCCATTAGCTAAATGGTCATGCCTTTGATAAGAATCTTAAGCCAATGAAGATGGTCATCTTTGCTTTCAATTAACGGCCCGGAATTTGCAGTCAGCAGCGAAGCGAAGGCGTTCGCTGTTGGCCCCAAAGTACGCTACGCATAAGGATCTCGTAATCCCTGTGTTGAGAACTTTGGGTTTTCCGACCTTCAATTCAAGGTAACTTAATGGGGATCCCCTTGTTCGAACTGCTGTGACGTGAACAGGCTGTCTAAGCAGCCAATCAAAAGTCAGAATTCTCACAGACAGCAAACAAGGAAGTGAGTAAGCTCTTAAAATTCTAACTTTTTTAAATAGTTAGAGAGCAACAGAAGGATTGGGGCTCTCGCATGGGGAAAAGGCAAACCTAAAATAAAGATGGAAAAACTTAATACATTTTTGAAAAGTTTCTTAAAAATTTTTATTTTTTATTAAAATGGACAAATTTCACACTACACAAAATTAAAATTAGTTTTCCAGGCCCTTAACATTTGTTTAGTAGTAATAACTGCTGTCAAAACCCCAGTTGTACCTAATCCCTTTGGGTCTATCTTTTAGTGGGGAATTTAACAGCGTAATCACTGCGGAAGAGCCGAAGTTTTCATCAGTTTCAATGATTTGGCTAATTACACAGATTGTCGGCTCTGTGGGGTCGGGGCGGAGGGGGGGGGGCGGGTGCACAGCGCAGCCTGTTTCAGAGTTGTTAATGACTGACCGCAGATTCAGGATTTCCGCATGCAAAATCCGAAGTTGCGGTCAGTTTCAAAAGCAGAATGACGGCAAACGCTGCCCGTTTGCAGTCATCCCGGCCGCAAATTCCAAGCCAATGTTGGTGAAATAGCCACTGTGGGTTAATTAAATCATGAGATATATTGTCTATATACAGACTTAAGGTGGGTAGAAATTTTTTTTTAAAACAATTTATCATTGTTATGCCATATTTATTCCAATGTTGGGAGGACTCGTAAAAATCAACATTTCATTGTGCAGTACACACGTCTGCTGCATATATGACAAATAAAATTGAATTGAATTGAAAAAAGCTCTCTCTCTTTTACATGAAAAACATAAAGGGTAAGCTGTGGTTATACAAGAGCAACAAGAAGCTGTCTACATTTTTACAAAAGCAAAATACTGCAGATGCGGTCATTCATTGACAGCTGACTATATTTTAACAGTCTGAACCTGCATGACTTTGAAAAGCTTAGCTAGGGAACTGGTGAACCCAGGTTTAGTGAGTTTATAATGTGTGTCTTTATTAGTGTTCATATCCACGGAGCATAGGAAAATTGACTTTTCTCACGGTGAAAACTGTACTGTTCATTCATATATTTTATGTAAAATAAATATCTGTTGGTTTGAAGTTGTGTCTCAACTTGACAAGAGAGCTTTTTAATCCGTCTGTTGTAAAGAGAGAATGTGTGTGGCAAGACATGATGCATTTCAGTATCCAATATACGGAGCAACGGTTCTCTGTTACAATCTGTTGTTTAATGAAACATTGAGCAGAAAAAGATGTACTCCTGTTTGTAGAGAATGATAGATCCGCTTAACGGCATGATTGGTGACGCTGAGCCCAAGAACAAAAAACCCCCAAAAATGACGACATGAAGAAAGCAGGTTGATCAGGGTTCAGCACCTGAGGGTTGCACGTAATGCTGGCTAAGTTCAATCTGGTTACTGGGATTCATTAGAGATCTGTGTCTGCGGACAGTGCTATGTGAGCTATACAAGTCAAATTTCATTGTTTTAATTTCCTTTGGGTTTAATGTGGCTTTGCTTTTAACAAAATCGTGATGTTTATTTGAATTTTGATGTCAAATCACTGACGTATGATGTCACCGTTGTTTATAAGTGGCTCATCTCCATGGTATGTAACTAAGTGGACAAAAAGGTTATACATCCTGCTGGAACCTATATGATTTCATCAGGTTTTAACTATACATTATTTGCAACTGTGGAATACTAGGTCTGGGTAATTAAAAAAAAAAGTGATGACTAAATACCGATGAGCTGAAGAAATAGATACTTTAGGCTGTGGTGGGGTCCAATTCCGAGCTTCTGATGTTTCAATAGACCATTCTCTACCATCAGCTAAGGCAGCAATCTGAAAATCAACAAGAAAAATAAGTGCATGTAGTGTTGTCTCTCAGAGTGACAGATGAGTCAGCTTGCAATTTTTTACTCATAATTTCATAACATATTATGGATCCAGAGATTTTTTTGAAAAAACTGCATTAATATGAATGTGTACATTGTTAATGATGCAGAAACTAGGCTGTTAAGGCGGTTGCCAAGAAACAAGGTGAAAATGCATGCTGAACCCCAACCTTCACTATTTGCACAAAGCAACAGAACATACATAAGATGATACAACAAAAATGATGCAAAAACATTGTGTTTTTAAACATTTCCAAAAAAGTTTCCTATTGTTCTTTACACGGCACTGTGGGGAAGTCATAGTTGCAGCTGTTTTCTGAATTGGCTCACATGATTTCTTGTTTGGTTGCTAATTATTAATGAGGGGGTCAGTGAGGTGCTCATCGGGACTCAAGTTGTGGATCATTTTGCATCTCTGTAACTATTACCACTGAAGGTGCACAATATTAATTATTTTCTTAAGGATTTACACATCTTTGATATTCCTTAATATGTCACTGATAACATGCTGAAGGAAGACACACGTAAACACACCATCTTAGGAACTACCAGAAATAGATAAGCAAATGCTTAAGTTTAATACACATGCACAGACATAGACATTTACTGATCCCAATTACTGCCTCTGTTTTTCATCTGATTATGCTCCTGTGAAGCACCTTGGGATGTTTTACTACCTTTAAAGGTGCTATATAATTGCAAGTTGGTATTGTTCTTCCATTATGAAATACAGCAGTATGCAATTAATCACAACTACCTCATAGACTTACAATTTTCTACACTTTAATGACCTCCTATAAAACGAAACCATCACTCCTAGGTAGGGGAATGAAAAGAATTGGGAAGGCCTCCCACTCCTGAACACAATGCGGTGGCCCCTGTTGGTGTGTACATGTTGACAGGAGTGACGGACAAAATCAGCAACCAATCAAATAGGTAGCCAACACACTATTCACACATGGTAGAAGCTACTTGGACAAGGTTCCATAAGGGTAACAATACCCATGAAACTTTACTCTAGGAAGGAATCAACATCTTCAGGAAACCAATGGGGGGGGGGGGGGGGGGGGGGGAGGGGAAATTGGTGGAAAAAGATACAATTTGATTGTCCTGTAGAGAGCAGCACTGGCAAGTAAATTGCGAATACTGTTTGTGCATTTCTTAAGATATTTGGTGATTAATTTTGAACTCTGAAAATATGCACATCCTTAAAGTTTGTTTTCTTCTTGTCAATAGGTTATCAAAAATAGATGAACATCTTTCTTATAATCAAGTTAAAATCAGACCACCCCAGCCTCAATTGACAGCGATACATGGTTTGTGAAGCTCTGAATAGATTAATCTATGTCGGCATAGGGGAAAAAAAGCGCTTAACCATATCTCCCAAAGCATTTCACAGATAATAAACAACACAGTGACAATTACTCTTTTTCAAATAGTGCCATGGGACCTTGAACATCCACCTGAAACACTGGACAGGAAGATGTGACCTTGGTTTAATGTTTAATCCGATGGACAACACTTCTTGCAAAACAGCACTCTCTCACATCCATGAATGGGGTTTGGACCCAAAATGTTCTGACTCAAAGACAAGACTTCTCCCATCTGAGCCATGCTGATACTTAAATGTTTAACTTAAATAGTTTTTTTAATTTTTAGAAAAAAGGTATAAAAATGCAGTACATGTACTTTTCAGAAAGTAAACAGCTTATTAACATGCATCTGTGCAGTGAAACAATGGATGACAGTATACGAAATCTTGTTATGGACAATCATCATTAACTCGGGACAAATATAATGAAGGACAATTTATGCTTTTAAACATATTTTAGTACAAATATTGGGGCATGTGATACATCATACTTATCTACTATAGGTATTATGATCACTTGCTGTATGGCAACTAGGCAATAAACTAAAGATGCCCAAATGTATCTCAAGAGGAGAGGTATAACAAACCTACTCTTTTGACGACTTTGACATTTTAGAAATATCCTGCAACCAGTGGAAGCTAGGATCAGGCTAAGGAAACACAATAAGAGTTTGAGTTGGACGTTATTAGTATCAAAGCAGTGATAAACGAATGAAGCCTAAAGCTTAGTTACAGTTTCGCTTAAAAAGATTGTATATTTATTTAAATCTATGGAAGTTGTGGCTAAAGCAGCAAAATTTATTTTAACAAAAAGCCTCAATGTCTGATTATCTCCGTAGTGAATGACCCACTAAACCACATTATAGTAACTATTATAGTACCTTGTCTCTGTGAAAAGCTGCAGCACGACTATTATATTTCTCTTGCAGTGACCAACATGGATCATAATCCTGCGACTCCAGAAATTGGCGGAATTTTGCATTGCCTCCAACTTTCATCTTCTCCAACTCTAGATCTTTCCATTTATCCATGGTGACAGACCGTACAAAGCTATAGGACAGTAGAAAACAAGTTTTTTATTTTACCTATTAAATGTACATTAGATTCTCAAAGTTTGAGCAACAAGACTTGCTCTATGTATTGATCAAAACACTGACATTTGCTGTGAGATCAACGACAAAAGAACAGTAACTTTGTGCAGTCTCAATAATTGGGACATTAAAATACAAAAGGCAGCTGTGAATTTTACGCTACATTATTTCAATCAGAAACATTGAGCCATGAGACCAAATAAATCAAAAAGGCTTTTTTTTTAAAAAAAGAGAGATTAATACAGTCTGTTTTCCAATGAAGCGATTAATGTATGCAAATTAGGTCAATTTGGCCGACTACATTAATTCTCATTTCAAGCATAAAGAATATATCTTCCAAATATATGCTACTCCAACAACTTAGTGGAGAAATGCAATGCATGATGTGGCATTGAAGCCCCCAGACAAGTCAGCTAAGCACAGTTGGCGAGAGCACTACAATTGGTATCAGCATCCTCAGGGAGGATAAAGAAACAACATTTGTTTTATTCATTCATGGGATGTGGATGTCGCTGGCGATAGGTGGTAGTGAGCTGCCTTCTTGAATATAACTGAGTGGCTTGCTAGGCCCTCTCAGAGGGCAATTAAGAGTCAACCACATTGCTGTGGGTCTGGAGTCACATATAGGCCAGACCGGGTAAGGACGGCAGATTTCCTTCCCTAAAAGGACACTAGTGAACCAGATGGGTTTTTATGACAATCCGGTAGTTTCATGGTCACCATCATTGATGTTAGAGTCCATTATTAAGGAGACAGTAACGGGACATTTGGATAAACATAATTTAATAGGACAAACTCAGCATGGTTTCATGAAGGGGAAGTCATGTTTGACAAATTTGCTCGAGTTCTTTGAGGAAGTAACATACAGGGTGGATGATGGAGAACCAGTGGACGTAGTGTATTTAGACTTCCAAAAGGCATTTGACAAGGTGCCACACAAAAGATTATTGCTCAAGATAAAAAAAAAATCACAGGATTGGGGGTAATATTCTGGCGTGGGTGGAGGATTGGCTCTCTAACAGAAAGCAGAGAGTTGGGATAAATGGTTCGTTCTCAGACTGGCAATCAGTAACTAGTGGTGTTTCGCAGGGGTCAGTGCTGGGTCCCCAACTCTTTACAATCTATATTAACGATTTGGAGGAGGGGACCGAGTGTAACATATCAAAGTTTGCAGATGATACAAAGATGGGAGGGAAAGTAGTGAGTGAGGAGGACATAAAAAACCTGCAAAGTGACATAGACAGGCTAAGTAAGTGGGCAGAGATTTGGCAGATGGAATACAATACTGGAAAGTGTGAGGTTATGCACTTTGGCAGGAAAAATCATAGAGCAAGTTATTATCGTAATGGCAAGAAACTGGAAAGTACTGTAGTACAAAGGGATCTGGGGGTCCTGGTGCACGAAACTCAAAAAGTTAGTATGCAGGTGCAGCAAGTGATCAAGAAGGCCAATGGAATGTTGGCTTTTATTGCTAGGGGGATAGAATATAAAAACAGGGAGGTATTGCTGCAGTTATACAAGGTATTGGTGAGACCGCACCTGGAATACTGCATACAGTTTTGGTGTCCATACTTAAAAGACATACTTGTTCTCGAGTCAGTACAAAGAAGGTTCACTCGGTTAATCCCGGGGATGAGGGGGTGGTCATATGAGGAGAGGTTGAGTAGATTGGTACTCTACTCATTGGAGTTCAGAAGAATGAGAGGCGATCTTATTGAAACATATAAGATTGTGAAGGGGCTTGATCGGGTGGATGCGGTGAGGATGTTCCCAATGATGGGTGAAACTAGAACTAGGGGGCATAATCTTAGAATAAGGGGCTGCTCTTTCAAAACTGAGATGAGGAGAAACTTCTTCACTCAGAGGGTGGTAGGTTTGTGGAATTTGCTGCCCCAGAAAGCTGTGGAAGCTACATCATTAAATAAATTTAAAATAGAAATAGATAGTTTCCTAGAAGTAAAAGGAATTAAGGGTTACAGGAAGCGGGCAGGAAATTGGACATGAGTCTAGGTTCGGAATGGTCATGGCCCTGTGGGTAGTGGAGCGGGCCCAGGGGCCGTGTAGCCTGGTTCTGCTCCTACTTCTTGTGTTCTAATTCTGTGTTAGATTTCAGGAGATGGTTTTATTCCTGTTCCTGGCTGGGGTGGAGATCACCTTTACAGAAGGTAAGTACTGTAGAAAATATAGGGACAGAGTGATCTCCTGGACGAGTTTCGATCGCCTAGATGGGTCGGAGAGGAATTTCCCAGATTTTTTCCTCCCAAATTGGCATTGGGTTTTTTATCTGGTTTTTCGCCTCTCCCGGGAGATCACATGGGTTCGGGTGGGATGGAGAGTGATAGAAGATTTGAGGTTAGGATCAGATCAGCCATGATCTTATTGAATGGTGGAGCAGGCTCGAGGGGCCGATTGGCCTACTCCTGCTCCTATTTCTTATGTTATGATACTAGCTTTTTTTAATTTTAAAATCAGCCTACAAAAACATCTAGAGCCAATTCCCTAATAAACAGCTGCAGGACAGTCCTGCAGAGTGGGTTAGACACGGAGACATTGGCCTTTCACCTCTGATAGCCAGGTTCAAATCAGCACTAGCTGATGGGATGCAAGGCCCGCTCTACCATAAGGTCCTATACAAAATGAGTTTGGGCAGTCCTAATCCATTTCCTAGTGAACATGGGCCTACTGTCAAAAATTGTCATTCTGTACTATTTGGCAATCTCACTCAGAGTGACCACAGGATAGCTGTGTTGCAAGTGGAAAAAATGTCACACTACTGCAGAAGGGGATGCTCTTCTGAAGTTGGGGCCAAGGCATGTTGTTGAGTTTATGGCTATGCTATACCTGACCTGGAGTACTTGATGTTCACACTGGGACCCTGAAATAAGAAGTTACATTCCCTAATAGCAACATCCTTAATTTTATTTACAGAGAAAAAAATAAAAACTTGCTTCACCAAATCTAACCCTTACAATATTAAAATTTCTTAATACTGTATCTATTATAAGTGTCCTCTCCTGTTCTGAATGCTTCAAATGCTTGCTAGGGTACAGTTCAGTCACATGTTGGTGTTTCTTCCAAGTGGCCACTGTCATAGGAGTCTCAAGTCTCGACATAGCGGCAGGCCTTTCAACTATGGCAGGCATCACAATGTCAATCCTGTCCTCAGTTAACATTCATCCGTCTCTATATTCAGAAAAAAAAAACTGGACAGGTATCGGTACTGGAACCGGGGCCTATTTTTCAGCTGATCTCAGGCAGGGTTACAATGGTCTGTGTGGCTCAGCAATTCATTGCACAAATCAACTGAGGAACCAATCTCTAACTTCTATTTTGCAGCTAGCTTTCCTTCTGTTTTAACCCATGCATATACCTGAGGTGGACTCCTAGACCTCTGTGCTTTCCTGAGCACTCAAGACAAATCCATATTCCGTAGGTTACACTGACCCACTGTGGATTGAAAGCTCCACATTCAAAGCAAATCTAGAAAAAAGAAAATATAGACGTTGTACAAAACATAACACACAAGTAGAAATATAGTGTCACTCTCCAACAAAGACTGTCACGTTGCTTTCTTAAAGGCATTTACAGTAATCAAAGCCATTCATTTGTGGTTTTCATGGAAATGGGGCAAAAATCCCAGATTCCTATATTAACAAAAATTCAATTTACTGTAACTTGTTCAATCACCATAAACCAACAGTGCAAATTATAAACTAATAGAATAAAAGAATGGAATCACCAAAACATTGGTAAAAATCCTATGTAATTAAAAAAATGGAATCTGACTTACTCGGTTGCCCTAATAATGACCCTGAATTTAAATAACAGCAGATCGTGCATTAGAATGGGGGGAAGCTAATTAACGAAAGAACCCACTGGCTGTCAAAAAATTGGAATTTGTCATTTCTAATTCTGCTCATTTACGCCAATGGTTTAAAAATTCAGAATGAATTCCCCAATGTATCGGCTTTTGCCAGGAATTGTAGACTTTATTCAATGATAGATGCATACAGTACACACACAAACGCATACAGCAGCACTATCATTCTGGGAAATATTATTTCTCAGTAAATCCCTCTTTCTGATAACTGCAGCAATTATGATTCTGGCCAAGCACCAGAATTTCTAATAAACCTCTCGTCACGTAAAGCTCAATCTAGGTGCTCGGAGGTAACAAATAGCGAAGCCAAACTCCGACAGTAAAACAACAAAAAGGTAAACGGGATTAAACTATACTTCAATAACAAGGAAACAAAAACATGAGGTTTGCTCAAAGTTCGAACACAGTTTGAATGACTAAATATTCAAGCTTCACTTGGATTTTAAAATACCTTCCAAGTGTCCTACAGCCCCCCAAACATTATTCCAGCCTTTTATTTCCATGTACAGTACATGAATAAGAAGTTATTTACCCCATCTAATATTACATAGAACTGCACTGCAGGTTAATGCAACCAACTCATTGACATTTGCAAAGGGTTATCTTGAATAAATGATGATAAACTGACTCATGTCTATAAACATAGAAGATAGGAGCAGGAGTAGGCCATTCGGCCATTCGAGCCTACTCCGCCATTCAACGAGATCATGGCTGATCATCCAAACCCTAGCACCCGGTCCCTACACCGACAGCCATCCCACCCAAGCCCTATCCCAGTAACCCCGTAACCCCACATATTTAATCCCCCCTAACACTAAGGGCCAATTTTTTATCATGGCCAATCAACCTAACCCGCACATCTTTGGACCGTGGGAGGAAACCGGAGCACCCGGAGGAAACCCACGCAAACACGGGGAGAATGTGCAAACTCCACACAGACAGTCACCCGAGGCCGGATATTGAACCCGGGTCCCTGGCGCTGTGAGGCAACAGTGCTAACCACTATGCCACCGTGAAAAGTATATATTAATGTATTAATTGCAGCTTTTCAACTATAATAGACAAAAAGCTTTCATGTTTACATTTTCTTTTCAATTATGGTACTATAGTAAAATGTTGCAAAATTGGAAATAATGTCCCAAAATAGACACTTGTCTCTAACAAAGCAAGTTTATTCAGTAATAATTTTATTAAGTTGCATAAAATAATTATTCAATAGAAAACATACCAGATTGTAAAACTGTGCCCAAGCTGCACCCATTGTCAATCAACAAAATAAGTTATAAAATTACTGGTTTCGAAATATTGCAATTTTTTTAATCCCTTTTCACTAAGTCTTAGTTTTGATGCATAAATGCAAGATAAAGTGCTCAACTCTCTATAGACTTGTGGAACATTCACTTTTCAGTGAATTCAAACTGCATTTATCACTAGGTATGCATTAGGTTGTATTAGCATTTTCTTATGGTTACATACATTGTTTTCATCTTGAGTCCTCACTTCTTTAAGAACTCGCCTTGTCCTTGGACTTGCCATGGTGTCTAAAAGCAAACAAAGAAAAAAAAATTACAACCCAGTACACCACTGTTGGGTAGTTACTTTTCGATCCTTGCAGCAGACATCACTTTAGAAAAAGTGAAACGTGGCAGTGCCTGAAATGGTGCGGGTCAGTCTCACCATTTACATTCTTCGTATCAATAAAAGAACAAGTATATTCATAACGCAGCAAGAATTCACGGATACTGCCTGACCTGCAGAGTGTTTCCAGCATTTTCTGTTGTTATTTAAGAATTCACAACAATTTGGAATGAATTGTTATAAGAAAAATTGCAAATCTGAAATAAAAACATAAAATGTTGGATAAATAGAGCTGGTCAGTCAGCTTTCAGCTTCTGTAAAGAGGCAGGTTTTGATGTGTCGGGTGTGTACTTTTCATCAGAATTGAAGCCTAAAAAGGTAAGTAAGCAATTGAGTAAGGTTGGAGAGAGAAAGGAGTGAAGATCGAGAATCAACATCAATGACAGCGAGAGCCTTAATGGATTGAATGATGTGAAAACTGCTTTATTGAAAACTGTTAAGATGATATAAAAGATGGAGCTATTAAAAAAAAAAACGAGAGAGAGAGCACATAGCAAGGAGGATGAAAAAACATGGGAGAGGTCCACACAAACAAAATGGAAGAGGTAAGAAATAGGGGAAAGTGAACAAAAGATGGAAAGGCTGCAAATACAGCAGATCTGAAATTAAAACAGAAAATGCTGACAAAATAATAGGTCCACCATTCTCAATAAGAGAATGAGGAACAGGTCAACAAGACAGGCTCAGACTCCTAGCAGCACTGCGTTCTGATGACTTTGACATCAACCTACTTCCTCTCCTGGCACACCCACGTTACAAGCAATTCCTGTTGTAAAGAAATTGGGGATATAGCTATGGTGTGAAGTTACTAATGTCAATGTTCAAACCAGAGGACTGCAGAGTACCCAGGAAAAAAGATTGGCAACAAGTTTTTTTTTTATGATGAGACACTTACTTTTTTCCCTCCCCCATTAGCTTTTGCTTTGAACAATATGGAAGTCTGCAGTTGAGTATTACACTCAACAATTTTCTGCAGTTGATCAAATGAATTTTCATTCATAACTTACTGAAATTACCTAAGTCAACTTGTGTCCCAAACAACTACGTGGTTGAGTACAGCTTGGCTGTGTAAAAATAAAAAAATAGCAAATGCTAAAAATCTAAAATAAATACAGAAAATGCTGGAAATACATAGCAAAGTCTGTCAGCATCTGTCAGAAGAGATATGTTATAACCCATCTTTTCTCTTTACAAATGCTGACTCACCTGTTGTGTATTTCCACTATTTTCTCTCTATTTTTGGCTAAGTACAGTTTAACTTAGTTGGTAGCACTCCGAGTCAGGTTGTGCAATCAAGCCCATCTCCACGATTTGTGCACGTAATCTAATCTGACACTTCAATGCAGTACTGAGAGAGTGCTGCATTGTCTGAGGTGCCAGATGAGACATTAAATCGTCTGCCTGCTCAGGTGGATGAAAAAGATTCCACGGCACGATTCGAAGAGAAACAGAGTTATCCTGCTGTCCAAACCAACGTACTGTACCTCCCTCAATCAACACCACGCAAAAAACAGATCAACTGGTCATTCATGTCATTGCTGTTTTGGGACCTTGCTGTGCACAAATTAGCTGCCAAGTTTTCTTGCAATAACAGTGACTGTATTTCAAACAGTAACTCATTGGTTGTAAGTCGTTTTGGGACAACCTGAGAATGTGATAGGGTGCTATGAAAATGCAAAGGGGGAAAAATTCGGTGGCGCCCCCTTTGAGGCGCTAACTTCGCTACTTTTTGCGCCCTGAAGTTAGCATCCCTGCACCCTACATTCAGTGGCAGTGGCCCAAGCACTACTGGATGCACTCCCCCTCCTTCCTGGGGCGCTACAAGTGAATATCGCGGCACTATGTGCAACTACGTCACGCGTGTCAGCACATAGCGCCGCGGTATTGCAGGCCTCCCTCCCCTGATTAAAGGGGAGGGGCCTAGCGCTGCGCGCACTGGGGCCCTGCTGGACCACCGGGGAGCGGGGTGCCGGGAAAGCAGCCCAGCACTCGAGGAGTGCCGGACTGAGCGATTGCGGCCGGCACCCCGAATAAAAAAAGGGGGCAGGTGCTGGCAGGCGGCCAAAAAGAAATGGCCGCCCGACACCTGCCCTTTAACTTATGCCGCCGCGGCTGCAAAAATGTCACCCTGACCCTGTCGGTCATATCGTCCGGCGATAGGTCAGGGGGCACAACTGAAGTTTGCGCGAGCGGTGCGCTGTGCACGGCAATGACGTCAACATCAACGCCAGCGGCGAAGCACCACAGGGTGCTAACGGCTACCACCGCCGCTAACCTCCTGCTGAATTTCGCGGGAGGTGTTAGCGGCGCCGCTCCCAGGCACTAGGGGCTTTGCGCCCAGTTAGGGGTGCTAACGGGAGGTGCAAAGCAACCCAATTTTTCCGCCAAAGTTTTTAATTCCTTTTGAAACATTCCTTGTGAAGGAATTACAGTTTAGTGTATCACAGGAAAAGTTATACTATACCTCTAAACACAAGGGAAGGTCCATTCTGTACCTTTTCCTGAAGTTTGTAGCAAAGGCAGAAATAGTGTGGCGCTGCTTGTGCACAGAACCTCACCATTTCTGCTCTTCAATGTTATGCTTAGACAGTCCCTGCAGTAAATGTAAAGCAGAGGTTTTAAGTCTATCTTTGGCATTGGATTGTGCAGACTGACTTGCTTACATTGTGATTTTGCCATGTTGGAGGAGCATAATCAGCATGTTTCAAAGTGCACAGATGAGCCTATATTACTACACCTTAACAATCTTTCCATAGACAAAAATCATACCCAACAAACTACTCTTCCCCCAAAGGTTATGCAAGTTCAAGCTAAGTCACACAGATCAGGAAGGTCCCTGGAATAACTGATCCACAGAGACCAGGAAGATCCCAGATTTGATCCCAAATCTGTGCGGAGTTTGAGGGTCTCACCCAAGGCAGCAGCTGGGTCACTACGATTAATCTCAGAAGCCCTGGGTTAAAGGGGAAAATCAGGCTTGGCCATGATACACACATCCTCCCCCATGGCCTGCCAACACTCACTGTCAAGGTTCAAACATAAATAATGGCCACTTGGTCAAGATATGAAGGAGCTAACAGCAACCGTTGGAACTGTACCCCAGCAAGGAGTCAACAACTTCAGGAGAGGAGAAAATAATAAATCCAGGAAAGTAAAATTTTCAACACAAGATTTTTTAATCAAATTTTGAATTTTAAGACTTAATGTACCCCAATAAAGTGGCATCATCAGCTTTCCTTAGACAGAGATCGCTTCATACACAGAATCCTAGCAATAACATAAGAAATAGGAGGAGTAGGCTATTCGGCCCTTCGAGCTCACTCCACCATTCAATAAGATCGTGGCTGATCATCGACCTCAACTCCACCTTCCCGCACTCTCCCCATATCCCGTGGTTCCCTTAGTATCCAAAAATCCATCAATCTCTGTCTTGAATATAGTCAACAACTGAGCATCTACAGCTCTCTGGGGTGGCGAATTCCAAAGATTCACCACCCTCTGAGTGAAGAAATTTCTCCTCAGTCCTAAATGACCGACCCCTTATTCGGAGACCCCTAGTACCCTGCTCCCCAGCCAGGGGAAACATCCTCCCAGCAGCTAACTTGTCAAGCCCTTTAAGAATTTTATACATCTCAATGAGATCACCTCTCATTCTTCTAAATTCTAGGGAATATGGGCTTAGTCTACTCAATCTGTCCTCATAGGACAATAGACATCTTAATTGGGGTGGGTGAAAACATATACACCTCATTACTGGATTAACAGTCAAATATTGGCCCAGAAATTGCTGGGAAAATAATGGTCACGGTGCTCTCCATTGTTAATACGTAAAAAATCCAACAATTTGTGGTAAGGAAGAGATATGGCACGAGTTATGAATCGCCAGATGATCTGCTGTTAGCCTCACACAAGCTTTAGCTCGCTGTCAACCTCCCCATGAGTGTCAGGAAATTGCTGGTTTTGCGTCGCAAATACAAATTAATCTCGCTGCAGATATTTAGGGCGGCTATTTCACAACGCATGGACCCTTTATTACGAGAGTTATGCTTAAGCATTGCCACTCAACCTCAGAGGCCCAGAAAGGGAACAACTGAAACTGTGAAGTCTCACTCCTGCAAGTAGTAAATTTTTCCCTAGAGGATTTTTAAATTTTAGATTTCTTAAATGATTTTCTTACTTTTCCTTTCTGTCGCTTTATCCAGTGTTTCTTTCCCTCTCTTTGTTTCCCTTTCTGTATCTAATTTGACTCTAATTCACCCTATTTATTTCTTTGTTGTTCACTCTGTTTCTTTCGCTAGCCTTCAATTTCATTGGTTAAGGAGACAGATGTTCATGAGGTCCCAGATGCCTCATCACGTCATTATAAATTCGCATTTCCAGCAATTCATGGCGCAAAAATAATATGAGGTGAAGGACGAGGGGAAAAATCCAATTTGTGGCGATGTACCGCTCCAGTAATTTCTGGACCAATAATCTATTCTGAATCAATAATCTAATCTGACTCGCCGTTGGTCTGTTTTTGAATTTATTTTATCTATTGATTTTTAATACTGTACTTTTAACAAAAATCAATAAAAGTGAAAATACCTAAACTTCTGCTGTCATGTTAGCTTTTCTGGACTCACTTTCCCAACTCTCTGCTTAAATAGCTCACATTTTATTCAGTTGAAATATTAAACAGCTCTCAAAGTATAAGTAAGCGTACTTGAACTTCTAACATTTTTTACCCGAGTTTAACAAATAATTAAGAAATAATTAATTGTTTAGTCAGTTGATACAATACCATCACTGACTGCCACAATCAATCCACTAAATCTACATGATCAACAAACAGTGAAATTAACTGTATGGTTAGTTAAGTAACGATACTTATTGAATTATTAAACACGACTGTAAAAGGCAATGTGATGAATTTGATCATTTGCAATCAATTCTTAATGCAGTATCTTTGATGGCCGCAACTTAACAGAACTGCCACATTCTGAAGCTTGTCAATAACTGTTTTCTCTGAATCAACTTCCCCAGTCAATTTCAGGATATCCAGCTTCCTTTGATGCCTTGTTGAACCAGTAATCTGTTATTTTATCCATCCTGTCACGTTAGCCCTTTCAAGCAGTTTCTGTGAACCTCGCTGATTCCAGCATTGTACCTGGTGTTTCAGATTAAAGTGGATCCACTTGTCTCCGCATACCACACCAACATGAGCTGTATTGCTTTTCTGCCATTCCGTAAACTGAGAGTTATGGGAGAGCAGGGCCGGATAAAAGCAGCTGAATTTTGGAGTTTGTGGATGGTGGCCAGAAAAAAAAAAGTATTGGAATATTTGAGTCTAGAAGTGACAAAGGCACAGAAGAGGACGTCAGTGGCACAAAGGCTGAGGTAGGCAATGCTGCGCATGTAAAATAGTCAGGCTGAGAGATGGATTAAATGTAGGATTTGAACTTCAGCTCAAGGTCAAAGAGAGAGTCCTGCCTGGTTCAGTCTAAACAAGTGGCTGGGGAAGGAGATACTCAGTTATATGGATGCTACTGATATAGGGACACAAAACCCGTGCCACATCAGCACTTTCTATACATCCCCAATCCAGCTCTCTCTTTCTTCAACTTGTACCCCCTTGCACACCGCCTGTTCCTCTGTATGGACCTAAAATGCATCAGCTCCACATACAGTTCTCCCACCATTTCCTGTTCAAAAACCCTTCAGCTGTTTTCTGTTCTACTCACAGCATTAAAAAGGCCTTTGACAAAGTTGTTAGCAGCATCCTTTGTGACTACAATTGTAGGAAGTTATCCTTCCTTGCCTCCCTGACCTGTAAATAGCTTTTTGGCACGACTGATAACGTCATCTAGTTCATTTTCCTGGAACCATCCTCTCATGGTTCCACAGTTACCTATTTTAATGCTGCTAGGACACCACCACAATAGTTATTCCACCAGTAGCTAGTCAACTTAGACCCATGGGCCTAGAAATTGGATCATGTCCAAAGTGAGACAGTGCACACTGCACGTGACTAAAATGGCTGGTGTCAGGACCACGGCAAATTGGTCGGCCGACCTCATTTATATGCTACCAGTGTGGTGAGGGTGCCAGTCGACAAAGGCAGCTTGACAAAATAGTATGCTAGTATGTCAATAGTGGGAAAAGAGCCCCAGGTGGGCAGAGGAAACGCTTCAAGGACACCCTCAAAGACTCCTTGAAAAAGTGTAACATCCCCACCGACACCTGGGAATCCCTGGCCCAAGACCGCACAAAGTGGAGGAGAAGCATCAGGGAAGGCACCGAACACCTCGAGTCTCTTTGCTGGGAGCAAGCGGAAGCCAAGCGCAGGCAGCGCACGTCAACCCAAGCACCCCACCCACCCACCCGTTCAACCGCCATCTGCCCCACCTGTGACAGAGTCTGTAGGTCCTGCATTGGACTCATCAGTCACCTGCGAACTCATTTTTAATGTGGAAGCAAGTCATCCTCGGTTCCGAGGGACTGCCTAAGAAGAAGTGGGGGAAGTACAAAAATCTGATGACTGGAGGGACCCCCTATGGGCCTCACACAGACCCTCTAACATCTCAGGGTTCCAGGTTGAAAACTTATGTCTTACCCATGCCAGAGGTTCAATCCTTGCCCCTCCATACTTTGTCTACATGCTGCCCCTCAAGACATTATCTGGGCGCTGAACTCTACATATGCCATCTCAAGCCACCTCGCAGCATAATTATTGTGCTAAATGCCTGCTTGCTTGACACATTTAAGTTTTTCCAACCTAACAATGACAAGACTGAAACCAACCTACTCACTCGATTAGAAACTCCACACCTAACCCTAGATTCCATTCCTCTCCCTGGCTGCTTGCTCATGTTGAACTCGACAGTTTGAAACATCAGTGTATTGTTTGAGCCTGAACCTAATTTCAAACTCCATATCCTATCTATTAACACTTTTGTCTTTACCTAATTCCCGCAACACCGATACCCTCACATACGTTTGACACATCCCGCCAGGAAATGGCCTCGCTACATCCTCCTCCCACCTACCCAAATTCCTTCCTCTCCCACCTTCTCAATTGGTGACAGTCATATTTGTCACATCCCCACATTCTGGAACTCAATCCCTAAATGCCTCAATTTATTGTACCTCTCCTCACCTCAACATTAACATCACTTCTCTTTAAAGCTGCTAGCATTTCAGGTGAAGACCAGTCTAACAAAGAGCCCAAACCAAAATTGTGAACCTGTCATTTCTATTTACAAATGCTCCTGGAGCTGCTACACATTTCATAACTCCGATTTCCAACAGTTTTTTTTAAAAATACATTTGAAATCTGCTTTGATGCAAACGTGGCAGCAGCACAATTATGGTATCTGACTGCGTATATGTGGAAGTGCTGTCTGAGTGACAGAAGCAATGGGCTCCACTTTGTGCAGGTTTGTGTAGCTGCACAAGCCTAACTACTGGAGCCAATTGTAAAATGAAATAACAAAGATCAGGACATGGCTGAACGCCACAGCTGCCCAGCCTCAGCCGCCTCTTCCTCCCGGGTGTAGAAACACCGGGACAAGGCCTCAGCCAGCAGCCACTACCCAGCACAAAACCGGCCGCCACATCCTAACTTACAGCCGTCACCCCGATTGACAGGCACCATGAACCAATCACAAACGCCACTGCCCCTCTTCCGCCAATCAGCTGTCCGGGAGGGGGCGGGACACTGCCGCCATCGCGTTGGGTTGAGTTACTCGCTCACCGGCGTTTTCCAACCCCGCTTGACAGACAGAAACATTCACAAGCACGAAAAGCCGCCTATTCACCTCTCAAAAGCCACCGCTTCCCACGGCACCGGGTTTCGTCAAGAACGTGTCTTATCGGAATGGGAAGTGCGACTGAAACCCGCTGATCAGTCGAGCGGCTCGGACACAGGCTCCCTCAGCAGCAGGCGGCCGCCATCTTTGACGACGTTGCATTTACAGGGGCTCTTGGGTAAAGTGGCATCCTCTGTAAAGGGCTCAGTGATGATGTGTAAGGGTTGGGTGGAGGTGTGTGTATGAGGTATCAATGATGAGTGTACAAGATATCCAATTATATACACATTATTATTATTAATATCTACATTAGCTTCCCCAACCCATTAAATTCAAAATGTTATTGAATAAATCCCTCACTGCTTGGATGGGCATCCTGTTGGTAATTTGTATTTTTTGTTGTTACTTTAAAATTGCAACTGTGGTCAGGGGATACTTACAAATAAGCCAGTTAAATTTGATATGAATAAAAATCAAGAATCTGGAAATCTGAAACAAAAACAGAAATTGCTGAAAACATTCCGCAATGTCGGTCAGCATCCATGGCAAGAACAGACAAGTTAATAACGGACCAATTCTTGCTGGAACCGGGCATCTCGCGGTGTATGCCGTTAGACTTTTCCGACACCCTTCAGCTCGAAAAATGCTGGAAGTGCGAGCAGATAACCGTAGTCTATCTCTTTAACAAAAACAACAATTTGCATTTATATAGCACCTTTAACGTGGCTAAAACGTACCAAGGCGCTTCACAGGAGCGTTTTCAAACAAAATTTGACACCAAGCCACGCAAGGAGATATTAGGGCAAGTGACAAAAAATTTTGACGAAGAGGTAGGTTTTAAGGAGCATCCTTAGCAAGGGAATTCCAGAGCTTAGGGCCTCGGCATCTGAAGGCACGGCCACCAATGGTGGAGCGATTAAAATCGGGGATGTGCAAGAGAGGCAGAATTGGAGGAGCACAGAGATCTTGGAAAGTTGTAGGGCTGGAGGAAGTTACAGAGATAGGCAGGGGTGAGGCCATGGAGGGATTGGAAAACAAAGATGAGAATTTTCAAATCGAGCCATTCTGGACCGGGAGCCAGCATAGGTCAGCGAGCACTGGGGTGAGGGGTGAATGAGACTTGGTGCGAGTTAGGATACAGGCAGCAAAGTTTTGGATGAGCTCAAGTTTATGGAGAGTGCAAGGTGGGAGGCCAGCCAGGTGACCATTGGAATTGTAACAAAGTCAAGGGTTTCTGCAGCAGCTGAGCTGAGGCAGGGCCAGAAACGGGCGATATTACCATGGTGGAAGTAGGCGGTCTTGGTGATGGAGCGGATATGAGGTAATCTCGGTCAAATAGGACACCAAGGTTGCGAATGGTTTGGTTCAGCCTCAGACAGTGGCCAGGGAACGGAGTTTGTGGCAGGGACCGAAGACAATAGCTTCGGTCGATTTAAAGATTGGAAAAGAAACAGGTACAATGGAGAAGGAGCGTGAATTAGAGTCAAATCAGGCGCAGAAGGATAAATAAAGGGAGGGAAAGAAGACTGGATTAAAAGAAACAGAAAGGAAAAGGGGGGAAATTAAAAATTGAAATTTTAAATATCTCTAAAAAGAATTTACTACATGCCGGAATGTGACTGAACAGTTTAAATTTCACTGGCCTTCTTGGTCAGTGGCCCAGACTTGGTCTATTCAGGGTTTTTTTTTCTGGTTTGTGAGCCAGCTTTCTTCCCATGCTGCAATCTCCCCTTGAAGAGTTAAACAGCAGAGAAAGAGAGAGGAGGAAAGAGAGGAAGAAACATAGAGGGAGGAGATAGAGTGGAAAGAAAGAGGCAGCAGAGAGGAGAGTGTGAGTGAACCAGAAAAGGGGAGAAAGAAAGTGAACCAGAAAGAGTGAACCAAACGAGGACCAAACAGAGAACCAGAAAGGGAGAGCAAGAGAAGAGAGAACGAAAAAGGGAGACAGATTAACAGAAGTGAGAGACAGGAAAAAGAGAGATAGAAATTATGAAAAATAAATAAGGAACATAACTTCCTGCACTGCTTAAAGTATTGCTATGGGATCTTTCACATCCACCTCAAAAGGCACATGGGATCTCGATTTAATATCTCATTGGAAAGACGGCACCTCCAGCAATGCAGCCCTTTCTCATTACTGCACTGAAGGTACCCAGTGATGATATGTGCAAAGTATTCATGGAGGAGTGCTGCTAGGTGGATGGTGCTCAAGATATCCAATGAGGTGTTCTGCTGGGTGGCTATGTGTACAAGATATCTGGGATGTGTGCTACTGGGTGGATATGTGTACAAGGTATCTGGAGGGTGTGCTGTTGAGTGGATGTGTACAGAAAATATCCATGGATGTGGACCTCTGTGTGGATATGTATAAAAGTATCTGGGAATATGTGCTGGGTGGATTTGTGTGCAAATCTCTGTGTGTGTATGTGTGTAAGATATGCTTTCTGTTTTAAGAGTAATGAATCCTGTCATATGGAACATGTTGTATTATCTATCCTTCATGGAAACATTCTTACAGAAAAATGACTCAATATGGAACATCGTCAATGGCTCTCCAAAAGGAGGAGGCACTGGAACATGTTAGAAAGTTCCCTCAGAGGACAGCTGAGATGGCAGAGTGTCTCATCTTTAGTGACTTTTGGATGGTGATGAGGGAGGGACCTTCCAGCCTGATCATTTACACACAGCTGGAAAGTCGTTAACACAGCATGGAAACGTGTCACAGTATGGATTTCAGAAATTGAGTTTGCAAAGAAAGTTGGATACAAATTAATTGGTTATTGAAGTATCTCCTTAACAGGGGGCTACGCTCTATGGTCTGTTTCCCAGAACACACTCCGAGACAAAATGTAACTGTTGGTGGAAAGCTGTCAATTTGGTCAAAGATACCCTATGATCTGTCTAGAATTTGCTGGGTTTTGTAGACTAATATTTTCTATGGTCCAGTACTGTTCTGGGTATGCAATAATGCAAAATGGAACTATTGCAAAATCAAAGAGGAGATCTAGTCCCTTTAGTGCAAAATCTAAACATGTCTATATGTTTGCCTTACTGATTAAAATAGACTAAGAACATACAATGACTTTATTTAGCTGTCTGTATGACTGTAAAAAAATTTTTGAAGATCTATTTCACAAACATCTTCTGTTACATGCACAATTTTTATTTATGATCTAGTTCGAAACCATCAAAAAATGAACAATGACTGCTGCAAAATGTAATAAAGCTGCTGTTGTTAACTGTATTATGTATTACAACAACTTGCATTTATATAGCACCTTTAACATAGAAAAATGTCCCAAGGCACTTCATAGAGGCATAATCAAAAATGGACACTGAAACAAAGGAGATATTAGGAGGAATGACCAAACGCTTGGTAAAAGAGGTGGTTTAAGGAGGGCCCTTTGAGGAGCAGGAGGTGAAGAGGCAGTGGGGCTTAGAGAGGGAATTTCAGAACATTGGAGACCAGGTGGCTGCATTGGTAGGGCAAAGCGAGTGGGGGAGGCAGAAGAGGCCAGAGTCAGAGGAAGGGAGAGTTTGAGAGAGGGTTGTAAGGTTGGAGGAGGTTAGAGAGAGAGGGAGGGGCAAAGCCACGAAGGAGTTTAAACACAAGGATGAGAATTTTAAATTGGAGGCGTTGAGGGAGAGGAGTCAATGTAAGTGAGTGAGCACAGGAGTGGTGGATGAGTGGGACTTTGTGCAAGATGGAATACAAGAGTTTTGGATGAACTGAAATTTATAGAGAGTGGAGGACGGGAGGTCAGACAGGAGAGTGTGGGGAACTGTTGTCTAGAGGTGAAACAGGCATGGATGAGGGTTTCAACAGTAGGTGGGTAGGTAGAGGCAGAAGCATGCGATATTACAGTGGTAGAAGTAGGCGACCTTTGTGATGGAAAGGATGTGGGGTTGGAAGCTCAGCTCGGGGTCGAACAGATAGCACGGGTACGGAGTTTGTGATGGGAGCCGAAGGTGATGGCTTCAGTGTTCCCAATGTTTAACTGGGGAAGGAATTGTGGTTCATCTAAGACTTGATGCTAGACAAGCAGTCTGACAACACAGAGGCAATGGAGGGGTCGAGAGCAATGTTCCCTATAAGCTGCTATGTTAAAGTTCGCGCATTAGCGGACCTGTGAATGTGTCACACGGCCCCCCCAAAAAAATCAAAAGCAAAATACTGCGGATACTGGAAATCTGAAATAGAAACAGAAAATGCTGGAAATACTCAGCAGGTCAGGCAGCATCTGTGGAGAGAGAAACAGAGTTAATGTTTCAGATTGATCACGTTTCAGGTCACTGATTGACCTGAAACGTTAACTCTGTTTCTCTCTCCACAGATGTTGCCTGACCTGCTGAGTACTTACAGCATTTTCTGTTTTTATTACAAAAAAAATGGCTAATGGAATGTTAACCTTTATAACTAGAGGGCTAGAATATACAGGAGAGGAAGCTTTCCTACAGAAAGAAATAAAGACTTGCATTTCTATAGCGCCTTTCACGACCTCGAGACGTTCCAAATCCTTTTGCAGCCAAAGAAGTATTTTTTGAAGTGTAGCCACTAATGTAATGTAGGAAACATTACAGCTATACAAAGCCTTCATTAGACACGTCTGTAGTACTGTGTACAGTTCTGGGTACTGCACCTTAGAAAGGATATATTGGCCTTGGAGTGCAGATTCACCAGAATGTAACCAGGGCTCCAAGGGTTAAATTATGAAACAAGATTGCATAAACTAGGCTTGTAGTCCCTGGAATATAGAAGGTTAAGGGGTGATTTGATTGAGGTTTTTAGGATTTTGAAAGGAATTGATGGGGTAGTTAGAGAGAAACTTTTTCAGCTGCTGGGCGAGTCTAGGACAAGGGGACATAACCTTAAAATCAGAGCCAGGCCATTCAGGAGAGAAGTTAGGAAACACTTCTTCACGCAAAGGGTGGTAGAAGTGTGGAACTCTCTCCCACAAAAAGCAGTAGCGGCTAGCTCAATTAATAGTTTTAAATCGGAGATCGATAGATTTTTGCTAGCCAAGGGTATTAAGAGATATGAACCAAGGCGGGTGGATGGAATTAGGATACAGATCCGTCATGTTCTCATTGTATGGGGGAACAGGCTCGAGGGGCTGGATGGCCTATTCCTGATCCTATGTTCCTATGTCCATCAATATCATGTGCCTTTTTACAGCTCTGTTTCTGATACAAAACTATTATATTTGGCTTCCAAATTTACAATCACCGGGAATTTCTGCAGGGGTTGTCCAGTGAGAGATCAGCGGAATCCCTGGAGAAATGGCTAAAAACAACCGTTTATGCTGTTCTCCAGGACGTCCACTGAACTTGTGGTGGGAGATCAGGAGAACCTCACAGAGATTATCCCCCAGTGTATTTTCCATTGTTTTTCAGCTTTAAACTGGTTACCAAAAGTTTTCTTTTCCAGTTAAATCGATTAACCTTGTCAAGTCTCCAATCAGTGGAAGGTCTATTTCAGTAAATCAATTTTAATGAATCAACAATTGACACAATTGTAAATGATTTAGCTGCATTAAATTAATCAGGACATTTTCTACTTTGTTAAATCTGCAATTCTGTGTCGTGCCTGCTATCAGTCTGCTGTTAATGATAATGTAATTTAAGTGTATTCAATTCAACATAGCAGTTTGCACCATGCTAAGTTTATTATTTTATGTAATGTCCACTGTTCAATCTGGTTTTGACTTTTTCCTTGGTCAGTTTGCTGTCTCACACAAAACCCATGAAGGGACTCCAAACCAAGCTATTGACAAATCCATACAGGTAGAGTTTTGTTTGCCTGATATGGAGTAAAAGAGCAGAGAGACTTAGGGGTTCAAATGCACAAATATTTGTAAGTGGGAGGATAGGAATAAAGCTGTAAAAAAAACATGAGATACTCAATTTTATAAATAGAGGACAAGGTACGAAAACAAAGGTAATGCTAAACTAGACATATCATTGGTTAGACGGTAGTTAGAATGTTGTGTCCAGTTTTGGGTATTCTACTTTGGGAAAGATGTCAAGGCCATAGAGAGGGTACAGAACAGATTTACTAGGATTTACATGATAAGGATGTGAGGCTTCAGTTATGATGAGAGACTAGAGATAATGGGGTTTTTCGCTAGAACTGAAACATTTTAAGAAGAGCTCTAACAGAAGTGATCAAAATTATGAGAAGTTTTGACAAGGTAAATAGGAAAAACTATTTCCACTAATCAGTGATCCAGTAACTAGAGGGCATACATTTAAATTATCATCAGGAAAATAAAGAGAGGTTAGAAGATTTTTTGGGGGGTGGAGGGTTGTTAGCATATGGGAGACACTATCCGAAACAGTGGTTGAAGCAGAATCCATTATAGCTTTTAAAAGGGAAATGGATAAATATTTGGGGGGAAAAGGTGTGGAGAAATGGAATCAAGTAGATAGTTGTATCAGGCAGCCGGTGCAGGCTTACTGGATCAAATACTCTCCTTATGTGCTGCTAACTTCAGTAGTGAATTCAGCCTCTTTATAATTAAAACATCTCTATAAAATCACACCATAATCTCTCCTGTTTAATGAAAATAGCAACAGTTTCTCAAGTCTTTCTTTTAATTTGTATTTCTTGATACCACAAGCATTCTAGTGAATTTGCACTATACCCTCTCTATTGCCTCAACATCCCTCCTATAACCAAATTATTGATGTGTCAGTGGTCTCAGACAGAATCCTGTGGGACACCACTACTCACTTCCAGCCACTCTGAGAAACTGCCCTTAACTCCTACTTTCCGTTTCTTCTCTTCTGAGCAGTTTTGATCCAATTTTTTACCCTTAGTTCCATACCCCTTAATCTTTTCCAATTGTATTCTGTGTGGTGCCTTGTCAAAAGTATCTGAAAGGCCATGTACACCACATATTCCCCATCCACCTACTTAGTCACTTCTTCAAAGAACTCTTATCAGGTTTGTCAAGCACAGTTTTTCTTTGTGAAACCTGTGCTGGCTGCTTCCAATTATGTTCTCTTCATCTAGATATTTAGTCATTTTAAAGATTACAAAATTTTCCCTACCCACAGATGCTAAACTAAGTGACCTTAGTTTAATTACTCGGGTTAGCTGTCTCCTTTTTTGATAGTGGGTATTACATCAGCCTTCTCAAGTCCCCCAGCACACATCCACTCTCAACAGGGCTCTGAAATATAATTTCTAGGGCCTCTACTATTTCTTCCACCATTTTCCTCAGGTTCCATATTTTGTCCTCCTTTAGCATAATTAATTTCTCATTCATTCCTTTTTATTTATTATATCTTTCATCTGCCTTTTAACCAATTTAGGACTTATCTCCTCTCCAATATCCTTCTTCGCTGCTGCTGATGACCATCTCACTCCATTAACCTCTAGAACCCCTTCCCTTTCTGTCAATTTCATCCCCTCACCACACACCAACTCAGACTGTCACCAGTGTAGATGAGGCACAAGGTATCATGAGGTCTACCTGGGGCAATATATTTTTGTTAACGGTGGTCCAGAAGACATGTTTAGGTGTGGAATTATTTCAGTTGGCAGGAAGGCTGGGGCTATATAACACTGTAAAGTTTCAAAGAGTACAACTTTAATCCATGGAGAATTTATAACTCATAGGGGGAAAAATTCAGCATCACCCCGTTTGGGGCACCATTATCGGCCGTGCGCAAAGTTTAGCGCCTGGCGCTAATTATCGCCTCCGATGGCAAACTTGGCTTTTATCGCCCCTGGAGGTGATTGGAGCGCTAAATCAGGCGCTTCACACCTGTCTTAAGGCACAAAGGCCGAGGAGCGAGGCGCTACCTCAGAGCGCTGGCGAAGCTCATGTGATGTCAGTCAGCAATGGAACACAGACACACTGGCGCCGGCCAGTTTTTAAAGGGGCGTTCTGACGAAAGGTCATCGACCTGAAATGTTAACTCTGTTTCTCTCTTCACCTGCTGAGTTTCTCCAGCATTTTCTGTTTTTATCTTAAAGAGGAGGGTTGATTTTGCTCTCCATCCACATCCTGCTCATTGCAGCCTTGAATCTCGGCCTGAAGAGACCTGTACATCAAATCTACTGGAAAGAACAATGGAGGGACCCAGGGAAAGAGCTCAGAGTGTAGCCCCCACAGTCTCTTCTAAATCGATACAAGGGCAAATCAAAATGAACTTGCAAAGTGCTGCTCAGTACCCAAAACTCCTTCACACAGTGTTGAATCTCTCCAGAAGTCTCTCTCTCTCTCAGAATGCGTGGTGCAAAAGTGTCACCAACAAAAAAAGGCAGGAAGTGGTCGCCTTTAAATAGCGCTTCCCCAGTCCCTTTCTGACTGCAAAACGCTCCCCTCAACCTGTCATTACTAGCGGCAGGCGGTAAGGCAGGGGGCGTCACTCAACATCCGGTCCGGGGCGCTAACGGGGCGTTGCGCATTCAACTGACGTCACGATCTGCTGGCGCAGGAGATCATGGCCTCTATCTGCACTGTGGGGTTTCTGTGATTCTGTGATTCTGTGAATGTTTAGCACCGCCGCAAAATGTCTAGTTAATTTCACGAGCGGCGCAAACATCGCCGTGCCCGGGTGCTAGTTGCTTTGCGCCCCATTAGCACCCTCTTAAGGCGCTAACAGGAGGCGCAAACCAACTGAATTTTTCCCCCATACTGTCATAAGAGCAGCAGAAAAAATTTCCACCCACACCAGAAATTTCACTGGAATGAAAATGGGACGTAAACCTAACAGAAACGAGTCCCCCCTTAAAATGACATTCAAAATTGGGATGAACCTGCAATACATCCCTATCTTCCCAACAATGATGTAGATTTGTGGTCCCCACAATTGCAGTCTAGAACACCGATGGTACGTTTGTGTCAAACAGAATCTTATTGCTCAGCCTCAGAAGGACATCTCCCAGACAATTTGCCAGTTCTGGGTGCTGATGTCCAATATCACTACTATCCTTCCCACATTCAACTAGAGCTGCTTTTAGGAACTTAGCATGAATACGGTCCGTGCCTGCTGCCCCACTATTAGCCAGATGATGCAGAATGCTCCCACTGAAGTGGTTCATTAAGGCCGCCAGCTTTTTCAACCTGAATATACATAGCCCTTCACTATGGCTTGTGGCTCAGATGCCGACTCTGTGTAATGTTATCTCCAGACCATGGGCAAAATGACAATATTGCGGATGCTGAAAAACATAATGGCCCAGAAATTCAGGTCGGGGGCTTCCCGCGGGTGCAAGCCCCCGATCTGCACTTACCTTGCGCGCCGGCCGTTGAGCTGTGGGCCCCTGTGGAATTCCGATCTGGGGCCTGGTCCAGCTGCCAGTGCGCAGTGCTTGTGTATCACAGGGGCGCAGTTAGTTCGATGTGTCCCCTGGGATCACGTGGGCCATGGGGAGCCAATCAGAGCAGGGAATGCTCCATTCATAAGTCTGACAGTAAGTGCTGTCAAGACTTATAAATACTACGGCCCCAAAACAGCACTAAATCTTCAAATAATTCTTTTTTTAAATCACATTTTTTAAATAAACTATAAATTACATGAAATAACTATTTTAAACAATAATTTAAATTTTTGAAAAAAATAGTTTTATTTTCTAACAGGGCTAAAAATAAACTTACCTTGCTTTAAAGTATTTAAAAATAATAAACCTGTGGAAAAGTTTTAATTTAAATTAATTCACCACTTACCTTGTAAAAAGCAGGCCTTACGCCTGCTTTTTACATTTCTAACTTCTGGAGACTTACCTTCCCAGGAAAACCTGTAAAAAAAAAACGAAGTTCGTTGCGCACGCGCAGCCTCTCCTGCGCACGCGTTCGACCTCTGAACCCCTTCGTTCAGAGGAACGGAAGTGTCGGTTTCCCATGCATGCGCAGTGCATGCAGGAAACCGGCACTTCCATTGGGCCTACGGGTGAGTACCCCGTGCGTACTCACCCGTGGAGACCCGAATTTCTGGGCCAATAAGAACATAAGAAATAGGAACAGGAGTAGGCCATTCAGCCCCTCGAGCCTGCTCCGCCATTCAATAAGATCATGGCTGATCTGATCTTGGCCTCAACTCCACTTTTCTGCCTGTTCCCCATAACCCTTGACTCCCCTGTAGCTCAGAAATCTGTCTATCTCAGCCTTGAATATATTCAATGACTCAGCCTCCACAGCTCTCTGGGGTAGAGAATTCCAAAGATTCACAACCCTCCGAGAGAAGAAATTCCTCCTCATATCTGTCTTAAATGGGCGACCCCTTATTCTGAAACTATGCCCCCTAGTTCTAGATTCCCCCACGAGGGGAAACATCCTCTCAGCATCTACCCTGTCAATCCCCCTCAGAATCTTATGTTTCAATAAGATCACCTCTCATTCTTCTAAACTCCAATGAGTATAGGCCCAATCTGTTCAACCTTTCCTCATAAGACAACCCCTTCATCCCAGGAATCAATCTAGTGAACCTTCTTTGAACTGCCTCCAATGCAAGTATATCCCTCCTTAAATAAGGAGAACAAAACTGTACGCAGTACTCCAGGTGTGGTCTCACCAACGCCCTGTACAGTTGTAGCAAGACTTCCCTACTTTTATACTCCATCCCCCTTGCAATAAAGGCCAACATTCCATTTGCCTTCCTAATTACTTGCTGTACCTGCATGCTAACTTTTTGTGTACTAGGACACCCAGATCCCTTTGTACCGTAGCGTTCTGTAGTCTCTCAATTTAAATAATATTTTGCTTTACTATTCTTCCTACCAAAGTGGATAACCTCACATTTTCCTACATTATACTCCATCTGCCAAATTTTTACCTACTCACTTAACCTATCTATATCTCTTTGCAGATTGTGTCCTCCTCACAACTTGCTTTCCCACCTATCTTTGCATCATCAGCAAATTTGGCTACAGTACACTCGGTCCCTTCATCTAAGTCATTAATATAGATTGTAAATAGTTGAGGCCCCAGCACTGATCCCTGTGGCACCCCACTAGTTACAGTTTGCCAACCTGAAAATGACCCATTTATCCCGACCCTCTATTCTGTTAGTTAGCCAATCCTCTGTCCATTCTAATATATTACCCCCAACCCCGTGAGCTCTTATCTTGTGTAGTAACCTTTTATGTGGCACCTTATCGAATGCCTTCTGGAAATCCAAATACACGACATCTACTGGTTCCCCTTTATCCACCCTTCTCCTTACATCCTCAAAGAACTCTAATAAATTTGTCAAACATGATTTCCCTTTCATAAAACCATGTTGACTCTGCTTGATTGTATTATGATTTTCTAAATGTCCTGCTACTACTTCCTTAATAATGGTTCCAGCATCTTCCCAATGACAGATGTTAGGCTAACTGGCCTATAGTTCTGTTATTATTACAGATGTTAGGCTAACTGGCCTATAGTTTCCTGCTTTCTGTCTCCCTCCTTTCTTGAATAGGGGCGTTACATTTGCAGTTTTCCAATCTGCTGGGACCTTTCCAGAGTCTAGGGAATTTTGGAATATTACAACCATTGCATCCACTATCTCTGCAGTCACTTCTTTTAAGACCCTAGGATGCAGGCCATCAGGTCCAGGGGATTTGTCAGCCTTTAGTCCCATTAGTTTGCCTAGTACTTTTTCTCTAGTGATAGTGATTGTTTTAAGTTCCTCCCTCCCTTTTGTGTCTTGATTTTCCACTATTATTGAGATGCTTTTAGTGTTTTCTACCATGAAGACTGATACAAAATATTTGTTCAAAGTCTCAGCCATTTCCTTGTTTCCCATTATTAATTTCCCAGTCTCATCCTCTAAGGGACAAATGTTTACTTTAGCTACTCTTCCTTTTTATATACTTGTAGAAGCTCTTACTGTCTGTTTTTATATTTCTTGCTAGTTTACACTCAATCAATTTTCTCCCTCTTTATTATTTTTTAGTCATCCTTTGCAAGTTTCTAAAAATGTTGCAATCTTCTGGCCTACCACTAATTTTCGCAATATTGTATGGGGGAGAAATTCGGTATCGCCCCATCTGGGGCGCAATTATCGGCTGAGCGCAAAGTTTAGCGCCTGGCGCTAATTATCGCCTCCGACTGCAAAATTGGCTTTTATCGCCCCTGGAGGTGATTGGAGCGCTAAATCAGGCGCTACACATCTCTCTTAAGGCGCTAATGCCGAGGAGCGAGGCACTACCTCAGAGCGCTGACGAAGCTCATGTGATGTCAGTCAGCAATGGAACACAGACACACTGGCGCCAGCCAGTTCTTAAAGGGGAGGGTTGATCTTGCTCTCCATCCACACCCTGCTCATTGCAGCCTTGAATCTCGGCCTGGAGAGACCTGTACATCAAATCTGCTGGAAAGAACAATGGAGAGGCCCAAGGAAAGAGCTCAGAGTGCAGCCCCCATAGTCTCTTTTAAATCGATGCAAGGAAGGTCAAATCAAAATTAACCTGCAAAATGCTGTTCAGTACCCAAAGCTCCTTCACACAGTGTTGAATCTCTCCAGAAGTCTCTCTCTCTCCCTCAGAATGCGTGGTGCAAAAATGTCACCAACAAAAAAGGCAGGAAGTGGTCACCTTTAAATAGACCTCCCCCGTCCCTTCCTGACTGCAAAATGCTCCCCTCAACCTGTCGTTGCTAGAGGCAGGCGGTAAGGCAGGGGGTGCCACTCAATATCTGGTCCACAGCGCTACCTGGGTGTTGCACACTTGACAGATGTCACGATCTGCGGGCGCAGGAGATCGTTGCGGTAGTGTTTAATACTGCCGCAAAATGTCTGGTCAATTTCGCGAGCGGTGCAAACATCGCCACGCCCCAGCGCTAGTTGCTTTGCACCCCATAATTAGGGCGCTAACGGGAGGCGCAAAGCAACCGAATTTTCCCCCTATGCCTTTTATTTCAATTTGATACTCTCCTTAACTTCCTTAGTTAGCCACGGATGGTTCATCCTTCTCGTAGAGTCTTTCTTTCTCACTGGAATATATCTTTGTTGAGAGTTATGAAATATCTCCTTAAAATTCTGCTGCTGCTTATCTACCATCTTACCTTTTAATCTATTTTCCCAGTCCACTTTAGCCAACTCTGTCTTCATATCCTTGTAATTGCCTTTATTTTAGTTTAAGACATTAGTTTCAGACCCAAGTTTCTCACCCTCAAATGGAATGTGAAATTCTATCATGTTATGATCACTCTTCCCTAGAGGACCCTTTACTATGAGATCATTAATTAATCCTGTCTCATTACACATTACCAGATCTAAAATAGCCTGTTAACTGGTTGGTTCCACAATGTATTGTTCTAAGAAACTGTTCTGAATACACTCTATGATCTCGTCCTCAAGGCTACCTTTGCCAATTTGATTTGTCCAATCGATATGAAGATTAAAATCACCCATGATTATTGCAGTACCTTTCTTACAAGCCCTCATTATTCCTTGATTTATACTCTGTCCTACAGTGTAGCTACTGTTAGGGGGCTGTAGACTGCTCCCAGCAGTGACTTCTTTCCCTTATCGTTTCTTATCTCCCCCCAAACTGATTCTACATCTTGATCTTCTAAGCCAATATCATTTCTCACTACTGTACTGATCTCATCCTTTATTAACAGAGCTACCCCACCTCCTTTTCCTTTCTGCCTATCCTTCCGAAATGTCAAATACCACATAATATTCAGTTCCCAGCCTTGGTCAGCTTGCAACCACGTCTCTGTAATGGCTATCAGATCATACCCATTTATTTCTGTTTGTGCCGTCAATTCATCTATCTTGTTATGAATGCTGCATGCATTCAGATAAAGAGCCTTTAATTTTGTCTTTTTACCATTTTTCCTTACTCTGACCCTATTTGCTGGTGCACTCTTATGCTTGTATGCTCTATCCCTTCCTGTCACACTCTGGTTATCATTACCCCATATCGCTACCCTGCACTATTGCCTTGTCCTTTCTCTTTAACTTTCTAAGTTTCCCCTTACCTGAACCCTTCCCCCCACTATTTAATTTAAAGCCCTATCTACAGCCCTAGTTATTGGATTCACCAGGACACTGGTCCCAGCATGGTTCAAGTGAAGCCCGTCCCATTGGAACAACTCCCTCTTTCCCCAGTACTGGTGCCACTGCCCCATGAATCGAAAATGGAAATATAAACAGAAAATGCTGGAAATACTCAGCGGGTCAGGCAGCATCTGTGGAGAGAGAAACAGAGTTAATGGGCTGGATTTTGACAATGGAGGCGAGACTGCTGCTTGTCGTGTCAATGTCCCGCCTCCATCCTCGCCTGACAATTCAGAGGGATTTTCCCCTGATTGAGCTTGTTAAGCCCACCCTGCAGGCTCAGCAAGCCAATTAGGGAAGAAGTCACTGACAGATCACGTCAACGTTAGACGTGCTATCTGTCAAGACTTCTTGAAAGAAGAAATGACAGCAATTGACAGCTCTGTGAAGCTGTCAAACACTGACATTCTCTTGAGTTTGATTAGTTTTTGTGGTGAGGACTGAAAAAACATTGTAAAAAAGTAAATTTCAGATGTCTGATGGATCGGAGGGTCCATCAGCCATTACTTGAAATTGACAAGGTGGATGTCGGCTCTCCCGATCCAGCGCAGCTAAAGGCTATAGAAGTAAAAAAAGGTAAGTGAACACTTTAAACTTATCACTCACCTTGCATACTTACCACTCCACACTTGCACCCATCACTCACCTCTACACCTTACCTCCAGTTGCTTCCGACCGCTGCAGACCTGCTCCACGTCTCCTCCAACCAGGCGAGATTCTCCGAGGTTGGGAAGCCTTCACCTGTGAAGGTAAAATGGCACTAATCCTTTTTTCTGCCTGTTAACTACCTGTTAACAAGCAGTTAAAAGAATTAAAAGCCTTTCCCGCCTCCAGGAGACAGGACCGAAGCTGCACATCTTCCCGCCTCCTGGCAAAAGGGCACATGTAATGTATGTACCTTTAAGGGGAGAACTACTTTTTACAGCTCCTGTATACTGTAGTACCGGCAGTGACCACACCTGTATATAAACCCTGAGTAGTGATCTGTACAGTTAGTTCTAGAGTAACCCTCATTCAGTAAACACCTGTTGAATCGTTCCCTGCAGTCTTGTTGTCTAATTATTGAAGGACACAACATTAAGACACACGGATCTAACATTGGCGACGAGCAGATTCGAACCTACCTTCAACTCTGCATCACCTCCCAGGGATTCGCTGCTGGAGAACAGTGGAAGAAGGCCGAGTCCAGAAGCACGGGCGTCGACCACGGGCAACCGCCCAGTCATCCAGCGGAGATTTGAGCATCACAGGGGAGGCTGTCGAGAGCCAGGCTTAGCTTTCCAGTCACGGTGGTCCAGCGAAATGGGCTGGCAACAGGTACTGCGCAGACCCTTCCCGGACAGCGGCGGCTAGAGCCCACCGAGCGGCACAGAAAAGGCCGAGCAGCGTCGACGGGGGAGAGAGAGAGGGTAGAGCGCACAGGGTGCAGCCGGTGTTCAGGACTGAGCGGCGTCAACGGGGGAGAGAGGCGAGAGAGAGCAGAGCGCAGCCGGTGTTCAAGGGCCGAGCAGCGTCAACAGGGGAGAGAGGCGCGCAGGAAAATGCGCAGAGCGCAGCCAGTGTTCAAGGGCCGAGCAGCGTCAATGGGGGAGAGAGGCGCGCAGGAAAACGCGAGGCGCTGCCATTGCCACGAGGACCGCAGAGAGCGGCATTGGCAGCAGCGCAGTAGCAGCGCACGAAACCCACAGGGCATCGCCATTTGCCACGAGGACCGCCGAGAGCGGCATTGGCAGCAGCGCGGGAGACGCCATTTTAAGCCGTAGCGGGGAAGAAAGGAAAGCGCGGGAGATGCCATTTTAAGCCGCAGCGGGGAAGAAAGGAAAGCGCGGGAGACGCCATTTTAAGCCAGTCTAACCACACCCAAAAATGCCGAAGAGTGGCAGTATCACAGCGTTCGACAATGAAGTCGAAGATTGGATGACATATGTCGAACGCATAGAAGTATACTGCAAGGCGAATGAAGTGCCAGATGACAAGAAAGCGCTGGTATTGTTGAATTCAATGGGTGCAAAAACGTATGGCTTACTACGAAACCTAGTAACCCCAGAGAAGCCAGTAGAAAAGGATTTTGAAAACATAGTGTCAATCCTACAGGACCACTTAAACCCCAACCGCTGCTGATAGCAGAAAGATTTAAGTTTCACAAAAGGAACCAGCATAAAGATGAAAGTAATGCTGAGTCTTTAACGGAATTGTGCAAGCTATCGAAACACTGCCAGTTTGGAACGGGACCAGCAGATACTTTAAGGGACAAGTTTGCGTGTGGGCTTCAAAGTGAAGGAACCCACAAACGGCTTCTATCAGAAAAGGATCTTACGCTGGACAAGGCTTTCAGCATTGCAGTATCACACGAAGCAGCAGCATGGGGCGCGGCAGAGATACAACGGAGACCGCAAGAATATGGCACAAATGAAATGTCATACGGAACAGTGAAGTGCTATCACTGCGGCAGAACAACACACGACCATAATGATTGCTGGTTCAAGGACAAAGTGTGCAGACAGTGTGGAAAAGTAGGACACCTAGCAAGAGTCTGCAGGTTGGGAAAGAAAACCAGCAGCAAGAAATCTCCACAGGAGAAGTACAAGAAGGTACATAAGGTGACGGAGAGTAGTTCAGATGAACAGAAAAGTGATACAGACTCCGGAAGCAAGGAGCTGGGTTGTCTGAAACTACATAATGTGATCAAAACGGAGGATCACCAAACTATCTGGGTCACGCTCAAGATGATAGGAGTCCAAGTGAAAATGGAATTGGACACAGGATCAGCCCTAACAGTCATAAACCAAAGGGACGACAAGCGGCTATTCTCACATATACCCTTGAGAGATACAAAGATTGTCTTGAAGACGAACACGGGGCAAAAAGTCAACCCAAAGGAAAAATAAGGGTGAACGTTATATATAACGGCAAGGAAACACCAAAAATGGACCTATATGTATTGCCAGATGGAGGACCACCACTACTAGGACGTGAATGGATCCGGAAGATACAGCTAGATTGGCATTCCATACAAGCACTGACTGTAGATGCCAAAAAGGATGACGACGTCACACCTGGACGACTGTCAAAAATGCTAACTGACGCACAAGAAGTGTTCCAGCAGGGACTCGGAACACTAAAAGGCATAACAGCAACGATCAAAATAGAGGAAAATGCAAGCCCAAAGTTTTTTAAGGCCAGGTACCTTATGCGATCCGCCCAGCCGTCGAAGCAGAGCTGGAAGGTTTGGAACATTCAGGAGTACTGTCCAAAGTGGACTGGAGCGAGTGGGCTACACCCATCGTTCCTGTAATGAAGAGGTCGTTGAGTAATACGCCTGGGGAACCAAAGAAGGTTCGCATCTGTGGGGACTTTAAGGTGACAGTGAACCCAGTCCTTCACACTGTACAATATCCGCTTCCGCGGATTGAAGATATTTTCACCTCGCTATCTGGAGGGAAACGCTTCACTAAGATTGATCTGGCCCAGGCGTACCTGCAAATGGAGGTAGAAGAAGCCTCGAAACAGTACCTCACGATCAACACTCAGAAAGGTCTCTACCAATACAACCAGCTGGTGTTCGGGGTAGCATCAGCTCCGGCTATTTGGCAAAGGGCAATGGAACAAGTCCTGCAAGGGATTCCAGGGACCCAGTGTTATTTGGACGACATCCTGGTCACGGGCGAAAATGACAGTGATCACCTCGCCAACCTGGAGCAGGTGCTCACTAGATTGAAGGAATATGGGCTCCGAGCTAATCGCCACAAATGCGAGTTTTTCCAGAAGCAGATCTCGTATTGTGGCCACATTATTGATAAAGAGGGGTTACATAAGTCCCCTGAAAAGATTGAGGCAGTAGTCAAGGCTCCAGCACTGGAAAATGTGTCACAACTGAGGTCGTTCCTCGGGCTGGTGAACTACTACCATAAGTTCTTGCCCAATTCGTCTACCGTACTACACCCACTGAACACCCTACTGCAAACGGGGGTACCATGGAAGTGGAGTGATGAATGTAAACGAGCTTTCCAGAAGAGCAAAGCATTGATCACATCAAAAGAGGTGTTGGCTCATTTCAACCCAGCACTACCAATTCGGTTGGCGTGTGATGCATCACCCTATGGCATTGGAGCGGTGCTGTCGCACAAATTCCCGGACGGCTCAGAGAGGCCAGTAGCTTTTGCGTCTCGGTCACTAACCTCAGCCGAGCGTAACTACGCCCAGATTGACAGGGAGGCCCTCAGCCTACTGTGGGGAGTGAAAACGTTCAATCACTATCTGCACGGGCAGAAGTTCAACTTGCTGACTGACCACCAACCACTTGTCTCCATCTTTAATCCAAAGAAGGGCGTTCCGGTGATGACTGCGCAACGGCTACAAAGATGGTCCCTTTTTCTAGGGGCGCACCAATATGAAATCGAGTATAAGGGCACGAAACAGCATGGAAACGCTGATGGGCTATCACGCCTGCCATTGCCTACTGCGGAGGAAGCACCAGCAGTGGATCCTGTCGAAATATTTCATTCGACTATAATTGAATGCTTGCCAGTAACTAACGCTGGTATAGAGAAGGAGACCCGAAATGACCCGACACTGTCTCGGGTATATGATTTGACGGTGAAGGGATGGCCAGCACATGGCGACTCACTGTTGCCAACATTCTCATCCAGAAGAAAACAGCTGTCAGTATGCCAGGGGACCTTGATGTGTGGATCCCGAGTGGTAATTCCATCCAAGTTAAGGGAGAGAGTGGTCAATGAGCTTCACAAAGGTCATCTGGGAGGGGTGAAAATGAAAATGCTTGCTAGGGCTTATGTGTGGTGGCCGGGGATCGATCAGCAAATCGAGGACCTGACAAAGAGCTGCTCAGGATGCCAGAAGGTCCAAAATGCACCACCACATGCCCCTCTACACCCATGGGAGTGGCCCTCATCTCCATGGCAACGGGTGCATATTGATTTTGCTGGTCCATTCATGGACTCAATGTTTTTAAAAGCCGTGGATGCGCACTCGAAATGGCCTGAGGTGATCAAAATGTCCTCCACCACCATGGAGAAAACTATTGCAGTCCTACGGACCATTTTTGCCAGGAACGGCTTGCCAGAGCAGATTTGCTCTGATAACGGACCACAGTTTGTGTCCAAAGAGTTTCGAAGATTTATGAAAAGGAATGGGGTAAGGCATTACACATCCGCCCCATATCATCCAGCCACAAATGGATTGGCTGAGAGGTTCGTACAAACCTTTAAGAAGGCAATAAAGGCTATGTACAATGACAACATTCCGCTGCAGCACAAGGTGGACAATTTCCTGTTCGCCTACCGGAATGCGACACATGCAGTCACCAACCAGACCCCGGCCATGATGTTCTTTAACCGAAGGTTGAGAACTCGTCTGGATTTGCTCAGACCAAATGTACGAAGAGATGTTGAGAGTAAGCAATTCCAGCACATCAATGAGAAGCCGGCAAGGAGCTTCAATGTAGGGCAACCAGTCTTGGCCCGCGACTACCGAACAGAGAAATGGCAACCAGGAACAATATGCACACGGCAGGGGCCACTAATGTACACAGTGGATGTTGGGGAGAACATTGTGAGACGCCATGCTGACCAGATCCTAGAGTCACAGGAACGAGTCAACCCCATGTCTCGGCCATACGTACCTGGTGAGGAACCCAACGTACAGGTCGCATCTACCTCAGAAACAATAGCATTGGAAGCTGATGAATCAACTGATGACAGGGTGTTAGAATCGCCTCCGCACCAAGAGCGAGACACTCGGGAACGGCGTTATCCAGAAAGAATCAGGAAGCCTCCCCAAAGACTGAATTTATAAATAGACTATTTTCAGTTAATGTTGCATGTTAAAAGTGTTAATTGTAATTAGTTTGATATTTAATTGTTAAATGAGTGTTATGGTACTGTTAATCTAAAAGGGGAGGAATTGTAATGTATGTACCTTTAAGGGGAGAACTACTTTTTACAGCTCCTGTATACTGTAGTACCGGCAGTGACCACACCTGTATATAAACTCTGAGTAGTGATCTGTAAAGTTAGTTCTAGAGTAATCCTCATTCAGTAAACACCTGTTGAATCATTCCCTGCAGTCTGGTTGTCTAATTATTGAAGGACACAACATCAAGATACACGGATCTAACAGCACGGAGGCGGGATGGGGGTGGGTTTGCCACCCACCCCCAATTTCTCCAATTTTATGTGCTGTCCCGCCTCCATGCCCGCCTCCTTGGGGCTTGGAAAATCAAGCCCAACGTTTCAGGTTGTTGACCTTGACAACAGGTCAATGACCTGAAACATTAACTCTGTTTCTTGCTTCACAGATGCTGCCTGATCTGCTGAGTAATTCCAGTATTTTCTGTTTTTACTCCAGACCATGAGGATGCCCTGGTGGGTTTCTTGAAGAGCGCTGGACTTGTTAGTCAATTTACAGATAATAGTCAGGGTAGATATAGATGACAGCCAAGCAAGATTCATAATGTAAATTACTCATTTAAGTCTAATTAACATTGAGCCAAATTTCGCATCATTTGAACCATTTTAGATCTATGTTAGTATTTCCTTTTACAAGCTGCTAATGTATTTATGTAAGGTTCAAGTGTAGAAAGGAAGCAATGGAATAAAGTTGTGTTGTGTGACATGGTTATGCAAATGCATTAGTACGAACCTCCTCTGTTGTTTATGGTAACAAAGGATTAACCTATTTTTTAAATGGGTAAACAAGTTTGCTAAAATAGTGGCCATACTGCACTACATATTGCACAGTGTGATTTCACTCGCTAAGTGTCCAGTTTATAAGCCAGAAATTAAAACTGTGGCTTCTGTTAACATTGAAAATGGCTCAAGCTTTACTTGTTATTGATGATGCCATCAGAGTTTCTTAATTCAGATATATTACTTTGAATTTCACTGTCATTGATATTTTGTGTTGTATGTATTTATTAACCAAATAAATATCAATTTAGTAGTAAATGCTGCTTACTCTTACTAAACAAATAATTGTGTGTAAATCCCAAATTTGTGATACATGTGTACATCCAGATTACAATTTCCCCTTTTTTAAAAGTCTAAGTACACACAGGTGTCTTCACTGTGATGGTTACCGTAATTTAAATAAAAACAGAAAATGCTGGAACTAAACACCATCTGTAAAGGTTTTGGTTTTGAATGTAGAATCTTGCCAGACATATTATTTACACAAGCTACAAAACTGCAGAATGTATAAATCAAACTAAATGAAACGGTTTTCACATTGAAACGTTTCCATTACAACTACAAGTGAGCACAAATTGTGCAACAGATATATTCCTTATAAATATTTCACTATGTATTTCTGATAAATGAATACAGAATTGGTAATTGATTATTCACTTAACAGGAAAATACCTTATTTCAATTATTTGCTATTTGGTATTTTTACAGATGGTTGCCCTTCAGTCAAAACCATGTACCTTAAGGAGGAAATGATAACCTTCTTCATTTTTCTAAGGCAATGTGTCTCAGAATATAATACTGTCATTGTTTTCTTAAACAAATATGACATATACTGTATTATTTTAACTTGTTGGATCCCATTAATATTTACCCAATTAACCACACGGCTGCAAGAGAAAAACTACTGAAAATATGGAAGGACGACAAGAGATCAAACAGTAACTTGAGTATGATCCAAAATGCTGCAGTTACCTTCAGTGTTATTATTCATGGATTCTTTTTATTTCTGTTGGTGCAAAAGTTCTCAACCTTGCTGGTATTTGAAATTGTTTCTGTTATCGACTGTGAAGCTTTCCATTTCAACAATTGAATTCCCAGTCAATGGTTAATCATTTAAACTATCTGAACACATCCATTGAACCAGAGCAGTCTTTGGTCTCAAAGGTCACTATTGTTCAATGATGAAAAAAATATATGACTAGTTGACAAGTTACTTCATTGCAAGCCCAAGTGGATCTGTGCACATACAGAGTAGATGTTTCCAAATGATCTATATGTGAATTAGGACCGAGAATTATCCAATCATTATACAGATTCAAAGTGAAGGCAATTTAGGATGATTCTGATTCTATTCTGAATGACCTGAAACAATCTACAACAATTTCACTGCTTGTAAATTCGCTCCAAAATCAAAAAGCATATCAAGTGTGCATAAATTGTCACAACTAGACAATAACAACCCATGTAGTGATGCCACTGCATTTTGATACTAATATTCTGATATCTGTGAATAAATGTGTTTGAAAGTTTGCTTTAATTCTGTATTAGTGTCAAACAGATCCAATCATTACTACAACAACAACAGCTTGCATTTATATAGCGCCATTAGTGTAGTAAAATGACCCGATGTGCTTCACAGGAGTGTAATCAGACAAAAAGTGACACTGAGCCAAAGAAGGAGCTATTAGGGCAGGTGACAAGGTAACTTTTCAGGAGTGTCTTAAAAGGAGGAGAGAGAGGCGGAGAGGTTTAGGGAGGGAATTTCAGATCTTGAGACCTAAGCAGCTGAAGGAACAGCTGCCAATGGTGGGGCGAAGGAAGTGTGGGTTGCACAAGAGGTCAGAGTTGGAGGAACACAGAGTTCTCGGAGGGTTATAGGGTTGGAGGAGGTTACAAAGATAGGGAGGAGCGAGGCCATGGAGCAAGGATGAGAATTTTAAAATCAAGGCAATGTTGGACCGTTAACCAATGTAGATCAACAAGAACAGGGGTGATGGGTGAATGGGATTTGGTGCGAGTTAGGATATGGGCAGCAGAGTTTTGGACGAGCTTAGGTTTATGGAGGGTGGAAGAGGAGAGGACTCTCAGGAGAGCATTGGAATAGTCAAGTCTGGAGATAACAAAAGTATGGGTGAGGGTTTCAGCAACAGATGATCTGAGGCAGGGGTGGAGACGGACGACATTATGGAGGTGGAAGTAGCTGGTCTTTGTGATGGAGAGGATATGGGTCGGAAGCTCAGATCCGGGTCAAATGGGAAGCCAAGGCTGCGAACAGTCTGCTTCAGCCTGAGACAGTGGCCAGGGAGGGGGATGGAATACAGGGCAGTGATCCATATTTCATCCCTCTTAACTTTTGTGGCACCCTTGCAATATTCATTCTTTTAATAAATAAGGGAAGATCAGCATCAGACCCCTGTAAACTTTAGACCAGTATTCTTACTGTCAATTATATTGAAGCTGTAGGAAACTATGGAGAATGAAAAGTTGTTCCATTGCCTCAGTTATAACAATTTACCATCATCAGACTTTAAACCAAATCAGTTGACTTGTGACACTTTCTACTCAAAGTCCAGGAGTAATTCTTTTGATGCCCAGTCTGGGGTTAGAGCAATAATTTTCAACATTTCGTAAAAAAGAACGGCATCCAACTTCATTAGGAATTCGTTCTTTCTCTATCGATGGCTTGGTGAATTTATCCAGTGTGGAACTGCACTAAATTAATGGATCTTAGCTAGGACACAGTAGGGTGTTACAATAGTCCTCAGCTAACCTGGTTTAGGGAAGGAGAAATTGCCAGGCTCTCCAATCTTGATCATTATCCAGTGACCTCTGCTGGAAGTGTGCATGTCTGAACATTGAATGGGGACAGGGTTGGGCTTGGCTGTAAAGACTCCATGGTAAAATAGTCGGTTGCTGTTGTCAAAGCTCACACAAGCATAATGATCACATGGATGAGGAACTGGAGAACCATATAATGGCAACTTGCATTAATATAGTGTCTTTAATGTAGAAGTATGTCCCAAGGCACTTAACAGAAGAAGAGAGGAACAGACAACAAGCCTTTTATGGGAGAACTAAATGGTAACCAAAGGTTTGGTCAAAGAGCTGAGTTTTCAGGGTGCTTTTAAAGGCAGGCAGAGAGACAGAGAAACAGAGAAATGGAAAGGTTTAAGGAGGGAATTCTGGAAAGTAGTGTGTACAAGTGCAGTGCCGAAAGAGTGCTGCATTGTAAGAGGTGCTGTCTTTTGGAAGAGACATTAAAGCACCATGCAGATGAAAGATGCCATGCCACTATTCGGGAAAAAAAAGTAGAGTTCTCCCCATACCCTGGCTACCATTTCCCCCCTCACTCATCATTATCAAAAACAAATTAATTGGTCGTTCACCTCATTTGCTGTTTGTGAGATAGTTGAAGGCTCTGTCACCAACAGTAAAAGAAAAAATTTAATTGCATTTATATAACACCTTATCACATCCTCAAACTGTCCAAAGGCACTTCATAGTTGATGAACTACTTTGAAGTGCAGTCACTGTTGTTCTGTAGACAAATGACATGGCCAATTTGTGCACAGCAAAGTCTTACATCTCATCCAAAGGACAGCACCTCCTACAATGCAGCACTCCCTCAGTACTGCACTAAATATCATCTTAGTTTATGTATTTAAAGCCTGGAGTGGATCTTGAACCCACAGCTTTCTGATTGAGAGCAAGAATGCCACCAACTGAGCCAAACTAAAACTCAATACGAGCAGAAGGAGGAGTGGGGGAAAAGAAAGCTAGTCATAAATCTGGAGAGGATTTTAAATTCAAGGTTTTGAAGGACAGAAGCCAGTGCAAGTCAGCGAGCGTGGAGGTAATGAGTAAGCAGAACTTAGTTCAGGATTAGATGTGGGCTGCTGACTTTTGAATAAGTTGAAGTTTGTGGAAGGTGGAGATCACAAGGCTGATGAGGGGAAATCAAGTCTAGAGGTGAAGAAGGTATGGGTAAGAGTTTTGACAGCAGTTGGGATTAAGTAAGGGTAGAGAAGTGCGCAATTGGAAAATCAGCCTTGTGGGGTTTGAAACTGATATCCAGGTTGAGCAGGATGAAACTTTCAATAGTCTGGTTTACCTGTGCGAGTATCCAAGTAGAGGAATAGAGTTAATGGCAGGGAGGAGAGTTTTTGGTTGAGACTGAAAACCATAGCTGCAGTTTTCCTGGTCTTCAATTGAAGGAAATTCTGGCTCATCCATATCTTAATGTCAGTCAGGCAATCCAACAGGACAGAAATGATTGTTGCATCTAGAAAAGTGATGGAGAGATACAGCTAGATGTTGTCAGCATACCTATAGAAGCTGACCCTTTGTCTATGGATCACTGAGGAGTATGAAGTCGATGAGAAAGAGGAAGGGGGCCAAGGATCAGGAACTCTGAAGGTGATCATATGGGGGCAGGGGGTAAGTCATTGCTGGCATACCCCAATAAAAAGTCAACACCTTTGGACCAAGAACAGAGAGGATAAAATTGGTGGTACTTCAAAGCTGTGGAGCTGCATATGTGACTATCACAGAGAATGTAAATTTCAGGACTTTATGAAAAGTGGTTATCACTTTACTAATAACAGCAACTTGTACAGAGTGACTCCTGTACTAAAAATCAAGTAAGGCCCAAACCACAGCAGTCGGAGTGCTGGGAACGCATGCCAGTCATCCATGTTTATGCCAGTGGTCAAAAAAAGGCAGTAACTCAGTAGAGACAGATTGAAAGCACGTGTTTGCTCAGAACCAGTAGTAAGCTCTCTTTACTTAAGATACTCAGCAGGTTGACTTTGTACTCACAGCTGATCTTCGCTGAGCTGGTGTGGTGAATGAAGCTGGCAAAACTGCTGGTAGAGCAGGAATCCTCAAACCTGTTGCAATCCTCAGCATTCTACAGAGCCTATAACTGATGGCTGCAGAAAAGAAAAATCCCCTAAATTGGTTGCCGGGTTTCCTGACACTACAACTCTGACTACACTTCAAAAGTATTTCATTGGCTGTGACGCGCTTTGGGAAGTCCTGAGGTCATGAAAGCAGTAATGCCAACTCTCGCGATTGAATCGCAAGACACGTGATTTTTAATGAAAATTCAGCCCAATTCGCAATCTCGCGATTCACCTCAGAAAACTCATGATTTTAAACTTCATCTGCAATATTGTTGACACGCTGAGCAAACCGGAAATGTGTGCTCTGCCACACACTATGCGGAGGAGTCTAAATCACTGGGAAAGCTGGGAGATGTAGTTCTATTCTCATCATAACACTGTCCAGAGCCACGCAAGTCCAGCTCGGCGAGAACTGCATTTGCCGCAATGCACTGCTTTGCACCATTCAGCTGTTCACAAACACAAATTGGCAGAGTCAGCAAATGTGATCTGGTGAGGGTGAAACTTTGGTGGGAGGGTGGAGAGGTGGTGGAAAGTGACAAGCAGATGGGGTACAGAGAGGAATGGGAGAAAGATGGGGGTAACAAGAGAGAGGTTGGGGAAAAGTGACAGGGAGAAAGAGATGGAGGCGCAGAGAGAGTTGGGAGAGATAGGCAGAGAGATGGAGGTACAGAGAGAGAGAGCGATGGGGAAGAGTGACAGGGAGAGCGAGAGAGAGAGATGGGGGTATGGAGAGGAAAGGGAGAGATGGGAGTAGAGAGTCATGCGGAAGAGTGACGGGGAGAGAGATGGAGGTACAGAGAAAGAGGTGGAGCAAGATTAATGCAGAGAGAGAAGGGGCTACAGAGCGGAATGGGAGAGAGAGAGATGGGGTACTGAAAGAGGAATGAGAGAGATAGGGAGAGATGGGGGTACAGAGAGGAATGGGAGAGAGATGGGGTACTGAAAGAGGAATGTGAGAGATAGGGAGAGATGGGGGTACAGAAAGGAATGGGAGAGAGATGGGGTACTGAAAGAGGAATTGGAGAGATAGGGAGAGGGGTACAGAGAGGGAGAGAGGATGAAACTCAGGGGTGGAGGAACGAGATCGAGACCAGTGGAGGGAGGGAGAGAGGGATTGACGCGGCCGGGGTGAGAGGATTGTGGGAGAGATTGGGGGAGGAAGAGATTGAGACTGGGCAGGTAGAGAGAGGAGTAGACACTGAGGGCAAGAGGTAGTGAAATACAGGGAGAAGAGAAAGGGGGGAGACAGAGATGAGGGAAAGAAACTGAGAGGTAGTGGGGAAAAGACTGAGAGAGACAGGGGAGAGCGATTGACAAAGAGATGTGAGGGAGAGAGAATGGCAGGAGGGGGCAGAAGAGAGAAACCAGAGGGGTTGGGGAGCGAGACCAGAGGCAAGGGGGAGAAAGAAATTGGAGAGAGACAAAGGAAGGAGTGGAGGGGAAAGAAGAGAAGGGAGGAGGCTAATAGATGGATGGGAGTGACAGGAAAGAGGGCAATGAGGAGGGTGTTCAAGATGTTAGGCTGCACCAGGTGGTTTTCTTGAGTCCAGTGACAAAGGTCATTCCTGTAGGTAAGCCCACGCGCCAGTTAACAGAAGTGACTTTATATGTAAATATCTGGTAATGCAGCATTGCCCATGTCAATCAGAAGACTCTTGTTATTGTAATTTGCAAACTGGATATGACAGCAGCCCGCCCACGTATTTGGATAATGGAAGAATAATCCAGTGGTTCCCAAACTAGGGTCTGTGCAGACAGGCTGGAAAGCAGCAGAGGGGGAGAGGGGGAAAGTCCTGAAACACTCAGCAGCTGTGCAGTGAGTAGGCAGGTGGCGGAGGGCTTCACCTGAAAAGGTGCCAGTGTTCCCGACAGGAGCCACCGAGCCTAATGCCACTCCAGGATTAGCCGGGAGGTGTTGTGCAGCAAAGTATTCAACAGGCATGTTGCTGAACCTGTAGGGTTAGCTTTCAGCTGAAGGGAAGACAAACCTTTTCACATCACCAATCACATCAATGTTCACTGGGAGTGATCATAACTCCTGTGTTTTTGATTTCCTCCCCCCCAAAAAAAACTTACCTTTGATTGGTAGCTGCAGGGACTGCATTGTGTGGTGGTTGTGTTTGGCACCAGGTGAAGGGTGGTGATCAACGTTCCTCCTAAGTTGCGCATCCGTGCGGCCACGGGACCGGCCTTTCCAATGTAAAGTTTTGCGTGTGCGGGAAACTGTGAATGGGCCGCACAGCCCCTTAAAGGGGCCACGCAGCCAAAAAAAACATGAGTGGTCCATTGGTAGTGATACCAGGTAGAATTTTTGGTAAGTTTTTTGTAAAGCATTTCCAGATGCAGTAATATAGTTTTGGTAAAGCGCTGTGTCCTATTATAGATTAAATAAAGCCACTGATGAGGTTTATAAACCAAAAAATAGCAACGCATGATTTCTTACCAAATCTCATGTCTGGTGATTTATGAGACGGTGAGGTTGGCATTACTGTGAAAGGTGTTACACACATGCAAGTCCTTTCATTTCTGGACTCAGTGACGCCCTGAAAATCAGTGGGCTTGATAAGAATCGTCTGCTCCGTGCAGGAGGCCTCCCCCCACCCCCAGCCCCAGCCCTGGAGCATTGCTGGTCTATCAGTCCACGAGAAGAATCTAACCAGCGCAGCACAAGAGCTGCTCGCACTTAAGCTGGAATCCGAGCTGCCGCTACACCTCAGCATTCTACAGCGGTGCAGCAAGTCTGCAAGAAACACCAAAGCCCGAGTTTTATATACCACCTCAGGAAATCTCCCCCAATCAGCGTTATCGCATGACATTCTTTTCCTTGAGCCCTGAGGTCACTTCTCGCATGCGTGAGGTGATGGGAAACCTGTCTGTTAATACACCACTGCAATTTCAACAACTCTTGCCGCGCTCCAAGTCATCACCAGCGACAAATTCCGGAGGCATCGGACCTGATTATAAGTCAATGTTAGCTGTCACCAGGCACCACGCACTTCGACTTCTCCCGCTGTTTGAGTCCCATTGCTTAAAAGCGACCACAAAGAATGGCGGGACACAAACTAACTCGGAGCAACTGCGCAGCAATTTCACAAACATACCAGACTCCCCATGAGCGCGGGTCTTCCACAATCAGGCTCAGGCCACTGCTGCGTCCTTTGGAAACCGACTGCCCTGGAAATGGGAAAACAGTCTGCCCCGGGTATGTAACAGAGCAGAAGGAATAGCGGATCGGTTTTGAAAAGCCGCTTGTGAATGAGGGTCCATTAGAGCAAAGTATTGCACAAGGCTTAACTTCTGCGATCCCTCTTTAGAAAGTAATTTCCAGAGGACCTGACCAGAAATGCCAATTATTTATTATTTATACTTATTGCCTAATAAAAAGATAAGCGGATGCAGTGAATGATCAAAGTTCAAGTCACGTGCTCCTTTCCATATATAAAAGTCCAGTTTCAGGTGCTTTTTCTAGCCAGTTAGCGCTCGAGTGGCAGACAACGCCAATCTGGTACATAGTGACCAGTGCGAAGCAGCTCAAACGCTGCAAGTCCGTGGCGTTTTGACAGCGTAACTCAGGGGGGAGATGTCCGCTATCCGCTGCCGGCTACCCTTCCTTGTCTTATTCCTGGAAGGGATTTTACTTGTGCTGATCGCACTGTTTGTGACTTACGACGAGCATTCTGATGCTGCAGCCCAGAACAATGAAACAGAACACAACCACAACCAACTCTATGCCATCTTCCCAATCTTTCAAGACATCCAGGTGATGATTTTTGTGGGCTTTGGGCTTCTGATGGGCTTCCTAAAGAAGTACGGTTACGGAGGGATTGCCTTCAATTTTATGATCGCGGTGTTTTCCGTTCAGTGGGCTCTGCTGGTGCAGGGCTGGTTTTATCATTTCCAACACGGCAAGATTCACATCGGCGTTTACAACCTGCTGACCGCTGAGACGGCTTGCGCCACTGTCATGATCTCATTCGGGGCCGTGCTCGGCAAAACCAGCCCGGTGCAGATCCTGATTCTAGCTCTGCTGGAAGTCCCAATATTCACTGCAACCGAGTGGGTCATTATGGAGCTGCTGAAGACCAAGGATGTCGGGGGCTCTATAACCATCCACTTGTTTGCTTGTTATTTTGGTCTAAGTGTCACCACGGTGCTGTACAGACCCGGTTTAAGGGACGGGCACAAGGACGAAGGGGCAGACTATAACTCAGACAAGCTGGCCATGCTGGGGACCTTGTTGCTGTGGGTCTTCTGGCCAAGTTTCAATTCCGTCTTCGCCTCGACTGGAGACGGCCAGCACAGGGCTGTGATCCACACTTACATCGGACTCAGCTCTTGTACCCTCACCACCTTCGCCATCTCCAGCCTGCTGGACAAACGGGGCAAGATTAACATCGCTCACATCCAGAACGCTGCCCTGGCAGGCGGGGTGGCGGTGGGCTCCGCAGCGGACATGATGGTCACCCCAGCCGGGGCATTCACCTTGGGCTGCATCGCCTCGGTGCTGTGCACGGTGGGATTTAAATACTTGACTCCTTTCCTGGCCAAAAAGCTCAAAATCCAAGACGTGTGCGGCATCAACAACTTGCACGGGATCCCCGGCTTTATAGGGGCGATTGCCGGCATTGCCACTATCCTGTTAACAGCCGACGAGAGATATGGCCAGGGCTTGTATGACACCTTCCCAGAGAGGGTCCCCAAGGAAGGGGACAGGAAGCTGGTCGAATTGGTCCGGTTGCTGCCGCAGCTGAAGGCTGGAGGTGGCCGCACCGCTTGGGATCAGGCACAGTACCAGGCGGCAGCTATCGGGGTCTGTTTGGGCATCGCTGTCCTAGGAGGAACCGTCACTGGCTTCATATTAAAACTACCCTTTCTGGCTCAGCCTAAGGACGAGTATTGTTTCAATGACGATCCTTACTTTGAAGTACCAGAGGCGGAAGAGAAGGAAGAATTTGAATTTACCAATAAAAACAACGCGAACAATAACCAGCGCCTTAAACTTCCTGTTTGATTCTAACTTCATTTTCGCATTCCAGAGAATCTTACAGCAGTTTTCAGGACGTACCAGCAATAGAAAAACATCTTGTGGTTAGCATACTTTGTGCTAATTGTCCAATACTTTACCAGATATACTTATTAAAGAGAAGCCTTTAACCTGAATTGAGTTGACAATTACTGTTTTGGGATCGCAGAACGCCCTATCTTATAAGTGATTGATTGAAAAATCAGGATGAGCTCACTCCTCCAAAATCATTCACAACTCCTGCATTTTCTTATCTGAGCTTTACAATAAAACATTACTCGGAATGTGAATCAGAAAATGTTTCTCATACTTGTTTAAAAATGATTACTGTATTTTTCCACCTGCAACATACGGCGAATGAGATACAAATTCACAAGTCTGGGGTACCTGCCTTTTAACACACAGTGACATGCTAATCATTAGTTACAGTCTCAGTGCTACCAGCCAGGTCAACTCTACACAGATGAGCCATTCAGCCCGTGCTTGTGTAAGAGTGAGTTTCCATTTTTCCTTTTTCTAAGTCAGTAACTGATTGCTCTTAAACTGCACACTATACGAATTTAATGGAAACTTTTAGAAGAAATAAAATTAAAATAATTTTATTTACTATGGTTAAGGTAATGAATAGTTTTAAGAAATTCAAATAAAGTTGTTCAAACACAATGATCCAGAGTGTTCAGTAATTTCCTGTGATACAATGTTTCCAGCAACTTTTTTTTTACTTTACTAATTCCATTTCAGATTTTTATTCAAAGATGTATCTTTTGCCAATGTTCTCTCCCCCCCCCCCCCCCACGCCCTCTCCCAAAAGCTGCAGTTCTATGGGACCTTCCATCACATTCCACAAATAACCATTCTTAATGTGTGAGCTTAGATAATGAATGCTGGCAGGTTATTCAATTGTAGGGAGGAGGGGAGCTCACATCCATGCCAGATCCTGTCATAATCTTGAAGTGAGACCATTCAGCTCTCAGTTCCCCCCCCCCCCCCAATCAATTACATTTTCCAGTCACTGAATAGCTAAGAAGCAGGAACACTGCCCAATTTTTCTTCCTAGCCCATGGATTAGGCCAGTCATAGAACCCCAATGACATCAGTTAACTCAGCACAGACTGGAATCAAAACTGATGCCTTCTAGTGTTTACAAATCAGGTTTACATTGCCTTTACCAACTGAATCATCACAGGGAGCTTTCCTTCACTTTTTTATCTCTTTTTCATTGGCCTTTGTTTGCCTTTAAGTCCTGAAGCTCTTTACTTCCAGCCCCTTATTTTGTGACCTTTACTTCCTCTCTGAAGGTTACCAACAATTGTAGCAAAACAAGTCTAAAGTATAGGTCAGTTCATTTGCTTACTGATTATGGTTGACCTTTCATTCTTTCCTTCTTCAATTTCTTCAGTTAACTCAATTTTCTTTCACTTTGATCTGCGTCACTAACTTAAACTCAAGTCAGCTATTTTTCCTGCTTCAGTCCTCACATTTACTGTCCTTTCCCAGCTCTCTCAATACTTTGCTGTTCTATTGTGACTTTTTCTATTTATTGAAATTACTTTCTCTTACTTGGCACATTCTCCTTTAGTTTATTTCCCCCCATGATTCAGTTGCTTTTTATCCCCTATCTCTATACTCTTCTTGCTCTACTTCCATTTTATGATTTTCTTAAGTCTTTAAGTTTTTCAGTAGTGAGCAGTGTTCTTTGTTTCAACTTTTCCTTTTCAGGTGTGGGTTTTCTTAATTATTTTTATGCTTTTGTCCTAGTTCAATTTTTTTCAGTTCTTCTACATCTTTACCAGCGAGCTTAATTTATTCTTCTCCCCTTGCATTTCCTCTCCTGAAGGCAGTACTCATACTGAGGTACAGGGAGCTGCTCTCCAGTTCCTTACCCAATTAAGCACTCTTGATTTAAAGCTCTGTAATCTCCGCCAGTCCTATAATCCCCCTCAACCTCTGCGCGCTGCCTATTCTGGCCTTTTGAACATCTCTGATTTTAAATGTGCACCATTGGCAGTCGTGCCTTCACCTGCTGGGGTCCTAAGCTCTGGAATTCCCTCCCTAAATCTCTTCACCTCTCTTTCCTCCTTTAAGACTCTCCTTAAAACCTACCTACCTCTTTGATCAAGCTTTTGGTCATCTGCCCTAACATCTCCTTATATGACTCGGTGTCAAAAACATTTTTTGATAACGCTTCAGTGAAGCACCTTGGGGCGCTTTATTACGTTAAAGGCGTTATATAAATATATAAGTTGTTGTTGATCAGCTATTCACTGAATTATAAGACCTGAGCTTAATACTGTCCTTTTGATGCTTCAAACTTTCCAGCAGGACACATTCAATAGCAAACAGGAGCAGAAACATTGGCTAATTTTTCATCTTCTTAGCTCAGGGACACTGGATCTAATTGTAGCACTCCCACTACTGCTCCAGCTGAGATCAGTTAATTTAACAAAATCGGGAATTGAACCTACGACCTTCCTGTTCTGTATGGTCCGCACCATGTGGTGTATATATATCCTAGAGACCTCGATATTACAGCACTGAAGGAGGCCATTTAACCCATGTGCATGTGCCTATATTTGAGGCAGTGTCAGCTCCATATTGTAGCTATCTAATCCCATTTCTCTTATTCCATACCCTATAATTTTTTTCTTCTTCATGAGTTTATTTAATTCCTTTTGAATACTATGATTGATTTAGCTTCACTACTGATTTGAGGTAATGTATTCCATATTCTAATAATCTTTCACACGAAAAAATATTCTTCTAACTTCTATCCTTCTAATCATAACCCTTGTTACTGACTCAAATAATTATTTATTATTTCTCCTCTCTAACGCTATCAAAACTTTGAACACTTAATTTTCTCTGCTCCAATGAATCCAGCCCTAGGTTTTCAAGTCTCTCCTTATAACTATATCTTCTCATCCTAATTCATCCATATTGTACCTTTTCCACAGTCCCAGGAGCCTTTCAATTAAAGACCCTTTGAGCAATGAAGCCTTATTGCTTTATTTTATGAATCTTTTCTTCTTTGGATGTCTACCCAAACCTCTCTCTTTTCTATATTCCCTTCCAGGCTCCTCTTTGTTCCATTTCCAGTCCAAAAATCATTGGAGTTCTGGTTCTTCTTTCAGTTTCTGTTTTGACTTTTCTGTGCCAACCTTTCATTTTCTGTTGCCTCTTCTCACTATCCTCCATCAGACCTGCTGCCTAGAACTAAAATCACTTGGCTGTTCATTTTTTGTGCCCTATTCCTCCTGTACCAAAACCAAAATCTTACCTCCACTCTTGCTCAAGCTAAGCTGCTAACATCCAATTTACAAACATGATGCCTGAATGCAGAAATGAATGTGGTAGGGATCATGGGCTCCCAGTTTAATCAGACTTCCATGGCATTATAGTGCCCTTTATAGTTTTGCTATAAGTCAAAAATGATAGGCTCTATTATATATGAACATAATCAAATCCACATTCCTCACGGGGCCCAAACATATATGAAATTTTATTGCTCCAATCAAATATATATATATACCATAATGAGCACAATTTTACATGAAACTCAGATTGTATTATGTTTGAGTACACATAAAATGCAAAATTTTTGTACATAAATGGACATTGAAATGATTTTCGGGTATAGCATGCCCTATTTTACGTTTTTATATGCAAATATGTGTTATATGCAAAATTGTTTAGTGAAAAGATTATGCTATACGTATGTGCATATTAGAAGTAAATATATTACAGTAATTCTCTCTGATGGTCCATCCACCACACTATGTGGATTCAGGTTGTGGTAGCAGGTAATACCAGTTAACAGTACAACAATGGAATACAGTTGGATTGGAACAGAAGAAGATCCACCAGCCTATTCATTAGTAGGTTGAGTGGGAACTTCATAGTTTGAACAAACAGTGGCAAGGATTCAAACAAAGTTCTATCCCCATGCGTTTAGTCAATTTCCAATTCAATTTCTAACAGTAGCCTACATTATTAGACATGGAAAGGTGTTTACCTCCCCACATTTTCTCCAACAGTTCTCTAATACTCCTACAGTCCACTTGTGAAGCCTCACTGGTATAAGCTAGATCTGATTGATCATTTTCTGTTGATCTATTGTTGCAGGTTGTAACATTAAAATTTGTAGAGCACATGTTGCCATTCCTCTTCCAGATACTCCCTCTCCAAGTCATATCACAAGGCATCTTTGACATGCTTTGAGACTAGCACATTCTTGAGCAAAAATAATTCTAAAATGGGAGAACAATTCTTTCTCTTTTTCCTTTTGGATTGTAACATTGATCTTTGGTAAATCACTTAGTTGCTGATGTTGATTTAGTGAGATGGGAGCCAAAGCTTCCACAGACCATAGAATAATCATTCAGCTACTGACTTACTGTAAATGATTAAAAAGAAAAGTTTTAGGGAAATACTAATAATGCAGCAAGTTGTAATTATTTGATAATATGGGCATTGCACAGAAGAAGCCCAGTTAAAGTTAATCTACTAAGCAACTCCTAATCTGTACTCCACCTTGAATGAGTTTACAACAAATACCAGTGTCTATAAAAAATATCTTAGTATTTGTTCTTAGACTGTTCATCAGTTAAAATACCATTACTTTGTACTTCAGATGATACTTCCTTACATGAAAGAAGATCTGTGGTCTTCAAAGAAAGTGTTCTCAAAGATTTTTTAAAAATTGAATCCAGTGCTTTGGGGTTGGGAGGATCTCAGAATCCAAACTTTGAGAAATACTAATGATGTAGCAAGTTGTAATTATTTGATAATATGGGCGTTGGACAGAAGAAGCCCAGTTAAAGTTAATCTATTAAGCAACTCCTAATCTGTACTCCACCATGAATGAGTTTTTACAACATATACCAGTGTCTATAAAAATATCTTAGTATTTGTTCTTAGCAGAAAGGCTTGCCATAATTTTCCAATCTTCCCCAGAGGAGGGGGAGATGCCTGAGGATTGGAAAGTGGCAAATGTGACACCATTGTTCAAGAAAGGGTGTAAGGAAAATCCTACAGGCCGGTCAGTTTAACATCAGTGGTGTGTAAAGTTTTAGAAACAATAATCAAGGAAAAAATTAATGGGCACTTGAAGAGGTTTAAGCTAATTAAGGAGAGCCAACACAGATTTGTAAAAGGCAGATAGTGTTTGACTAATCTAATTAAAATTTTTGTTGAAGTAACAGAGAGGATTGATGAAAGGAATGCAATGGATGTTGTCTACATGGATTTTTGGAAAGCGTTTGACAAAGTACCACATAGAAGGCTGGTTAACAAAATTGAGGCGCATAGAATAGGTGGGATAAGAAATTGGCTTAATGACAGAAAACAGCGAGTTGTGGTAAATGGCTGTTTTTCAGACTGGAGGATGGTAGACGGTGGTGTTCCCCAAGTGTCAGTGCTGGGGCCACTGCTTTTTTTATATATATATATAAATGACCTGGATATTGTAATACAGAGTAGAATTTCTACATTTGCCGATAACACCAAACTTGGGGGTGTGGCATACAGCGATGATGATACCAATTGACTGCAACAGGACATAGATAGGCTAGCAGAATGGGCAGACAAGTGGCAGATGGAATTTAATACAGAGAAGTGTGAGGTGATGCATTTTGGCAGAAGGAACAGGAAGAGGTAATATACACTTAATGGCATCATTTTAAAGAGTGTACAGGGACAGAGGGACCTGGGAGTTAATGTGCATAGGTCCCTGAAGGTGGCAGGACATAATGAGAGAGTGGTTAAGAAAACATATGGGATCTTGGGCTTCATAAATAGAGGTAGTAAGTACAAAAGTAGAGAAGTTATGCTGAACCTTTATAAAGCACTGGTTAGGCCACAACTGGAGTATTGCGTCTAGTTCTGGTCACCACACTTTTGGAAGGATGTGAAGGCCCTTGATAAGGTGCAGAGGAGATTTACCAGAATGGTTCCAGGGATGGGGGAATCTTAGCTACAGGTTGGAGAAGCTGGATTTGTTTTCATTAGAGCAAAAGAAGTTGAGGGGTGATTTGATAGAGGTGTGCAAGATTATGACGGGTTTGGATAGGCTAGACGGGGAAAGGCTGTTTCCACTAGTTGATGGTACAAAGACTAGGGGACACAGATTTAAGATTTTGGGCAAGAGATACAGGGGGGACGTGAGGAAAACTTTTTTACGCAGCGAGTGTTGAAGACCTGGAATTCACTGCCAATGGAAGTGATGGAAGCGGAGACACGCAATGTTTTCAAGGGGAGACTGGATAGGCACTTGAGGGAAACGGGGCTGCAGGGGAATGGGACTGATGGGATTGCTCTACTGAGAGCTGCCACAGACTCGATGGGCTGAATGGCCTCCTTCTGTGCCGTTTTGACTCTATGACTATGACTCTATGACATTGAAATGTTTTTAATCAGACACATCTAGAAAAAGTCCTAGTGTTGGTGTATAGTTTGGTAAGTTGATTGCAACATCTGTAAATGGGCCAAGTTCTAGAAAGCATTATTAATATCTATTATGGGAATACTCATTACTGATGGTGTAATTAGAGTCCAATATGTACTCCCAGGGTCAAGGTGCTCCACCATTAGTAATTTGTTATTTCCATAATCAGTACCTATAGTCCTTTGCAGAAACTGGCCTGCTTACACCATCAAATATTTATGATATCACAGTGCTGGGATAAATAAACTTATAAACATACATTAATCAGATAGAATATAATATCATAGTGCAACCATTATTGTGGATAGGTTGTTTTGCACTAACTTCGGTGGCATGGGATTGTGTCTTGGGCAAGAAGCTCAGTTGCCCCACTTGTCTGCCATCTGTCTCTGCTTTCCTGACTCTATCCCACAATGGTTTTTTCAGGCTTGCGTAGATGACTGCATCTGCAGAAGGGCCTATAGAGCATTTTTAATAGAGCCCATAATGTCCATAATATGTTACATCACAATAGAAGTATTAAACAATAGATATTGGAGAGTTACAGAGATGTAAGAAGGTGGAGTGTCCCTTTTTTGGAGGGATATTTTGACTGCATGGGACAGGTATATACATTTTGCACTTGCCCTTGAAATATTTGAAAATCCAGCCTAGTCCCATCGAGAAATCCTATTAGTTTCTTGCTAGTGAGCCATGGCTGAAAAGTCTACAGATCACTAGATTGCTGCATAGAATGTTCTCCACGATGGAGAGTGGTGCAACTTAAGGGGAGTGTTGAGAACTGTTGGACAAAAGAATCAAACAGTTTTCTTAGTGAGGTGAATAGTGGGTCAAAGATTTTATTTAATCGATTCTGCCTCACAGACAAGACTGGTATTCAGTACAGCCATTGCACTCGAGTTACAGCTCTATTCCCCCACTCCACTCCACTCCAGTCTTTTCGAGAGTGCTGGATGCCCCCCAAAAAAACAAATGGTGTCTAGTCAATGCTGTGTGATACACTGATGGCAATGGACATGTATTTATAGGAATGTATTTTCATATTACTCTTTGTAAAACTTTTAACACTAAAATTAATAAAATACACACACATATTTATTAATGACATAAAAGATACTTTAACTGTATTGCTGTAGTATTCTAGCACGAGGCTGAGCTTCTAAAATGAATCTTGTTATAAACCCTTGCAGAGGGTGTGGGAGGTTCATTCCGAAAATCTCGCCGAATCCGACCAGCAGGCAGTCACCCCGGTCGGCCCAGTACAGTGAGTAAGATCTGTGAGACAACAACATATGTCTGCAATATTGCTTTCAATATTTTTCTTGAAATGCCATATTAAGGCACTATGAGGAATGCAAAATGTTAAACCTGTTTTGATGGACAAATCAATTCAGCCCAAACAAAAGTCCGTTCCAGGTTTCAGTGGCCCGGCGTTTCCTTAAACAGCGTAAACCAGCAGGTTACAGCAAAATTTACACCAATCTTGCCATTAATAGCTAATGCCGAAATTTCCTTAGAATCTCATTAGCTGGGACATAAAAACCAACGTAAAATAAGTAGAAATCAGTGTAAACAATCAGGGTCTGAGGTAAGTGCAGAGCCTACTCCATATTCTTTTATGTATGAAAATTAAAAGTTTAATGCCATCGAACCATCCTTTATGCACATTAGGCACACATGTTTAAGAATATGCAATTGTGAAAGCTTTTCAATTTTTAATATAACTCATTCTGATGTAAATATATATTCAAATTCCCCAAAATATATTGTAGGTCTCAGTGAAGAGAATTTAAAAAAAGTTGCTTAAAAAAATCACCATAAAACAACTTGGGATCCTCCTGCGCCTAAAGTTTTTGGGGTAAATGTAGCAAGCTCACATTCTCTGGTCTTTTGCATGTGGCGGAGCTATGTTAATAAGCAAAGGAGGGTTTGACAAAGGTTTCACTGAATCGGCGCAAAAGATTGAGGAAAACAGGCGTAAGTTATTTACACCTGAATTTCCTTGATCTTTTGTACCAATAGTCGGCATTACACCATACTTAGACTGCTGTTTCTGCTCAAGTTTACAGGAAATTCCGGACCGTAATATTATAATAGCCGGGCCCTTCGAATTGTGCCGAAGAACGGAAGTCACTGCGGGGCCCACTCTCCGGCATAATACGTGCACACATTTTACCCAGAAAAGCTGTTCCAACCCACTTAAAGTAATACTATCCCCATTGGCCCACACAGAGTTTCAGTGTGCTACTTTACTGTGGCAGCACACATCAGTGCTTGGCCTTTGGATAAGGTGCAATAAAAGGTACCGGAGAATTTAATTTAAAAAGTGAACTGTCACTGTAAGTGCAGCCTGATTCACTATAACAGTGTTGAAATGCTGTACCTCTGAACTGCCCAAATGGACTTTCTGCCTTGTGACTTCAAATATTCAAACTGCTTCTGGTGGTGCTTGCAGACTGACACTGCTACATTTATATGATGATGCAATGAATGAAGATGTACAAATACAGAATGGGAATGAAGTGTTCATCATGTTTTGTGCCTATCATTGTGGTTTGAGCCCACTGTTGTGGTTTGTGCTTATCATTAAGATTTGTGCCCATCGTTCTAATTTGTGCCCATGTTGTCGTTTATGACCATGTTATAGTTTGTACCAATTGTGTTTACATAAGAACATAAGAACATAATAAGAACATAAGAAATAGGAGCAGGAGTAGGCCAATCGGCCCCTCGAGCCTGCTCTGCCATTCAATAAGATCATGGCTGATCTGATCCTAACCGCCAATCCACTATCACAGAACCATCTCCTGAATCTAACAGAATTAGACACACCAAATAGGAGCAGGATCAGGCTACACGGCCCCTGGGCCCGCTCCGCTACCCACAGGGCCATGACCGATCCGAACCTAGACTCATGTCCAAATTCCTGCCCGCTCCCCGTAACCCTTAATTCCCTTTACTTCTAGGAAGCTGTCTATTTCTGTTTTAAATTTATGTAATGATGTAGCTTCTACAGCTTTTTGGGGCAGCATATTCCATGGACCTACCACCCTCTGAGTGAAGTAGTTCCTCCTCATCTCAGTTTTGAAAGAGCAGCCCCTTATTCTAAGACTATGCCCCCTAGTTCTAGTTTCACCCATCATCGGGAACATCCTCCCCGCATCCACCCGATCCAACCCCTTCACAATCTTATATGTTTCAATAAGATCGCCTCTCATTCTTCTGAACTCCAATGAGTAGAGTCCCAATCTACTCAACCTCTCCTCATATGTCCATCCCCTCATCCCCGGGATTAACCGAGTGAACCTTCTTTGTACTGACTCGAGAGCAAGTATGTCCTTTCTTAAGTATGGACACCAAAACTGTACGCAGTATTCCAGGTGCGGTCTCACCAATACCTTGTACAACTGAAGCAATACCTCCCTATTTTTATATTCTATCCCCCTAGCAATGAAAGCCAACATTCCATTGGCCTTCTTAATCACTTGCTGCACCTGCATACTAACCTTTTGAGTTTCGTGCACCAGGACCCCCAGATCCCTTTGTACTTCAGTACTTTCCAGTTTCTTGCCATTAAGATAATAACTTGCTCTACGATTTTTCCTGCCAAAGTGCATAACCTCACACTTTCCAGTATTGTATTCCATCTGCCAAATCTCTGCCCACTTACTTAGCCTGTCTATGTCCCCTTGCAGGTTTTTTATGTCCTCCTCACTCACTACTTTCCCTCCCATCTTAGTATCATCTGCAAACTTTGATATGTTACACTCGGTCCCCTCCTCCAAATCGTTAATATAGATTGTAAAGAGTTGGGGACCCAGCACTGACCCCTGCGGAACACCACTAGTTACTGATTGCCAGTCTGAGAATGAACCATTTATCCCAACTCTCTGCCTTCTGTTAGCCAATCCTCTATCCATGCCAGAATATTACCCCCAATCCCGTGATTTTTTATCTTAAGCAATAATCTTTTGTGTGGCACCTTGTCAAATGCCTTTTGGACAGTAGGAGCAGAAGTAGGTCATTTGGCCCCTCGAGTCTGCTCTGCCATTCAATAAGGTCATGGCTGATCTGATCTTGGCCTCGACTCCACTTCCCTGCCCACTCCCCATAACCCTTGACTCCCTTATCGTTCAAAAATCTGTCTATCTCCACCTTAAATATATTCAATGACCCAGTCTCCACAGCTCTCTGGGGAAGAGAATTCCAAAGATTTACGCCCCTCTGAGAGAAGAAATTCCTCATTTCCGATTTAAAAGGGTGCCCCCTTATTCTGAAATTATGCCCCCTAGTTCTAGATTCCCCCATGAGGGGAAACATCCTCTCTGCATCTACCCTGTCAAGCCCCTTCAGAATCTTATATGTTTCAATAAGATCCCCTCTCATTCTTCTAAACTCCAATGAGTATAGGCCCAGCCTGCTCAACCTTTCTACATAAGACAACCCCTTCATCTCTGGAATCAACCTCGTGAACCTTCTCTGAACTGCCTCCAATGCAAGTATATCCTTCCTTAAATAAGGAGACCAAAACTGTATGCAGTACTCCAGGTGTGGTCTCACCAATGCCCTGTACAGTTGTAACAGGACTTCCCTACTTTTATACTCCATTTCCTTTGCAATAAAAGCCAACACTCCATTTGCCTTCCTAATTACTTGCTGTACATGCATGCTAACTTTTTGTGATTCATGCACAAGGACCCCCAGATCCCTCTGTACCTCAGCATTTTGTAATCTCTCTCCATTTAAATAATAATTTGCTTTTTTTATTTTTCCTACCAAAGTGGATAACCTCGTATTTTCCCACATTAAACTCCATCTGCCAGATTTTTGCCCACTCACTTAGCCTATCTATATCCCTTTAGAGATTCTTTCCATCCTCCACACAATTTGCTTTCCCACCTATCTTTGTATCATCAGCAAATTTGGCTACATTACACTAAGTCCCTTCATCCAAGTCATTAATATAGATTGTAAATAGTTGAGGCCCCAGCACTGATCCCTGCGGCACCCCACTAGTTACAGTTTGCCAACCTGAAAATGATCCATTTATCCCGACTCTCTGTTTTCTGTTAGTTAGCCAATCCTCTATCCATGCTAATATATTACCCCAACGCCGTGAGCTCTTATCTTGTGTAGTAACCTTTTATGTGGCACCTTATCGAATGCCTTCTGGAAATCCAAATACACAACATCTACTGGTTCCCCTTTATCCACCCTACTCGTTACATCCTCAAAGAACTCCAGCAAATTTGTCAAACATGATTTCCCTTTCATAAAACCATGCTGACTCTGTTTGACTATATTATGATTTTCTAAATGTCCTGCTATCACTTCCTTAATGATGGACTCCAGAATTTTCCCAATGACAGATGTTAGGCTAACTGGTCGATAGTTGCCTGCTTTCTGTCTCCCTCCTTTCTTAAATAGGGGCGTTACATTTGCGGTTTTCCAGTCTGCTGGGACCTCTCCAGAATCCAGGGAATTTTGGTAGATTACAACCAATGCACCCACTATCTCTGCAGCCACCTCTTTTAAGACTCGAGGATGCATGCCATCGGGTCCAGGGGACTTGTCCACCTTTAGTCCCATTAGTTTGCCTAGTACTTTCTCTCTAGTGATAGTGGTTGTTTTAAGTTTCCCTCCACCCCCCCACCCCAATAGCCCCTTGATTATCCATTATTGGGATGCTTTTAGTGTCTTCTACCGTGAAGACCGATACAAAATATTTGTTTGCACCTATCATTATGGTTTGTGCCTATCATTGTAGTTTGTGCCCATTATTGAGGTTTGTGCCCATGTTGTGGTTTGTACCAATTGTGTTTTCACCTTTCATCGTGTTTTGTGCCTATCATTGTGGTTTGTGCCCATTTTGTCATTTTTGTCCATCATTGTTATCTGAGCCAATGTTGTTAGTTGTGCCCATAGTTGTGGTTTGTGTCTGAGCTTTTCTTTTAATTTTTTAATTAATTTCTTATTGCTCAACCCACCAAGAGTTTATTTATTATATTTGACCTGTTAAAAGTAAAACTCTTTTGCCTCATTATCTTTATTGAAGAAATACCATAATAGATAAATAGGGGTGCAGACTCTGGATAATTAAGCTTTCCAGCTCTTCTTCCTATTTGTGCACTGAGGGAGTGCTGCACTGTCAGAGATGCTGTCTTTCGGATGAGACATTAAAGCGAGGCCCCATGTGCCCTCTCAGGTGGACATTAAAGATCCCATGGCACTATTAGAAGAAGTGCAGGGGAATTCTCTCGGTGTCCTGGTTAATATTTATCCCTCAATCAACACATAAAACTGGTCATTTTTTTTCTCATTGCTGTTAGTGGAATCTGGCTGTGTGCAAATTGGCTGCCCTATTTCCCTACATTATAACAATGACTACACTTCAAATTGAGTTTATTGGCTATGAAGCACTTTGGGATGTCCTGAGGTCATGAAAGGTGTTATATGTATACAAGTTTATTATTTCTTTATTTTGTTCTTTGTGTAAAGGTGTGTGTTAATTTCATAAGGGCTCGTAGTATATTGTACACGAATAATGCATCAATGATAACTGTTTACCTGTCAGAAAATGCAATTATATTCAGATGATAGTATCCTTAATTGAAATATATTGGCCCGGATTTTACATTGAGAATAACGGTGAGGCTAACAGTGCTTACCATTATTATGGAGTAAATCGGACAACAACTTCCGAAGTAAGCACACGCGCAGTTAAATGCAGATATCCGGAAGTTGCTGTCCGAGTTACCCTCCTCTTCCACATGCTGCACTATAGCAGTACCTCGCCAATAGGTTCGGCATTGAAATCAATGTAAAGGCGTGAAGTTGCGGTACTTACCCTCTAATTTCCCACTAAACACGGCAGAAAATGTTAGGGTTGGTGCATTCAGGTGGAAGTGAATTTTTAACGCATGATCAGACATAATTACTGCCAAACAATCTCTCTGGCCCTGAAAATTTAATTTTACAAGTGTGGAATCTCATTCCTCCAGAATTAGTGTTGGAGAGTGGCTCCCAGAGGCTTAAAATATATCAGTGAACTTATTTTCTTCATCTTAATCTTGGTTGTAAACAAAAGGTTGTTAACAGCCTGGCATTTAATGGTTAGGTTTTAAAAATCAATGGTGAATATTTTACAAACAATATTCAGTGTAGACAACTTATTCTGTAACTGCGGTACTAACTTTCCAGCATTACAGATAGAAGTTGGTTTAGCACAAAATGTAGAAATGCATTAGTAAGTAAATTTTACAAGGTTTCGCCAGTGCACTGAGCCTCTGTGGTGGCATGAACAGGGCCTGAAATGCAGTATACCTGAATCTCTGCTTGCTGCATTTTGCAATACACATTTTCACATGGCAGAATGAGCCTGCGCTACAGACAAGCAGAAGCCTCATTAGTGGTAGAAGATCAGCCATGATCTTATTGATTGGCGGAGCAGGCTCGAGGGGCTGTATGGCCTACACCTGCTCCTATTTCTTTTGTTCTTATGATATTTATTAAAATTAGGTCCCATGCCAAATTTCATGACAGCAGGCAAGGTTCCACTCACAACATGCAACTTGCGCAAATCACATAGGCACATCAGGAATCCAGGGACTTGGCCTGCTCATGTAGGTTTTTTTTTAAAGGAAGATTATTGTTTGAGTTACTGTTAAAAGTGTTTTTTTTTTGCATTTGCAGTTATATTTTCCTGCATTTTACCCTTTGTATTATTTGGTTCTGCTGGGTGGTGCATTTTGCATCTTTTGAGCCAAGAATTTCTTTCTTTGCCGTTGCCAGTTAAATAGCCCCAAACAAAGTGATGAGGACAGGTATTTCATGCCCATGGTGCTGCATGATTTAGAGGAAGAAGATGAATTCATGAGGTGCAGGTGCAATGACACATGCAATGTTTTGCCTGTACCTGTCACTATCCAAACACCAGCATTTATAGACCCGTATACATAATCTGGACATGTCAGAGGCGATCTACCTTTGCCACCTCTGCTCCACAAGTCACAGAGTCATACCATCTACTGCAGGTTGAGCTGCAGACAACATCTAGAACAGGGACAGCTGCTGCAGGGGACACCTGCCACATCAGTGCCACATTGCCCCACAACTAATGTGTGCAAAGGTGAGGAACACATTTACCTTTGCCTTTCTTCTGATACCAGAAAACGCCTTCTGCATTTGCAGCAAGGTATGAGGGACTTGGTGACTTAATTGACTCAGTTGGCAACCTCCCTCCACACAGCTTGCACCTGAGTTTTACTGGAAGGACGCTGTGAATAATTAATCCACCTTTTTGTCATCAGTACAACTTTCCTTTTAATTGCCCTTTAAGAGCTGTTGCCGTAGCAGATTTTAAACCTCCATGTCAGCCAAGTGTGCTACAGTCAAAGCTCTGTAGGCAAGCTCTTCATGTGCCAGTAGCCTATTCATTTTAGAGGGAGGAATTCCCACTCCAAAATTTAATGTGGCCTTCCCTCTGCATTGCCAGCACAGATGGCTCTGCACCATGGTGTTAGCTCAAGCCCAGTGCATTTGTATCGTGTTTCTCACATGCAGGAAAATGTCTCAAAGTGCTTTACAATAGTAAAGGTGAGGTAAAAATGGGGAGGGGATAGAAAGACTGGGATGGGGAACCAAAGGTATGGTCCAAAAGGAGAGTTTTGAAGAGTTTTTGAAATCAGTGCGAGAGATCAAAGTGAAGGGAAGTAGATAGAGAGGCAGGATATAGTCTGGAAGAGTGGCTGCTGATGGTGGAGCAAAGGAAGTGAATTCTGAGAAGAAGCCTGGTGTATAAAAGAGCAGAGGATTCCTGCAGGGATGTAAGGCAAGGTAAGACTACTAAGGGATAGTATGGTGAGGCCATGGAGAGATTTGAAAACAAGGATTAAAATTTAGAATTTGAGATGCTGGGGAAAGGAGAGCCATTGGAACCTAGTAATGATGATGATGTTGATGATGAAAGTGTGGATGAGGACACAGACGGCAGTGTTTTGGATGAGTTGAAGCTTGTGTAAGATTAATGCAGGAAGACCAGCTAGAAGGATATTGGAGAAGTCAAGCCTTAATGTTTCAACGGTTAAGAGATGGATGGGGTGGAGGTCGGCAATGTAGTAGAAGTGGAAGAAAGCAGCTTTGGCAATTAAATGAATGTGGGGAAGGAAGCTAAGCTCAGGGTAGTCAGTGTAGCTACACACTAAATTCATTCATAGCAATTTGAAAACTAGTGCATTTTTTTGGGGGGGGTTGGAGTCAAAGCATGGTATAGTTTAGAATAGGAAGTTTGGTTACTGGGGGGTTAATAATTAACGGTAATGATCCGTTGAAGTGCAAATAGCAAGTTACAGCGCAAAAAATGTTCGCGCTGAAGGGTGCAGGACAAAGCCCAACTAACGTATGCTGCGAGATGTCCCGCTTCAGCAAGATCTGGCCCATCATGTATTAGATAGTATAACACTTTTGTTATAAAACAGCATATCCCTTATCTCACCATGATCAATGCCACACGAGATTCACTTGTGTGGATATACATGTATAGCATTGCATCTCGTGCACATCTGTCACACTTCAACATTTCAAACTTTCACCTGATTGGCTCAAAAATCTGTTTCATTCAATTCCAACAAATTATTAACTAAACAGGTAGGGAATTTGGCTTAAACATATATTTGATTAAATGCCAGCAAATCACAACTGAACAGTTAGGGAACATACCAGTCAACAGCAACAAATGGGACTAAAAAGTACCAATCTAGAGGTAGTAAAGATGTACACAAACAACCAATCAAGACTCAACAGTCAGAAAATAGTTACCGTTAAAACACAGGATAAGCAATGAAATCTCTCAAAGATTTTTGTAAAACCACTTTGTTTGTTTCTTTAGCTAGCTGACTATACCGGTGGGGGGGGTGGGGGGGGGGATGCAATTTACAACATAACAAACATATCTGTAAAATTATTCAACTCCTGTTGATCCATGGTTCTATTACCCAACTTGCCGGAAGATCTGCCCAAGTGTTTTGTGCCCTGGCAACTTTTTGCTGGCCTGGCATCCTGCCCCAAGTGCTTCCTGGCCCTAAGTGCTCCTTGCTGCCCTTAGTGCTTCTTAGCCCATCTTAAGTGCTTCTTCCCCCCACGGAGCTTCCTGGCCTACCCTGAGTGCTTTCCTTGGGACAAAACATCCTGCCTCCAAACTGACTTTTTTGTGTTCTTTTCCTTCTGGTCAGCTACCTGATTTTTCCATTGCCTGCTGTCGAACTGCTCCACTGCACCCTGAGCCTTTCTTCCTCTTTCAGCCCAGTCTTAACACTGTAAGATTTCCTCTCATTTACTCAGCTCATACTTGACCTTCCAGTCTACTTCCTTACTATTGTCTCCCATGGACTGGGCCCAGCCTGTTTCTTGACTCAGGTCTGGATTGTCCTCTGCCTTAGTCGCTCAGGGAACTAACCTGCTGCTCAGTAATATTTTTAGAATCAGAATTATCCATTAATTTTATATTTGTGAGACTGTAAGGGTAATATATGTTGGAGAATCAATTAACAGTTAACGTTTGAAGGAAACACAAATCATTATAAACCAATTGAAGTATTCCAAAAGTAGGTTTTTCCAGTGATACTCCATGAGGTATATTTGAAAACTCCCCAGATATTTTAATCTCTGCCTCCATGTGGTGCTATTGTTTTTTGGTAATTCTCTGGCCTGGCAGTGACCCTGTTCGGTTGATCTGTTTGAATTTATTCACAGTGTCAGATTTACATGGATTGTGCCTGAATTTGCATATACAATACTTAGAATGTGCTCTCAGATTAATGTTAATGTTTTAGTGAGTTTTTACCCAATTTGTTTTCCTGCCACTAACAGTGGGAATTAGATTCCAGTCACTTCATCAGCAAATGTGGCCAACAGGCCATGAACAGACATAAAGTGCAATTTCCTGCAGCCCAGCTCATAACACAGTATCCTACAGTCTGTGCCAGTTCTATCTGATGTTTCTGTTCAGTGTGAATTTTAGAGTGAGGTTTTTGTCTCTTTTTCTTTTCCTTACAGAAAGATCTTTATGTGTAGAAATGAACACAGTATAAATACTGCTGAAGCACCAAAGAATGTATTGCAGTGAATTTTAAGTGTGCCCCAGGCACAGCTAGAGGTTAGCGATTTGGGGGGAGAAATTCAGTTGGTTAGCATTTGCCGTTAGTGCCTGGTGGAGGCACTAATGGTGCGCTAATGAAGTAGCGCTGGGACGAGGTGAATCCAGCGTCGCACGTCAAGTCCAGTTGCCCCTTAGCGCCACCGTTAACAGTTAGCGCCTGGGGCTTTAGCGCCAGACAGACTGTGATGTCAGTGAGCGTGCGACTTTCACTGAGCGCCTGATCTGCCAAATTGATTATCACTCCCTGCCTTAGCACCTCGCTCCGACAACGACAGGAAGAGGAGGCATGAAGCAGGCGGATGGCGGCTCCAAGGGCGATATTTAAAGGGATGAGTCGCAGCTGTCAGGTTAGTGCTGTTTCACTGCTTCCTTGTCAGTTTGCGATTGTGCAAGAGTTTAATTCAGTCATTTAAAGGTTCTTTAGTATCAGGAGTGTTGTGGCTACTAAAAATTTGTTACATTTATTCTGACAAAATTTCAAAGTGCTACACATCATTACATTAATGGGGGCTGTACAGGCAGTTGACCTCGCCCTCCAGGATTAACTGCGGAGGGAGAGGAGGCAGCAAGAAAGGTTGCAAGATGTGGCCAGAGAGAAGAGGAGGGCCATCAGGGCTCTCAACAGGAGGTCTTACGCTCCGAGGGTATTCCGAGAGCACTTCTTCTACCTTCAATTAAGCGAGGAGCAGTGCATTAGAAGGCTCCGCTTCCGCAAGAATGTGGTCACCGATCTCTGCCACCTCCTGCAACCAGACTTTGAGCCTCAGATCAGGTCGACCACAGCTCTCTCAGTGGCAGTCAAGGTCACTGTCACCCTCAATTCCTTTGCCAGCAGTTCTTTCTAGTCTGCAACAGGAGATAAGCAAACATCTCGCAGTTCGTCCTCCATCGTTGCATCCGGGTGGTCACAGAGGCTCTCTACAGTAGGAGAAGGGATTACATTTCCTTCCCCATCACCAGAGAGAAGCAGGACGAACGTGCCTGTGGTTTTGCCAGGAGAACGGGATTCCCCATGGTGCAGGGCGCCATTAACTATACCCACGTTACTTTGCGGGCACCGCATAACAATCCTGAGGTCTTCCGTAACCGCAAAGGCTGCCACTTACTTAATGTGCAGCTGGTGTGCAACCACAGACAGCGAATCTTCAATGTGAATGTCCGATATCCTGGCAGCAGCCATGATGCCTTCATCCTGTGCCAGACCGGTGTGCCAGCACTCTTCCAGCCACCACATCAAGCTTGGGGCTAGCTGGTCGGAGACAATGTTTTTAATCGCCGTGGATGCACATTCGAAATGGCCAGAGGTCATCAAAATGTCCTCCACCACCACGGAGAAAACTATTGCAGTCCTACGGACCATCTTCGCCAGAAATGGCTTGCCACAACAGATTTGCTCCGACAATGGACCACAGTTTGTGTCCGAGGATTTCCGGAGGTTTTTGAGGAATAATGGGGTAAAGCATTACACATCTGCCCCATATCATCCAGCCACAAATGGATTGGCTGAGAGGTTTGTTCAGACCTTTAAAAAAGTAATAAAGGCGATGTATAACGACAACATACTACTACAACACAAGGTGGATAATTTCTTGTTTGCTTACCGGAATGCGACACATGCAGTCACCAACCAAGCTCCAGCCATAATGTTCTTTAACCGAAGGTTAAGATGTCGCCTGCATTTGCTCAAACCAAACATAAGACGAGATGTTGAGGATAAGCAGTTCCAGCACATAAATGAGAAGCCAACCAGGAGCTTCAAGATAGGGCAACCAGTCTTGGCCCGCGACTACCGAACAGAAAAATGGCAGCCAGGAATGATATGCACACAGCAGGGACCACTAATGTACACAGTGGACGTTGGAGAGAGCATCATGAGACGCTATGCTGACCAGATTCTAGAGTCACAGGAACAAGTCAAACCCATACCACGAGCATGCGCACCTGGTGATGAACCCAAAGTACAGATTGCATCTACCTCAGAATCAGTGGTATTGGAAGCTGACGAACCAACTAATGACAATGAGCCAGAATTGACTCCGCCGCAAGAACAGGATACTCGAGAAAGGCACTATCCAGACAGGATCAGGAAGCCTCCTCAAAGACTGAATTTATAAATGATTACTTCAGCTGATGTATATAGTACAGAGAAAATTGTAATTGTAATTAGGTATTCTTTAATTGTTAAATGAGTGTTATGTACTGTTTATCTAAAAGGGGAGGAATTGTTGTGTGTGTACCTTTAAGAGAGAACTGCTTTTATACTGTAGTACAGGCAGTGACCATACCTGTATATAAAGCCGTAGCAGGCTTCTGTACTTTCAGTTCCAGCATACCCTCTGTTCAGTAACCACCTGTTATTACCGTTCTCCTGCAGTCCGTGTGTTATTGATACGCGGACACGACATCTACGGTGCCCTCAGGGACAGGCTGCTCAGCTGCTTGCTCATTATCTGAAAGCATAAAGGCACAAGAGTCGGGTTAAGGTGAGGGGAGGGGGGCAGGAAGAAAGATATGCATACAGCATGATTAGCTGGAAAGTGGGAAAGGCTTGTGGGGTGAGGGGGAAGTGGGATGTGAGAAGAAGGAGTAGGGATGAACATACCATTGTTGTCCCCAAGGGGGTCAACGTCGCCGGTGGCCATGGTGCCCACTGATTTGCAACACTCTTTCCTCCAGCTCAGAAACTCTTTGGGTGTCAGGTTGTCCCCCGCCTGTGCGCTCCTGCTCCCTTCTGTTGTGAGCAACCTTGGCCTGCAGGAGAAAGGAAAGTGTGTGAGTGAGTGTGGAGCAATGTGTTTGGGAGATGTGCCTGCCATAGTCGAATAGCTGTCATTGTGTGCAAGGTTTGAGATGTGGGTGTGAGTGTTGTAGGTGGTGATTGTTGGTGGGTGAGTGCTGGGGGTGTGGTGCTTTGGGCAGTGTGTGCAGACTGCGGTTCAGATGGTGATATGTAGCATTTGTTAAAACATTGACTCACCCTGACCACCCGAGTGATGTCGTTAAATTTCTTCCTGCACTGTGTGTGGGTCCTGGGGACCACAGTGCTGCCTGAGACCTGCTGGGCTACCTCCCTCCACATGGCGCGGAAGACTTGCGGCAAGGGCCTCCTGCCACTTGCTGGGTACAGCACTGCCCTCCATCTCTCCACAGCGAGGACCAAGGCCTCCAATGCTTGGTGGCAGAATCTGCAAGCTCTTTCCCTGGGCCGTTGATCTGCCATAATGACACCTCCTTCAGTGGTTCGATTCCTTCTCCTTGGCCTTCTGTTGCTTGCTGAGACAGCTGCAGAACCAGCAATACTGAGAATTTTTTTAAAAATTCATTCATGGGATGTGGGCGTCACTGGCAAGGCCAGCATTCATTGCTCATCCCTAGTTGCCCTTGAGAAGATGGTGGTAAGCCACTTTCTTGAACCGCTGCAGTCCGTGTGGTGAAGGTACTTGCACAGTGCTGTCAGGGAGGGAGTTCCAGGATTTTGACCCAGCGACAATGAAGGAGGGGTGATATACTTCCAAGTCTGGATGGTGTGTGACTTGGAGGGGAACTTGGAGATGGTGGTGTTCCCATGCGCCTGCTGCCCTTTTCCTTCTAGGTGGAAGAGGTTGCGGGTTTGGGAGGTGCTGCCAAAGAAGCCTTGGCGAGTTGCTGCAGTGCATCTTGTAGATGGTACACATTGCAGCCACGGTATGCCAGTGGTGGAGGGAGTGAATGTTTAAGGTGGTGGATAGGGTGCCAATCAAGTGGGCTGCTTTGTCCTGGATGGTGTCTAGCTTCTTGAGTGTTGTTGGAGCTGCACTCATCCAGGCAAGTAAAGAGTATTCCATCACACTCCTTACTTGTGCCTTGTAGATGGTGGAAAGGCTTTGGGGAGTCAGGAGGTGAGACACTCATCGCAGAATACCTAGCCTCTGACCTGCTCATGTTGCCACAGTATTTATGTGGCTGGTCCAGTTAAGTTTCTGGTCAATGGCCCCCAGGATGTTGATGGTGGGTGATTCAGCGATGGTAATACCGTTGAATGTCAAGGGGAGGTGGTTAGACTCTCGCTTGTTGAAGATGGTCATTGCCTGGCACTTCTGTGGCGCGAATGTTACCTGCCACTTATCAGTCCAAGCCTGAACGTCGTCCAGGTCTTGTTGCATGCGGGCAGGAACTGCTTCATTATCTGAGGAGTTGGGAATGGTGCTGAACACTGTGCGGTCATCAGTGAACATCCCCATTTCTGACCTTATGTTGGAGGGAAGGTTATTGATGAAGCAGCTGAAGATGGTTGGGCCTAGGACAATGCTGATAAAACCTTCCATCACTTTGCTGATGATTGAGAGTAGACTGATGGGGCGGTAATTGGCTGGATTGGATTTGTCCTGCTTTCTGTGGACAGGACATACCTGGGCAGTTTTCCACATTGTCGGATAGATGCCAGTGTTGTAGCTTTACTGGAACAGCTTGGCTAGAGGCGCAGCTAGTTCTGGAGCACAAGTCTTCAGCACGATAGCCGGGATGTTGTCGGGGCCCATAGCCTTTGCTGTATCCAGTGCGCTTAGCCATTTCTTGATATCACGTGGAGTGAATGAAATTGGCTGAAGACTGGCTTCTGTGATGGTGGGGACCTCAGGATTAGGCTGATATGGATCATCCACTCGGCACTTCTGGCTGAAGATGGTTGCAAACCCTTCAGCCTTGTCTTTTGCACTCACATGCTGGGCTCCACCATCATTGAGGATGGAGATATTCATGGAGTCTCCTCCTCCCGTTAGTTGTTTAATGGTCCACCACCATTCACGACTGGATGTGGCAGGATTGCAGAGCTTTGAGCTGATCCATTGATTGTGGGATCACTTAACCCTGTCTATAGCATTCTGCTTCTGCTTTTTAGCATGCATGTAGTCCTGTGTTGCAGGTTCCCCAGGTTGGCACCTCATTTTTAGGTGCGCCTGGTGCTGCTCCTGGCATGCTCTTCTACACTCCTTATTGAACCAGGGTTGGTCCCCTGGCTTGATGGTAATGGTAGAGTGAGGGATATGCCGGGCCACGAGGTTACAGATTGCGGTGGAATACAATTCTGCTGCTGCTGATGGATGCCCAGGTTTGAGCTGCTAGATCTATTCTGAATCTATCCCATTTAGCACAGTGGTAGTGCCACACAGCATGATGGAGGGTGTCCTCAGTATGAAGACGGGACTTCGTCTCCACAGTGACTGTGCGGTGGTCACTGCTACCAATACTGTCACGGACAGCTGCACCTGTGACAGGTAGATTGGTGAGGACAAGTTCAAGTAGGTTTTTACCTCATGTTGGTTCTGTCACCACCTGTTGCAGGCCCAGACTGGCAGCTATGTCCTTCAGGACTCAGCCAGTAGTGGTGATGGACACTCTTGATGATTGAAGTCCCCCACCCAGTGTACATTCTGTGCCCTTGCTACTCACAGTGCTTCTTCCAAGTGGTGTTCAACATGGAGGAGTACTGATTCATCAGCTGAAGGAGGTAATCTGCAAGAGTTTGCCTTGCCCGTGCTTGACCTGAAGCCACGAGACAATGTTGAGGACTCCCGACTATATACCACTGTGCCGCCACCCACCAGCCGGGCAGACCCAGGGATGGTGATGGAGGAGTTTGGCTGAAAGGTATGATTCTGTGAGTATGACTGTGTCAGGCTGTTGCTTGACTAGTCTGTGGGACAACTCTCCCAATTTTAGCACAATCCCCAGATGTTGGTGAGGAGGACTTTGCAGGATCGACTGGGCTGGGTGTGCCGGTGCCGTGTCCATAGCCGGTGCCGAGTGGTCCGTCTGGTTTCATTCTTATTATTGTGTTTCGTAGCGGTTTGTTACAACTGAGTGGCTTGCTAGGCCATTTCAGAGGGCAGTTAAAAGTCTACCACATGTGGGTGTGGAGTCACATTTTGGCCAGACCAGGTAAGGATGGCAGATTTCCTTCCATAAATGACATTAGTGAACCAGATGGGTTTTTACAACAATCCAATAGTTTTCATGGTTACCATTACTAATATTGGCTTTTCATTTGAGATTTGTTTAATTAACTGAATTTAAATTCCTCAGCTGCTATTGTGAGATTTGAACTCACGTTTCACAGAAATCACAGAAACCCCACAGTGCAGATAGAGGCCATTTCGGCCCATCGAGCCTGCACCGACACATATCCCACCCGATCCCCGTAACCCCTACACCAACACATATCCCACCCTATCCCCGTAACCCCACATATTTAATCCCCCTAACACTAAGGGTCAATTTATCATAGCCAATCAACCTAACCCGCACATCTTTGGACTGTGGGAGGAAACCGGAGCACCCGGAGGAAACCCACGCAAACACGGGGAGAATGTGCAAACTCCACACAGACAGTCGCCCGAGGCCGGATTCGAACCCGGGTCCCTGGTGCTGTGAGGCAACAGTGTCCAGGCCTCTGGATTACTAGCTCAGGCCTCTGGATTACTAGCCCAGTGACATTACCACTATGCTACCATTCCTAGTTCTGACCTTATGTTGGAGGGAAGGACATTGATGAAGCAGCTGGAGATGTTTGGACCTAGGACACTGCCCTGAGGAACTCATGCAGCGATGTCTTGGGGCTGAGATGATTGACCTCCTACCACCACAACCATCTTCCTTTGTGCTAGGTATAACTCCAGCCAGTGGAGAGTTTTCCCCCCGATTCCCATTGACTTTAGTTTTACCAGGGCTCCTTGATGCCACACTTGTTCAAATGCTGCCTTGATGTCAAGGGCAGTCACACTCACCCTCACCTCTGGAATTCAGCTCCTTTGTCCATGTTTGGACCAAGGCTGTAATGAGGTCTGGCGCCGAGTGGTACTGGTGGAACCCAATCTGGGCATCAGTGAGCAGATTATTGGTGAGTAAGTGCTGCTTGATAGCACTGTCGATGACACCTTCCATCACTTTGCTGATGATTGAAAGTAGACTGATGGGGTGATAATTGCAGGTTCTGCAGCATGATTGAACCTCTCCTTTAAGAACAGGAAAGAGCCTGTGGCAATGATGACTAGCAATTAGACTGCAGCTGAAATTGCTTAGCGCTTTGAGTCCAACGCCACTGAGCTAGGTCATTACACTTGATTTAGCGCTCCAGTCCTTTCTTTGAGTGCTAACACTTAATTTAGCATGCAGCGAGATTCATTCATGCCTGGCGCTAAATCTCAAACTTTTCAGAAGTTAGCGCCCACTCCTGGGCTATAACGAATTTCTCCCCCCTGGTGTAAAATACTACACCTCCTGTCAGTAAAGGAACACATGCTGCAATTCCGAGACCGGTTTACAAATCAGGAAGGTAGGAATATTCATCAATAGCTACTGCTCAGACAGACTGTAGCTGGTGCCTGTGAAACGCAAGGTACCCCAAGAGAAACACTTATGTTGTTTTTATATTGGGGCAGGATCTGGCACTGGCTTCTGATGCCTCAGTTCTGCATAGCCGCCTTGCAAGCAAACTTGCTAGAATTTACAAAGATCAGCAGTTGGGAAGTGCTGATAAACATGGGACTTCCTAGAAGTCGGCCCTTGGTGAATCTCAGCATATTTTCATAGAATCATAAAAATTTACAACACAGAAGGACACGAAAATTTGGAGCAGAGGTGTTCGGCCAATATAAAGCACTTCTGACAGTCTCAAGAATGCAGGCTTTAAAAAAAGGCTTGAGTAATTTCATTTCCCAAAATTCCTGAAAAAAAAAATCGAGGAAATTGCCAGTGGCCTTATCATGACTTTCAATTTCCATCTATCACGGAAATGCTGAGCCAGATCTAAAAACACGAAGGTCTCTGGCCTAACTATGGTAGCGGCGGAATTCTGAACAGGTGTTATATAATAATCGTATAATACTCAATATAAAGCAGATGACTCACTGTGAGCAACACTGCCGGAAATCTGGTGTAAAAGTTTTGCGCCTAGCATGCACCAGACAGCACACTTTGTTACAAATGTAAAACAATCTTAATAAAAAGATGGAAAGCCAGTCATTGATATGGAGCCTGCAAATTACAACTGGTTACAACTGCCCTTTTGATTGACCTCAGCAGTTTCTAAGCAGTTACTAATACCTGGATTTGTTTTTTAAGAGCAGCGGCTTTAAAGGGACAGATCTGAATAACAACTAAACATAAGAACGTAAGAAATAGGAGCAGGAGTAGGCCAATCGGCCCCTCGAGCCTGCTCCGCCATTCAATAAGATCATGGCTGATCTGATCCTAACCGCCAATCCACTATCACAGAACCATCTCCTGAATCTAACAGAATTAGACACACAAAATAGGAGCAGGATCAGGCTACACGGCCCCTGGGCCCGCTCCGCTACCCACAGGGCCATGACCGATCCGAACCTAGACTCATGTCCAAATTCCTGCCCGCTCCCCGTAACCCTTAATTCCCTTTACTTCTAGGAAACTGTCTATTTCTGTTTTAAATTTATGTAATAATGTAGCTTCTACAGCTTTTTGGGGCAGCATTTCCATGGACCTACCACCCTCTGAGTGAAGTAGTTCCTCCTCATCTCAGTTTTGAAAGAGCAGCCCCTTATTCTAAGACTATGCCCCCTAGTTCTAGTTTCACCCATCATCGGGAACATCCTCCCCGCATCCACCCGATCCAACCCCTTCACAATCTTATATGTTTCAATAAGATCGCCTCTCATTCTTCTGAACTCCAATGAGTAGAGTCCCAATCTACTCAACCTCTCCTCATATGTCCATCCCCTCATCCCCGGGATTAACCGAGTGAACCTTCTTTGTACTGACTCGAGAGCAAATATGTCCTTTCTTAAGTATGGACACCAAAACTGTACGCAGTATTCCACGTGCGGTCTCACCAATACCTTGTACAACTGAAGCAATACCTCCCTATTTTTATATTCTATCCCCCTAGCAATGAAAGCCAACATTCCATTGGCCTTCTTAATCACTTGCTGCACCTGCATACTAACCTTTTGAGTTTCGTGCACCAGGACCCCCAGATCCCTTTGTACTTCAGTACTTTCCAGTTTCTTGCCATTAAGATAATAACTTGCTCTACGATTTTTCCTGCCAAAGTGCATAACCTCACACTTTCCAGTATTGTATTCCATCTGCCAAATCTCTGCCCACTTACTTAGCCTGTCTATGTCCCCTTGCAGGTTTTTTATGTCCTCCTCACTCACTACTTTCCCTCCCATCTTAGTATCATCTGCAAACTTTGATATGTTACACTCGGTCCCCTCCTCCAAATCGTTAATATAGATTGTAAAGAGTTGGGGACCCAGCACTGACCCCTGCGGAACACCACTAGTTACTGATTGCCAGTCTGAGAATGAACCATTTATCCCAACTCTTTGCCTTCTGTTAGATAGCCAATCCTCTATCCATGCCAGAATATTACCCCCAATCCCGTGATTTTTTATCTTAAGCAATAATCTTTTGTGTGGCACCTTGTCAAATGCCTTTTGGAAGTCTAAATACACTACATCCACTGGTTCCCCTTTATCCACCCTATATGTTACTTCCTCAAAGAACTCCAGCAAATTTGTCAAACATGCATTCCCCTTCATAAAACCATGCTGACTTTGTCCTATTAAATTATGATTATCCAAATGTCCTGTTACTGTCTCCTTAATAATGGACTCCAAAATTTTACCTACCACAGATGTTAGGCTAACTGGTCTATAGTTTCCAGCCTTCTGTCTACTGCCCTTTTTAAATAAGGGTGTTACATTAGCAGTTTTCCAGTCTGCCGGGACCTCTGCTGAGTCCAGGGAGTTTTGGAAAATTATTACCAATGCATCCACAATCCCTACCGCCACTTCCCTCAAGATCCTAGGATGTAAGCCATCAGGTCCAGGTGATTTATCCGCCTTGAGTCCCATTATTTTACCGAGTACCACTTCCTTAGTGATTTTGATCATGTTTAGCTCCTCCCCCCCTTTAGCCCCCTGTTTGTCCAGTGTTGGGATATTCTTAGTGTCTTCTACTGTAAAGACTGATATAAAATATTCATTCAGTGTTTTTGCCATCTCCATATTTCCCACCATTAATTTCCCGGTCTCATCCTCTAAGGGACCAACATTTACTTTAGCCACCCTTTTTCTTTTTATATAACTGTAAAAACTCTTACTATCTGTTTTTATATTTTTTGCTAATTTACTTTCATAATCTATCTTCCCTTTCTTAATCAATCTTTTTGTTATTTTTTGCTGTCTTTTAAAGTTTCCCCAATCCTCTATCCTCCCACTAGATTTGGCTACCTTATATGCCCTTGTTTTTAGTCGAATACTATCCTTAATTTCTTTACTTAGCCACGGATGGCTGTCTTTTCTTTTACACCCTTTTCTTCTCAGTGGAATATATATTTTTTGGAAGTTGTAAAATAACTCCTTAAATGTACACCACTGATCATGTATCGTCTTACCCTTTAATCTATTTTCCCAATCCACTCTACTCAATTCCGCTCTCATACCTTCATAGTCTCCTTTATTCAAGCTTAGCACGCTTGTTTGAGATCCAACCTTTTCACCCTCTAATTGAATATGGAATTCAACCATGTTATGGTCACTCATTCCAAGGGGATCCTTTACTAGGACATTTTTAATTAATCCTGTCTCGTTACACAGGACCAGATCTAAGGTTGCTTGCCCCCTGGTCAGTTCAGTTACATACTGCTCAAGAAACCCATCCCTAATACACTCAATGAACTCATCCTCAAGGCAGCCCTGCCCAATTTGATTTGTCCAATTAATATGATAGTTAAAATCCCCCATAATTATAGATGTTCCCTTATTACAAGCCTCAACTATTTCCTGATTGATACTCCGTCCAACAGAGTTGCCATTGTTCGGAGGCCTATAGACTACGCCCACTAGTGTTTTTTTCCCCTTATTATTCCTTACCTCCACCCAAACTGTTTCATTATCCTGATCTTTTGACCCAATATCATTTCTCTGTATTACAGTGATTCCTTCCTTTATTAACATAGCCACCCACCTCCCCTTCCTTCCTGCCTGTCCTTCCTGATCGTTAAATAACCTGGTATGTTTAATTCCCAGGCATTGTCACCCTGCAGCCATGTTTCTGTAATGGCCACAAGATCATACCCATATGTAGTTATTTGTGCCATTAACTCGTCTATTTTGTTACGAATGCTACGTGCATTCAGATAGAGAACTTTCAAATATGTTTTGTGACATTATAACATTATAACCATGCTCCAGACATAAGGCACCTAGCAACTTTTGTTATTCTTCACACAAAACCAGGAAGCTAGGGGAAGCATTTCACCAAAAACATGAAACTGAGATCTTAAGAATCATAATGGGCCAGAAATTAGGTTCGGGGGCTTGCCGCGCGTGCAAGCCCCCGATGTGCACTTACCCGGCGCGCTGACATTTCAATCCTGGCCCGCATTGCATTTCCTGTCACTGGCCCGCTTCAGGTCCTGCCGCGCTGTGCGTGCGTGACCCAGCGGCGTACTTAGTGCGATGAGCCGGCTGGGATCACGTGAGCACTGGGCAACCAATGGGAGTTTGCAAAAGTTCATTCATGAGTTTGATAGTAAGAACTGTCAAACTCATGAAAACTCCTGGCCCCAAAACACTACTTAAACTTGAAAGAAAATTTAAAAAAACATCGCACTACTTAAATAAACTATAAATAACTGTAAAAAACTATTTTAAATAATAATTTTAAATTTTGAAAAAAATTATTATATAAAAAATCGGGGCTAAAAATACACTTACCTTACTGTAAAGTCTTCAAAAAAAAAGAACCTGTGGAAAAATTTTCTAATTTAACCTAATAGACCACTTACTTGTTAAAAGTAAGTACTTACGGCTGCTTTTTCCACGCGTAAAAACCGGAGTCTTTTCCCCACGGGCAACTCTAATAAAAAAAGGGAAGTTCAGCGCGCACGCGCTGCCTGATACGTCGTACGCGTTCCGCCTCTTAACCCCTTGGGTCAGAGGAGAGGAAATGCCGGTTTTCCCCGCATGCGCTGTGCATGCTGAAAACCGGCAATTCATCCGGGCCCACGCGTGAGTACCCCGTCCGTACTCACACGTTGGGACAGGAATTACTGGCCCAAATCTGAACATATATGGGTTTCCAGTGGTTTGATGAAAGTAGCTTAAGCCCCATGTAATAACTTATTTACTGTGTTCAAAGTGATGTACTCGCTACCTCTCGTCCCCGAAAGGCTGTGTATGCTGAGACAATTGGAACTTTCGAGGCTGAGATCGATAGATTTTTGACAGGCAAGGCTATCATGAGATGTGGAGCAAAGGCAGGAAAACTGAGTCAAGGTGCAGATCAGCCAAGATCTAATGTTCCTATGTCCCTATTGTAACAAGTCACTAACACTGTAATATGCAGGCTTTGAGAGCAGAAGCAGACCAGGAGGTAACCATATAGTTATTATTATAGTACATATATCAGCATATTTCAGAAAGGTTTCCTGGAAGAGGTTGAAATACAGAGAGAGAGGAATTGAGGAATCAGAAGCAAGCACTTTCTATTATTAATGGTGCTTTTTTCTGGGGGGAAACCTTTTAGGTTGGTAACCGGTACAATAATGCACAAAATACAAATGGTTGATGTGAGGAAGTGGGGGAGGAGGGATTATCATTATCACACATCTAAAAAACAATAATTAACAATGGCAAACTCTAACACTTGTATTAACAGTGTGGAAAATTTCTACATGCACGGATGGTGACTCAAAGCATGTTAATTGTATTCTCTTCGTTTATTTTACCCTATCTCAGGATAAAGATAAAAAATAACTAGATAGTCGTGCATCAGTGCATAACAAGAGAGGGTAAAGGTCAGGGCTGCCTCTTCCACACCTCACTGTGCGCATACCGATGATTGGTAAAAATCCCAGATATTAACTAATTCAGACAGGAAATCTTTTATCGGTTAAACTTTCCCAAGATTTTTGTGTTATTCGTTACCATGGCAAAATTTATTATCAACTTCAATTACAGTTTTTCCATTCAGTTTTAATAGATTTCTTGCTTTTTCTCAAGCTGCTGGAAAATCAAATTATACCAGAATATCAGTGATTTAATTGCCAATCATTATTGAGCTTATTGAAGTGGGGATGTTCAGGCTGAGGAATTCACCCAGTGTTGGTGTTAAACATTCCCAGGTCATATATATAGCACAGGGTGGTGTAGATCTACAGTCCCCAGCAGTTTACCCAGTGTCAGCTGTGGCTCAGTTGGTAGCGCACTCACCTCTGAGTCAGAAAGTTGTAGGCTCAAGCTCCCACTCCAGAGACTTGGTCACAAAATATACGCTGACACTCCAGTGCAGTACTGAGGGGGTGCTGCACTGTCAGAGGTGCTGCTTTTTGGATGAGTGGTAAAACCGAGGCCCTGTCTGCTCTCTCAATTGGACATAAAAGATCCCATGGCACTATTTCATAAAGAGCAGGGGAGTTATCCCCGGTGTCCTAGCCAATATTTATCCCTCAATCAACATCACTAAAAACAGATTATCTGGTCATTAACACGTTGCTGTTTGTGGAAGCTTGTGTGAAAATCAGCTGCTGCGTTTCCTACATTACAACAGTGACTACACTTTTTTAAAAAGTACTTCATTGGCTATAAAGTGCTTTGGGACGTCCTGAGGTTGTGAAAGGCGCTATATAAATACAAGATTCCTTTCTTTTGTAAACCCAACTTCAGGTCAGCACTTTCTACTGTACCTGTATGACATTTTCTTTTCCCACATCAATCCATGTAATAGGTTGTCTGAGTCGGCGGTGAATTTAGTGTCAGGTGGTAAAGCGATAGTGGGGTAAAAATTCATCTGTACCAGTTTTCGGTCCCAGACTTGGTACTGCTGAGGCAGCACGCGCCCGAAGCAAGGGGCCTGAGGATCACTAGAAACTGGTCCTCGGGCTTTATCTGAATAATTGGGCCGAGCTGCCAGCGCTGGTCGCGCCTGCATAGGCAGGCTTGCCTGTGGGAAAACATCAATTTTGGGACATCTGCTCCGCCGGCAGCGGGAGAGGGGTTGGAGCGGGCTACAGGGGAGGGGGGCAATCGCGATGCCTGCGGAGTCGGGGGAGCAATCCTGCCCCTCCTAGCTCCACAGGAAGGTGCTTTTGTAAAAAATGCTCACTTTTCATTGGCGGCCACGGGGACCGCTGAAGAATCCTCATCAGGAACTCATTTTTCCAAGGGTCCTTTAACAGGCGTTAAACCCCTAATTGATATATTCAAGGACTCTAATGCCTGTTTTAGGCATCTGCCTGGAACGCCTAAAAAGTGGGCTGCATGAATTTAGCAGATTGGGTGCAGGCTGTTCCACTACTGCATTGGTATGCTTTGCACCCCATTTTACGCACAAAAAATGGACGCAACACATACCAATTTCTGACCCAGTGTATGTGAAGTTTTGTGCTATGTTCTTGTACAGTCTAGGAAGTGGTTAAACGTTGTCCAAATAAGATTTCGCATAGGACCCTTACAGTCAGTCATCAGGCAATCATTAATTTGGGCTGAATTTAATCCTAGGTCCCAGTGGTGAAAGAGCAGTGTTCTAATCCAGCAAATTAGAGTTGTGGCCAATGTTCCCTCTTGTTTCTCTTTGGTACGTGAGCCCTTTAACTGGCTGCGTGGTCCATTCAAATCTGGTTATTCCCATTGAAAAGCCGGTGAGCGGCCTGCGCGGGACCTCCAGACCACTGCGCGGGTGTGCAGCTTCGTGGGAACATTGGTTGTGGCATTACAAAAACAAAATACTAAAAAAGCCTCTCAGGGTGATGTAAACATGTTTCCTCAAAACTGCAAGCATTTGCTTTTATTGATTTCTGTAGCAATATTTAAAACAAGAAGCAGCTCCTTGTTTTATCATGGTTTGATATAGAATTCACTCTCTATAAAAACAGTTGTTTACAACGTGTAATACAGAAAAAACATCTAGAATGATGGATTCAATTTGTTACTTCGCACATAAAACTAGTACATAGTTAAAGTACAACTTCTGCAGTATATTTCAAAGCCCATTATGTTACCCAGTACATAAAACTAGCACATAGTTAAAGTACAACAAATATTTCACCACCAATCTCAGCAGACAATTTTCCACATTACAAGTGACTCCACTTTAAAAGTACTTCATTGGCTGTAAAGCACTTTGAAATGTCCAGTGGTCGTGAAAGGCGCTATTTAAATGCAAGTCTTCTTTCTTTCATATGCACCACTCAAACCCCTCGAGAACAGCGGTGTCTAATCTGCAGCCCCCGAGCCCTGGCAATCCAGGCCGAACCAACTCTGACCTATTTGTGCTTAGATTTCTTATTCACTGGCTCGTCCGTTTGACATTTTTGGGCCTGGAGGTTTAGAAAGGGGTGTTTTTAGTACTCCTCCCTCATTCGTGGATACATTCCAAATTAGAACACCAAGATAAAGATCTGTTAGTGTAAGCAACTTGAAGTATATTCAAATTAATGGGAGAATTCATTTAACTCTGTGACCGCTGGCCTGGTGCCGAGCCGCGCATGCGCAGAGCAGGAACCTGCGATCTGGAGCGCGTTTCCTCCCGGTTACCAACCGCTTTCTGACAGCTTGCTGCTTGTCTGGCGAATGTCAGGAGAGCGGAGGGAGGGGAGATGAGAGTGGAGGGAGGGGGAGAGGAGAGCGGAGGGAGGGGGAGAGGAGAGCGGAGGGAGGGAAAGGAGATTGGAAGGAGGAGGAGAGGAGATTGGAGAGGGAGAGGAGATAAGTGGGAGGGGGAAAGGAGATTGGAAGGAGGGGGAGAGATCGGAGGAGGAGAGGAGAGTGGAGGGAGGTGGAGAGGAGAGCGGAGGGAGGGGGAGAGGAGAGTGGAGGAAGGTGGAGAGGAAATCAGAGGGGGGGAGAGCAGATCGGAGGGAGGGGGAGGAGGGAGGGGTTGAGGAAATCGGAGGGAGGGGGAGAGGAAATCAGAGGGGGGAGAGGAGAGCGGAGGGAGGGGAGAGGAGAGGGGAGGGAGGAGAGCGGAGGGAGGGGGAGAGGAGAGCGGAGGGAGGGGGAGAGGAGATTGGAGAGAGGGGGAGGAGAGCGGAGGGAGGGGAGAGGAGAGCGGAGGGAGGGGGAGAAGAGAGCGGAGGGAGGGGGAGAAGGGAGCGAAGGGAGGGGGAGAGGCGAGCGGAGGGAGGGGAAGAGGATATCGGAGGGAGGGGGAGAGGAGATTGGAGGACGGGGAGAGGAGATCGGAGGGGGGGAGATTGGAGGGAGGGGGAGGATAGTGGAGGGAGGGGAGAGGAGATTGGAGGGAGGGTGAGAGGAAATCAGAGGGAGGGTGAGAGGAAATCAGGGGGAAGGGGAGAGGAGATCGGAGGGAGGGGGAGAGGATATCGGAGGGAGGGGGAGAGGACATCGGAGGGAGGGGGGAGGAGATCGGAGGGAAGGTGGAGGAGAGCGGAGGGAGGGGAGAGGAGAGCGGAGGGGGGGAGAGGAGAGCGGAGGGAGGGGGAGAGGAGAGCGGAGGGGGGGGAGAGGCGAGCGGAGGGAGGGGGAGAGGAGAGCGGAGAGGGTGAGGAGATCTGAGGAGGGAGGAGGAGAGGAGAGCGGAGGGAGGGGGAGAGGAGATTGGAGGGAGGGGGAGAGGGAGAGGAGGTCGGAGGGAGAGGGAGAGGAGGTCGGGGTGGGGGAGAGGAGAGCGGAGGGGGGAGAGGAGAGCGGAGGGAGGGGGAGAGGAGATTGGAGGGAGGGTGAAAGGAGTTTGGAGGGAGGGGGAGAGGAGTTGGTGGGAGGGGGAGAGGAGATCGGAGGGGGGAGAGGAGAGACAGGAGATCGGAGTGGGGAAAAAGCAGAATGGAGGGAGGGGGAGAGGAGTGCAGAGGGACGGGGAGAGGAGATCTGAGGGAGGTGGAGAGGAGATCGGAGGGGGTAGAGGAGATCGAAGGAGGTAGAGGAGATGGAAGGGGGGGTTGAGGAGATCGGAAAGAGAAAGGAGATCGGAGAGGGAGAGGAGATTGGTGGGAGGGGGGAGAGTAGATTGGAGGGAGGAGAGGAGATTGGAGGGAGTTGGAGATGATAGCGGAGGTGAGAGAGGAGATTGGAGGGGGGGAGGAGATTGGAGGGAGGGGGAGAGGAGATCGAAGGGGGAGAGGAGATTGGAGAGTGTTGGAGATGATAGTGGAGGTGAGAGAGGAGATTGGAGGAGGGGGAGCGGAGATTGGAGTGAAGGAGAGGAGAGGACAGGAGATCGGAGGGGGGAAGAGGAGAGCGGAGGGAGGGGGAGAAGAGATCGGTGGGGGAGAGGAGGTTGGAGGGGGAGAGTGGAGCGGAGGGAGGAGGAGAGCGGAGGGAGGAGGAGCGAGGAGATCAGATTGGGAGAGGAGATTGGAGGGGGGAGAGGAGATTGGAGGGAGTTGGAGATAATAGCGGGGGTGGGAGAGGAGATTGGAGGGGGGGGAGAGGAGATTGGAGGGAGTTGGAGGTAATAGCGGGGGGTGGAAGAGGAGAGCGGAGGGAGGTGGAGAGAAGAGCAGATGGAGGGGGTGAGGAGAGCAGAGGGAGAGGGACAGGATGATGATGACACTACCGTTGTAGGCCTGATCACAGTTGGCGACGAGACAGGCTACAGGGAGGAGGTAAGAGCCCTAGGAGAATGGTGCAAGTACAACAACCTCTCCCTCAACATCAGCAAAACAAAGGAGCTGATCGTGGATTACAGGAAGCGGCAGGGGGAGGGACACACCCCAATCTACATCGAAGGGGCTGAGGTGGAGAGGGTCAGCAGCTTCAAATTCCTGGGTGTATTCATTACGGAGGACTTAACGTGGTCCCATCACATCGACGTTGTAACCAAGAAGGCATGCCAACGCCTGTTCTTCCTCAGGAGACTGAAGAAATTTGGAATGGCCCCCCAGATTCTCACCAACTTTTACCGGTGCACCATCGAGAGTATCCTGTCCGGCTGCATCACTACCTGGTATGGCAACTGCACCGCCACAGACCGCAAGGCTCTACAGATGGTAGTGAAAGCTGCACAACACACTATAGGAATTAAACTACCTGCTGTGCAGGATATCTACCCCGAGAGGTGCCGGGGGAAGGCCCTGAGAATCATTAAAGACACGAGTCACCCCAGCCACAACCTCTTCGCCCTGCTCCCGTCCAGTAAGAGATACCGAAGCATACGGTCTCGTACCAACAGGTTTCGAAACAGCTTCTACCCCCAGGCCATAAGACTCATGAACGATTAATTTATTATTATTTATTACTGTTGTTTTATTTATTATTACTGTCTTTCTATTAGTATTTCTATTAGTATTTTTATCATTGTTATGCCATATTTATTCCAATGTTGGGAGGACTCGTAAAAATCAACATTTCATTGTGCAGTACACACGTCTGCTGCATATGTGACAAATAAAATTGAACTGAATTGAAAAAATTGGAGAGCAGAGGGAGCAGGAGAGGAGAACGGCGGGGCAGGCATGATCAGAGGGAGGGGGAGAGGAGATCTGAGGGGGAGAGGAGATCTGAGGGAGGTGGAGAGGAGATCGGAATGGGGTAGAGGAGATCGAAAGGGGGTAGAGGAGAGCGAAGGGGGGTAGAGGAGATCGAAGGGGGGTAGAGGAGATCGACGGGGTGTAGAGGAGATCGACGGGGGTTAGAGGAGATCGGAGGGGAGTAGAGGAGATCGACACGGGGGTAGAGGAGATCGGAGGGGGTAGAGGAGATCGAAGGGGGGTAGAGGAGATCGACGGGGGTAGAGGAGATCGGAAGGCAAGAGGAGATCAGAGAGGGAGAGGACATTGGTGGGAGGGGGAAAGGAGGTTGGATGGAGGGGGAGAGGAGATTGGAAGGGGAGAGGAGATTGGAGGGAGAGGGAGAGGAGATGGGAGGGAGGAGGAGATTGGAGGGAGTTGGAGGAGGAGATTGGAGGGAGGGGAGAGTGTAAAGGCCGCGCCTCAATAATACACGGACTTCGGGAGAACAGTTTAACAGGTACTTTACTGAACAAGAGGCAGCTTGAAACTGAGACTACAGAAGCCTGCTAGGGCCTTTTATACAGGGGTGGTCACTGCCGGTACTGCAGTCTAAGACCAGTTATTCCCTTAAAGGTACATACACAACAGAGAGGAGATCGGAGGGAGGGGGAGAGGAGATCGGAGGGAGGGGGAGAGGAGATGGGAGGGAGGGGGAGAGGAGATCGGAGGGAGGGGAGGAGAGCGGAGGGAGGGGGAGAAGAGATCATGGGGGAGAGGAGGTTGGAGAGGGAGAGTAGAGCGGAATGTGGAGGAGTGTGGAGGGAGGGTGAGCGAGGAGATCGGAGGGAGGGGGAGAGGAAAACGGAGGGAGAGGAGATCGGAGGGAGGGGGAAAAGAGATTGGCGGGGGTGAGGAGATCTGAGGGGGCAGGAGAGCGGAGTGTGGGGGAGGAGAGCGGAGGGAGGGGGAGAGGAGCTCAGAGGGAGGGGGAGAGAGAGCGGAGGGAGGGGGAGAGGAGATCGGAGGGGGAGAGGAGATTGGAGGGAGGGGGAGAGGAGATTGGAGGGAGGGGAGAGGAGTTGGTGGGAGGGGGAGAGGAGATCGGAGGTGGGAGAGGAGAGACAGGAGATAGGAGGGAGGAAAAGCAGAGCGGAGGGAGGGGGAGAGGAGTGCAGAGGGAGGGAGAGAGGAGATGAAAGGGGGTAGAGGAGATGGAAGGGGGGTAGAGGAAATCGGAAAGCGAAAGGAGATCGGAGAGTGTGAGGAGATTGATGGGAGGGGGAGAGGAGATTGGAGGGAGGAGAGGAGATTGAAGGGAGTTGGAGATGATAGCGGAGGTGAGAGAGGAGATTGGAGGGGGGGAGCGGAGATCGGAGGAGGGGGAGGAGATTGGAGAGGGGAGAGGAGATTGGTGGGAGGGGGAGAGTAGATTGGAGAGAGGGGGAGAGGAGATCGAAGGGGGAGAGGAGATTGGAGGGTGTTGGAGATGATAGCGGAGGTGAGAGAGGAGATTGGAGGGAGGGGGAGCAGAGATCAGAGTGAGGGAGAGGAGAGACAGGAGATGGAGGGGGGAAGAGGAGGGCGGAGGGAGGGGGGAGAAGCGATCGGTGGGGGAGAGGAGGTTGGAGGGGGAGAGTGGCGCGGAGGGAGGAGGAGAGCGGAGGGAGGAGATTGGATTGGGAGAGGAGATTGGAGGGGGGAGAGGAGATTGGAGGGAGTTGGAGATAATAGCGGGGGTGGGAGTGGAGATTGGAGGGAGGGGCACAGGAGGTCGGGGGTGGAAGAGGAGAGCGGAGGGAGGGGGAGAAGAGATCGGTGGGGGAGAGGAGATTGGAGGGGAGAGTAGAGCGTAATGAGGGGGTAGGAGAGCGGAGGGAGGGGGAGAGGAGAGCGGAGGGACGGAGAGAGGCGATCGGTGGAAGGGGGAGAGGAGAGCGGAGGGAGAGGGAGAGGAGACTGGAGGGAGGAGAGGAGATTGGAGGGAGTTGGAGGAGGAGATTGGAGGGAGGGGAGAGGAGATTGGAGGAAGGGGGAGAGGAGATCGGAGGGAGGGGGAGAGGAGATCGGTGTGGGAGAGGAGATTGGCGGGGGAGAGTAGAGCGTAATGTGGAGGAGTGCAGAGGGAGGGTGAGCGAGGAGATCGAAGGGAGGGGGAGAGAAGAGCGGAGAGAGGGGGAGGAGAGATTGGAGGGGGTGAGGAAATCTGAGGGGGCAGGAGAGCGGAGTGAGGGGGAGGAGAGCGGAGAGAGGGCTAGAGGAGAGCGGAGGGAGGGGGAGAGGAGATCGGAGGGAGGGGAGAGGAGATCAGAGTGAGAGGGAGAGGAGATCGGAGGGAGGTGGAGAGGGGATCGGAGGGAGGGGGACAGGAGGTCGGCGGTGGAAGACGAGAGCGGAGGGAGGGGGAGAAGAGATCGGTGGGGGAGAGGAGGTTGGAGCGGGAGAGTAGAGCGTAATGAGGAAGAGTGCAGAGGGAGGGTGAGCGAGGAGATCGGAGGGCGGTGTGAGGAGATCTGAGGGGAGAGGAGAGTGGAGGGAGGGGGAGAATAGATTGGAGGGGTGAGGAGATCTGAGGGGGAGGAGAGCGGAGTGAGTTGGGAGGAGAGCAGAGGGAGGGGGAGAGCAGATCGGAGGGAGGGGGAGAGGACATCAGAGGGAGGGGGAGAGGCGATCAGAGGGAGGGGGAGAGGAGATCGGAGGGAGGGGAAGTGGAGATCAGAGGGAGGGCGAGAGGAGATTGGAGGGAGGGGGAGAGGAGATCGGAGGGAGGGGAAAGGAGATCGGAGGGAGGGGGATAGGAGATCGGCGGGAGGGGGAAAGGAGATCGAAGGGGGTAGAGGAGATCGCAGTGGGTACAGGAGATCGACGGGAGGTAGAGGAGATCGACGGGGGGTAGAGGAGATCGGATCGGGTAGAGGAAATCGAAGTGGGTAGAGGAGATCAGAAGGCGAGAGGAGATCGGAGAGGTAGAGGACATTGGTGGGAGGGGTAATGGAGGTTGGAAGGAAGGGGAGAGGAGATCGGAGGGGGAGAGGAGATTGGAGGGAGAGGGAGAGGAGACCACCAATAATCAGGGAAACAATTACGTATTCGGGAATAACCACTTTGACATCCCTTCCCTTCCATACAGGCATAACTGCGACAAGCAGTCAAATACCAACGGAAAACAGCTACTACAGCTCTGTCGAAACCTGGGTCTGTACATTGTCAATGGTAGGTTCATAGGAGACCTCCTAGGAAGATCGACCTATTGCTCACCTCTTGGCTGCAGCACAGTAGACTATATGATTACAGATTTAGACCCATCCTCTTTCAGAGCATTCACAGTCAAACCACAAACAACACTGTCAGATCACAGTCAAATTACTATGTATCTCAAAAAGACAGAAACAAACAACATAGAAACACAACCCAGTAAACTGTACAACACCAAAAAATCGTACAGATGGGCCAAAAACGACACGGAAAAATACCAGAAAACAATTAGCAATGCATCAACTCAAGCTCTCTTAGACACCTTTCTGGATAACACATACACTCACAATAAGGAAGGTGTAAACCGGGCAGTTATTAACCTAAACAATATTTTTGATAATTTGGCAACAAGTGCAAACTTGAAAGCTCGCAAGAACAAACCCAAAACAAAAAACTATGAAAAATGGTTTGACCCAGATTGCCATAACATGAGGAAAAAACTTAGAAAAATATCAAACCAAAAACACAGACATCCAGAAAACGAGGAATTACGCCTTACTTATTGTCAGACACCAACACAATACAGAAACATACTCAGAACCAAAAAAGAGCAATATATTAAGAATACGCTCAGCTCCATGGAGGAATCCATTGATTCCAATTGTTTCTGGGACAACTTGAATACACTACACAAAAAACAACACGACGATTTGGCCATTCAAAATGGGGACACATGGGTAAACCACTTTGAAAAATTATACCAGAAAAACACACTAAGACCAGAGCAACACCAAATATGCAAAAAACTGGAAAAGCTAGAAATGGCCATAAAAGATAACCAAAACCCGCTAGACGCCATAATAACAGAAAAAGAGCTTCTTGAAAAACTCAAGGACCTGCGACCAGGAAAAGCTTGCGGGACAGACGGCATACTAAACAAGATGATTAAACACACAGACGACAAAATGAAACTGGCTATCCTAAAACTCTTTAACTTGGTTCTGAGTGTCGGTTATTTCCCTGATATCTGGAACAAAGGACTCATAACGCCCATATACAAAAGTGGGGACAAAATCGACCCAAACAACTATCGAGGCATCTGTGTAAACAGTAACCTGGGGAAGGTATTCTGTAGCATCATAAACAAAAGACTTATAAACTTCCTTGAGGAGCACAATGTCTTGAGTAAAAGCCAAATTGGATTCCTGCCAAACTATAGAACATCCGATCATATCTTCACCCTACAGACCCTAATTGACAAACACGTTCACCATAACAAAAGCAAAATCTACGCATGCTTTGTAGATTTCCAGAAGGCTTTCGACTCCATCTGGCATAACGGTTTATTCCTGAAACTCATCGAAAGCGGGGTAGGAGGGAAAACATATGATGTAATTAAATCAATGTATACAAACAACAAATGTGCAGTTAAAATTGGAGACAAACAAACAAAATACTTCCCACAGGGGCGGGGGGTGACGCAGGGCTCGCCAATCTCACCGACACTCTTTAATATTTACATAAATGGATTGGCAAAACTACTTGAACAATCTACAGCACCCGGCCTCACCCTATATGAATCCAAGGTTAAATTCCTCCTCTATGCAGACGACCTGGTTCTGCTGTCACCAACTAAGGAGGGTCTACAGCAGAACCTGGACCTGCTGGAGTCGTACTGCCAGACTTGGGCCCTGACAATAAATCCCCAAAAAACCAAAGTCCTTGTGTTCCAGCAAAGATCCAAACATCAGGGACCCAAAATAAATTTCACAGTAGGAACAACCAAAATTGAACAAACCACTAACTACACATACTTGGGCTTAAAAATCAGTTCTACGGGAAACTTCAAACTGGCTGTGAATGAACTGAAAGAGAAAGCAAGAAGGGCTTTCTATGCCATCAAAAAATCAATCCAAATAGAAATCCCAATTAGCATTTGGCTCAAAATTTTCAAATCAGTAATTGAACCAATTGCGCTCTATGGCAGTGAGGTATGGGGATCGCTAACACAACAAGAATTTGCAAAATGGGACAAACACCCAATTGAGATCCTACATGCAGAATTCTGTAAAAGTATCCTCCGGACTCAAAGGAAAACAGTAAACAATGCATGCAGGGCGGAACTAGGCCAATATCCATTAATAATCACTATCCAAAAAAGAGCCACCAAATTTTGGAATCACCTACAAATGAGCAACCCCCAATGCTATCACTACGATGCCCTGAAATGCCAAGAACTGACCATAAAGAAGAATACCCTCAGTCAACTAGTCCTGGGACTCAGTGAAGTAACTATTAACAATACTAACAATAACCAGCCCCAGGACAGTGACAGGGTAACACAAAGAATTCGACCCAACACAATCGTCGCTAAGCAAAAGGAAAAATACCTGACATATTGGGCAGAAACAACAAAAACCCAAAGCAAACTCAATTGCTACTTGGCCCTAAACAGACAATACAACATAGCTGATTACCTGACCATGGTAAAGGATAACAAACTGAGAAGAACCTTGACAAGGTACAGACTTAGCGAACATAGCCTAGCGATCGAAAAAGGCAGACACAGGCAGACCAGGCTGCCAAGAGAAGACAGGATATGCTCTCACTGCAGTCAGGGAGTAGTGGAGACAGAGATGCACTTCCTCACAGCCTGTGGAAAATATCAGGGCATCAGGGAGAATTTCTACCAAAAATTCTCACAAATATGCCCTGAATTCAGAAATCTGAATGACAACCAAAAACTCCCATTCCTACTGGGGGAGGAGAGAAGCTGTGTAACACTGGCGGCACACTATGTTACAGCTTGCCATGAACAGAGGGACAACCAGTAAACTAAGAAAAGAGTATATATAAACAATGCGAATGTATATTTATACACTCAGGGATATACCTGTTTATACACTGTATGAATAGAACTGCGTTTATGTGTTCAACCATAAATGTATTTTGATGCTTTGGCAACATAAGATGTACCTTATCATGCCAATAAAGCGATTTGAATTTGAATTTGAATTGAGAGGAGATTGGAGGGAGGAGCGGAGATTGGAGGGATTTGGAGGAGGAGATTGGGGGGAGAGGAGATCGGAGGGAGGGGGGAGCGAGGAGATCGGTGTGGGAGAGGAGATTGGAGGGGGAGAGGAGATTGGAGGGAGTTGGAGATAATAGTGGGGGTGGGAGAAGAGATTGGAGGGAGGGGGACAGGAGATTGAGGGAAAGAGGAGAGCGGAGGGAGGGGGAGAAGAGATCGGTGGGGGAGAGGAGATTGGAGCGGGAGAGTAGAGCGTAATGTGGAGGAGTGCGGATGGAGGATGAGCGAGGAGATCGAAGGGAGGGGGAGAGAAGAGCTGAGGGGGGGAGAGGATAGCGGAGGGAGGGGGAGAGGAGATCGGAGGGAGAGAGAGAGGAGATCGGAGGGAGGGTGAAAAGAGATTGGAGGGGGTGCGGAGATCTGAGGGGGCAGGAGAGCGGAGTGAGGGGGAGGTGAGCGGAGGGAGGGGGAGAGAAGAGCGGAGAGGGGGAGAGGAGAGCGGAGGGAGGGGGAGAGGAGATCGGAGGGAGGTGGAGAGGGGATCGGAGGGAGGGGGAGAAGAGATCAGAGGGCGGTGAGAGGAGACCTGAGGGGAGAAGAGAGTGGAGGGAGGGGGAGAATAGATTGGAGGGGGTGAGGAGATCTGAGGGGGTAGGAGAGCGGAATGAGGGGGGAGGAGAGCGGAGGGAGGACGAGAGAAGAGCGGAGGGAGGGGGAGAGGAGATCGAAGGGACGGGGAGAGGAGATCGGAGGGAGGGGCAGTGGAGATCGGAGGGAGGGGGAGCGGAGATCGGAGGGAGTTGGAGATAATAGCGGGGGTGGGAGAGGAGGTCGGGGTGGAAGAGGAGAGCGGAGGGAGGGGGAGAAGAGATCGGTGGGGGGAGGAGGCTGGAGGGGGAGTAGAGCGTAATGAGGAGGAGTGCAGAGGGAGGGTGAGTGAGGAGATCGGAGGGCGGTGAGAGGAGATATGAGGGAAGAGGAGAGTGGAGGGAGGGGGAGAATAGATTGGAAGGGGTGAGGAGATCTGAGGGGGGAGGAGAGCGGAGTGAGGGGGAGGAGAGTGGAGGGAGGGGGAGAGAAGAGCGGAGGGAGGGGGAGAAGAGATTGGAGGGAGGAAGAGAGGAGATCGGAGGGAGGGGGAGAGGAGATCGGAGGGAGGAGAGAGGAGATCGGAGGGAGGGGGAGAGGAGATCGGAGGGAGGGGGAGAGGAGATCGGAGGGAGGGGGAGAGGAGATCGGAGGGAGGGGGAGAGGAGATCGGAGGGAGAGGGAGAGGAGGTCTGGGGGAGGGGGAGACGAGAGCGGAGGGAGAGAGGAGATCTGAGGGGGAGAGGAGATCGGAATGGGGTAGAGGACATCGAAGGGGGTAGAGGAGATCGAAGGGGGTAGAGGAGATCGAAGGGGGGTAGAGGAGATCGACGGGGGGTAGAGGAGATCGACGGGGGGTAGAGGAGATCGACGGGGGGTAGAGGAGATCGACAGGGATAGAGGAGATTGGAAGGAGGGGAAGAGGAGATCGGAGGGAGGGGGAGAGGAGATCGTAGGGAGGGGGAGAGGAGATCGGATGGAGGGGGAGAGGAGATCGGATGGAGGGGGAGAGGAGATCGGAGGGAGGGGGAAAGGAGATTGGATGGAGGGGGAAAGGAGATCGGAGGGAGAGGAGGTCGGAGGGAGGGGGAGAGGAGAGCGGAGGGAAGAGGAGAGGAGAGCGTAGGGAGGGGGAGAGGAGATTGGAGGGAGGGGGAGAGGAGATTGGTGGGAGGGGGTGAGGAGATCGGAGGGAGGGGGAGAGGAGATTGGAGGGAGGGAGGAGGAGAGCCAGGAGATCGAACCAACGGTGAGAGGAGTTTGGAGGGGGTGAGGAGATCTGAGGGGAGAGGGGAGCAGAGGGAGGGGGAGGAGATTGGAGGGAGGGGCAGCAGAGTGGAGGGAGGGGGAGCAGAGCGGAGGGAGGGGGAGCAGAGCGGAGGGAGGGGAAGGAGAGCGGAGGGAGGGGAGGAGAGCGGAGGGGGAGGGATGATCAGAGGGAGGGGGAGAGGAGATCTGAGGGGGGTAGAGGAGATCGAAGGGGCGCAGAGGAGAGCGGAAGGCGAGAGGAGATCGGAGGGAGGGGGAGAGGAGATCGGAGGGAGGGGGAGAGGAGATTGGAGGGAGGGAGGAGGAGAGCCAGGAGATCGAACCAACGGTGAGAGGAGTTTGGAGTGTTGAGGACATCTGAGGGGAGAGGGGAGCGGAGGGAGGGGGTAGATGATTGGAGGGAGGGGGAGCAGAGTAGAGGGAGGGGAAAGCGATTGGAGGGAGGGGGCGGAGAGCGGAGGGAGGGGGAGGAGAGCGGAGGGAGGGGGATATAAAAGTGGAGGGAGGGGGAGAGGAGAGCGGAGAGAGGGGGAGAGTAGAGCAGGGGGAGGGGGAGGAGAGATTGGAGGGGGTGAGGAGATCTGAGGGGGGAGAAGAGAAGAGCGGTTGGAGGGGAGAGGAGAGCGGAGGGGGAGAGGAGGGTGAGAGGAGAGCGGAGGGGGAGGGGTGATCAGAGGGAGGGGGACAGGGGATCTGAGGGGGAGAGGAGAACTGAGGGGGAGAGGAGATTGGAGGGATGGGGAGAGGAGATTGGAGGGATGGGGAGAGGAGATTGGAGGTAGGGGAGAGGAGATCAGATCGAGGGGGAGAGGAGATCAGAGTGAGGGAGAGGAGAGACAGGAGATCGGAGGGGGGAAGATGAGAGCGGAGGGAGGGGGAGAAGAGATCGGTGGGGAGAGGAGATCTGAGGGGGGAGGAGAGAAGAGCGGTGGGAAGGGAGAGGAGAGCGGAGGGAGGGGCGAGCAGATCGGTGAGAGGGGAGAGGAGAGAGGGGAGAGGAGATCGGAGGGAGGGGAGGTGAGATCGGAGGGAGGGGGAGAGGAGGTCGGAGGGAGAGGGAGAGGAGGTTGGAGGGAGGGGGAGAGGAGATTGGAGGGAGGGGGAGGTGAGATCGGAGGGAGGGGGAGAGGAGATCGGAGGGAGGAGGAGAGGAGATCGGAGGGAGGGCGAGAGGAGATCGGAGGGAGGGGGAGAGGAGATCGGAGGGAGGGGGAGAGGAGAGAGGAGATCAGAGGGAGGGGGAGAGGAGATTGGAAGGAGGGGAGAGGGGAGCGGAGGGAGGGGGAGAGGAGATTGGAGGGAGGGGGAGAATAGATTGGAGGGGGGAGGAGATTGCAGGGGGGGAGGAGACTGGAGGGAGGGGGAGAGGAGATCGGAGGAGGGGGGAGGAGATTGGAGGGGGGAGGAGATTGGAGGGAGTTGGAGATGATAGTGGAGGTGGGAGAGGAGATCGGAGGGAGGGGGAGCGGAGATCGGAGGGAGTTGGAGATAATAGCGGGAGTGGGAGAGGAGGTCGGGGTGGAAGAGGAGAGCGGAGGGAGGGGGAGAAGAGATCGGTGGGGGGAGGAGGCTGGAGGGGGAGTAGAGCGTAATGAGGAGGAGTGCAGAGGGAGGGTGAGTGAGGAGATCGGAGGGCGGTGAGAGGAGATATGAGGGAAGAGGAGAGTGGAGGGAGGGGGAGAATAGATTGGAAGGGGTGAGGAGATCTGAGGGGGAGGAGAGCGGAGTGAGGGGGAGGAGAGCGGAGGGAGGGGAGAGAAGAGCGGAGGGAGGGGGAGAGGAGATTGGAGGGAGGAAGAGAGGAGATCGGAGGGAGGGGGAGAGGAGATCGGAGGGAGGAGAGAGGAGATCGGAGGGAGGGGGAGAGGAGATCGGAGGGAGGGGGAGAGGAGATCGGAGGGAGGGGGAGAGGAGATCGGAGGGAGGGGGAAAGGAGATCGGAGGGAGAGGGAGAGGAGGTCTGGGGGAGGGGGAGACGAGAGCGGAGGGAGAGAGGAGATCTGAGGGGGAGAGGAGATCGGAATGGGGTAGAGGACATCGAAGGGGGTAGAGGAGATCGAAGGGGGTAGAGGAGATCGAAGGGGGGTAGAGGAGATCAACGGGGGGTAGAGGAGATCGACGGGGGGCAGAGGAGATCGACGGGGGGTAGAGGAGATCGACGGGGGGTAGAGGAGATCGACAGGGATAGAGGAGATTGGAAGGAGGGGAAGAGGAGATCGGAGGGAGGGGGAGAGGAGATCGTAGGGAGGGGGAGAGGAGATCGGATGGAGGGGGAGAGGAGATCGGATGGAGGGGGAGAGGAGATCGGAGGGAGGGGGAAAGGAGATTGGAGGGAGGGGGAAAGGAGATTGGATGGAGGGGGAAAGGAGATCGGAGGGAGAGGAGGTCGGAGGGAGGGGGAGAGGAGAGCGGAGGGAAGAGGAGAGGAGAGCGTAGGGAGGGGGAGAGGAGATTGGAGGGAGGGGGAGAGGAGATTGGTGGGAGGGGGTGAGGAGATCGGAGGGAGGGGGAGAGGAGATTGGAGGGAGGGAGGAGGAGAGCCAGGAGATCGAACCAACGGTGAGAGGAGTTTGGAGGGGGTGAGGAGATCTGAGGGGAGAGGGGAGCAGAGGGAGGGGGAGGAGATTGGAGGGAGGGGCAGCAGAGTGGAGGGAGGGGGAGCAGAGCGGAGGGAGGGGGAGCAGAGCGGAGGGAGGGGAAGGAGAGCGGAGGGAGGGGAGGAGAGCGGAGGGGGAGGGATGATCAGAGGGAGGGGGAGAGGAGATCTGAGGGGGGTAGAGGAGATCGAAGGGGCGCAGAGGAGAGCGGAAGGCGAGAGGAGATCGGAGGGAGGGGGAGAGGAGATCGGAGGGAGGGGGAGAGGAGATTGGAGGGAGGGAGGAGGAGAGCCAGGAGATCGAACCAACGGTGAGAGGAGTTTGGAGTGTTGAGGACATCTGAGGGGAGAGGGGAGCGGAGGGAGGGGGTAGATGATTGGAGGGAGGGGGAGCAGAGTAGAGGGAGGGGAAAGCGATTGGAGGGAGGGGCGGAGAGCGGAGGGAGGGGGAGGAGAGCGGAGGGAGGGGGATATAAAAGTGGAGGGAGGGGGAGAGGAGAGCGGAGAGAGGGGGAGAGTAGAGCAGGGGGAGGGGGAGGAGAGATTGGAGGGGGTGAGGAGATCTGAGGGGGGAGAAGAGAAGAGCGGTTGGAGGGGAGAGGAGAGCGGAGGGGGAGAGGAGGGTGAGAGGAGAGCGGAGGGGGAGGGGTGATCAGAGGGAGGGGGACAGGGGATCTGAGGGGGAGAGGAGATCTGAGGGGGAGAGGAGATTGGAGGGATGGGGAGAGGAGATTGGAGGGATGGGGAGAGGAGATTGGAGGTAGGGGGAGAGGAGATCAGATCGAGGGGGAGAGGAGATCAGAGTGAGGGAGAGGAGAGACAGGAGATCGGAGGGGGGAAGATGAGAGCGGAGGGAGGGGGAGAAGAGATCGGTGGGGAGAGGAGATCTGAGGGGGGAGGAGAGAAGTGCGGTGGGAAGGGAGAGGAGAGCGGAGGGAGGGGCGAGCAGATCGGTGAGAGGGGAGAGGAGAGAGGGGAGAGGAGATCGGAGGGAGGGGGAGGTGAGATCGGAGGGAGGGGGAGAGGAGGTCGGAGGGAGAGGGAGAGGAGGTTGGAGGGAGGGGGAGAGGAGATTGGAGGGAGGGGGAGGTGAGATCGGAGGGAGGGGGAGAGGAGATCGGAGGGAGGAGGAGAGGAGATCGGAGGGAGGGCGAGAGGAGATCGGAGGGAGGGGGAGAGGAGATCGGAGGGAGGGGGAGAGGAGGTCGGAGGGAGAGGGAGAGGAGGTTGGAGGGAGGGGGAGAGGAGATTGGAGGGAGGGGGAGAGAAGATTGGAGAGAAGGGGAGGAGATCAGAGGGAAGGGGAGGAGAGCGGAGGGAGGGGGAGGAGTGCGGAGGGAGGGGAGAGGAGTGCGGAGGGAGGGGGAGGAGATCAGATAGAGGGGGTGTGATTGGAGGGAGGGGGAGGGGAGAGCGGAGGGAGGGGGAGAGCAGATCGGAGGGAGTGGATAGAAGAGAGTGGAGGGAGGGCGAAAGGAGATCTGGAGTAGGGGGAGAGGAGAGCGGATGGAGGGGGAGAGGAGATTGGAGGGAGGGGGAGAGGAGATTGGAGGGATGGGGAGGGGAGATTGGAGGGAGGGGGAGAGAAGATTGGAGGGATGGGGAGGGGAGATTGGAGGGAGGGGGAGAGAAGATTGGAGAGAAGGGGAGAAGATCGGAGGGAGGGGGAGCAGAGTAGAGGGAGGGGAAAGAGAGCGGAGGGAGGGGGAGGAGAGCGGAGGGAGGGGGAGGAGAGCGGAGGGAGGGGGAGAGGAGATTGGAGGGAGGGAGAGGAGAGACAGGAGATCGGAGGGGGGAAGAGGAGAGACAGGAGATCGGAGGGGGGAAGAGGAGAGCGGAGGGAGGGGGAGCGTAGAGCAGAGGGAGGGGGAGAAGAGATTGGAGGGCGTGAGGAGATCTGAGGGGGGAGGAGAGAAGAGTCGTGGGGGGGAGAGGAGATTGGAGGGATGGGGAGAGGAGATCAGATCGAGGGGGAGAGGAGATCAGATCGAGGGGGAGAGATCAAAGTGAGGAGAGGAGAGACAGGAGATCGGAGGGGGGAAGATGAGAGCGGAGTGAGGGGGAGAGGAAAGCGGAGGGAGGGGGGAGAAGAGATCGGCGGGGGAGAGGAGATTGGAGGGGGCGAGTAGAGCAGAGGGGTGAGGAGAGAAGAACGTTGGGAGGGGAGAGGAGAGCGGAGGGAGGGGGAGCAGATCGGAGGGAGGGGAGAGGAGAGCGGAGGCTGAGGGAGAGGAGAATGGAGGGAGGACAAGAGGAGATTGGAGGGAAGGGGAGGAGATCGGAGGGATGGGAGAGGAGAGCGGAAGGAGGGGAGAGCAGAGGGAGGGGGCGAGGAGAGCGGAGGGAGGGGACGAGAGGAGCGGAGGGAGGGGGAAAGGAGATCGGAGGGAGCGTAGAGGAGAGCGGAGGGTGGGGAGAGGAGAGCGGAGGGAGGGGGAGAATAGAGCGGCGGGAGGGGGCGCGGGGGGCAGAGGGAGGGGGGAGGAGAGCGGAGAGATGGGAGAGGAGATCAGAGGGATGGGAGAGAGGAGATCGGATGGAGGGGGAGAGGAAATCGGAGGGAGGGGGAGAGGAGATCAGAGGGAGGTGGAGAGGAGATCGGAGGGAGGGGGAGAGGAGATCGGAGGAGGGAGAAGAGATTGGACGGGGGATAGGAGTTTGGAGGGAGTTGGAGTTGATAGTGGAGGTGGGAGAGGAGATTGGAGGGAGGGGGAGAGTTGATCGGAGGGAGGGGGAGAGGAGATTGGAGGGAGGGGAGGAGATCAGAGGCAGATGGAGAGGAGATTGGAGGGAGGTGGAGAGGAGGGTGAGGAGATCTGAGGGGAGAGGAGAGCGGAGGGGGGAGGAGATTGGAGGGAGGGGAGGAGAGCGGTGGGAGGGGGAGTAGCATGGAGGGGGGAGAGGAGAGCGGAGGGAGGGGGAGAGCAGAGCGGAGGGTGGCGAGAGGAGAGCGGAGAGATGGGAGACGAGATCGGAGGGATGGGAGAGAGGAGATCGGATGGAGGGGGAGAGGAGATCGGAGGGAGGGAGGGAGGTGAACGAGGACATTGGACCAACGGTGAGAGGAGTTTGGAGGGGGTGAGGAGATATGAGGGGAGAGGGCAGCGGAGGGGGGAGGAGATTGGAGGGAGGGGAGGAGAGCGGTGGGAGGGGGAGGAAAGTGGAGGGAGGGGGAGGAGAGTGGAGGGGGGCGAGGAGAGCGGAGGAGGGGGAGAGATTGGGTGGAGGGGGAGAGGAAATCGGAGGGAGGGGAGAGGAGATCGGAGGGAGGGGAGAGGAAAGTGGAGAGGGGGAGAGGAGAGTGGAGGGAGGAGGAGAGGAGAGTGGAGGGAGGGGGAGAGGAGAGCAGAGGGAGGGGCCGAGGACATCGGAGGGAGGGGAGAGGAGATTGGAGGGAGGGGAGGAGATCGGAGGGAGGTGGAGAGGAGGGGGAGGAGATCTGAGGGGAGAGGAGAGCGGAGTGGGGAGGAGATTGGAGGGAGGGGAGGAGAGCGGTGGGAGGGGGAGGAAAGTGGGGGGAGGGGGAGGAGAGTGGAGGGGGAGAGGAGAGCAGAGGGTGCGGAGAGGAGAGTGGAGGGAGGGGGAGAGTAGAGCGGTGGGAGGGGGAGAGGAGATCGGAGGGAGGGGGAGAGGAGAGAGGAGATCAGAGGGAGGGGGAGAGGAGATTGGAAGGAAGGGAGAGGAGAGCGGAGGGAGGGGCGAGCAGATCGGTGAGAGGGGAGAGGAGAGAGGGGAGAGGAGATCGGAGGGAGGGGAGGTGAGATCGGAGGGAGGGGGAGAGGAGGTCGGAGGGAGAGGGAGAGGAGGTTGGAGGGAGGGGGAGAGGAGATTGGAGGGAGGGGGAGGTGAGATCGGAGGGAGGGGGAGAGGAGATCGGAGGGAGGAGGAGAGGAGATCGGAGGGAGGGCGAGAGGAGATCGGAGGGAGGGGGAGAGGAGATCGGAGGGAGGGGGAGAGGAGAGAGGAGATCAGAGGGAGGGGGAGAGGAGATTGGAAGGAGGGGAGAGGGGAGCGGAGGGAGGGGGAGAGGAGATTGGAGGGAGGGGCAGAAGAGATCAGAGGGGGGAGGAGATTGCAGGGGGGGAGGAGACTGGAGGGAGGGGGAGAGGAGATCGGAGGAGGGGGGAGAAGATTGGAGGGGGAGGAGATTGGAGGGAGTTGGAGATGATAGTGGAGGTGGGAGAGGAGATCGGAGGGAGGGGGAGAGGAGATCGGAGGGAGGGGGAGAGGAGATCGGAGGGAGGGTGAGAGTAGATCGGAGGGAGGGGGAGAGGAGAGCAGAGGGAGGGGGCGAGGAGATTGGAGGGAGGGGAGGAGATCGGCGGGAGGTGGGGAGGAGATCAGATGGAGGTGGAGTGGACATTGGAGGGAGGGGAGAGGAGATTGGAGGGGGAGAAGTGGTCTGATGGTGAGAAGAGATCTGAGGGGGAGAAGAGATCTGAGGGGGAGAGGAGATCGGAGCAGGGTAGAGGAGATCGAAGGCGGGTAGAGGAGACTGGAAGGCAAGAGGAGATCGGAGAGGGAGAGGAGATTGGAGGGAAGGGCAGAGGAGATCGGAGGCAGGGGAGAGGAGATCAGAGGGGGAGAGGAGATTGGAGGGGGGAGAGGAGATTGGAGTGGGGCGAGGAGATTGGAGGGAGTTGGAGATGATAGCGGAGGTGGGAGAGGAGATTGGAGGGAGGGGGAGAGGAGATCGGAGGGGCAGAGGAGATCGGAGGAGGGAGAGCAGATTGGACGGGGAGAGGAGATTGGAGTGAGGGGAGAGGAGATCGGAGGGGGGGAGAGGGGATCGGAGGGAGGGGGAGAGGAGATCGGAGGGTGCTGGAGAGGAGATCGGAGGGAGGGGAGCGGAGATCGAAGGGGGGGAGAGGAGATCGGAGGGAGGGGGAGAGGAGATCGGAGGGAGCTGGAGAGGAGATCGGAGGGAGGGGGAGAGGAAATCAGAGGGAGCTGGAGAGGAGATCGGAGGGAGGGGGAGAGGAGATTGGAGGATGCTGGAGAGGAGATCGGAGGGAGGGGGAGAGGAGAGACAGGAGATCGGAGGGGGAAGAAGAGAGCGGATACATGGGGAGATGAGAGTGGAGGGAGGATGAGAGGAGAGCGGAGGGAGGGGGAGAGGGGAGCGGAGGGAGGGTGAGAGGGGAGCGGAGGGTGGACAGGATTTCAGAGTGGGGGAGAGAAAAGTGGCAGCGGTGGGGGGGGAACAACATGACCTAGGTCTAAAGGGAGGGCAGATGAGAGAGAGAGAATGTGATTCAGATGGGAAGATGGATCACGTTCTCCCCACTCTGTTAGACCTGGCTCACGTTCTTTCTCCCCCAACCCCCACCCACCTTTACTCTGCACCAAGTTCTCCCTCTCCTCCCCCCTCCTAAACCAGGATCACGCTCTTGCCCATGAACTGCAGTGACTTGATTTCTCAGAAACAAAAGCAAAATAGTGCGAATGCTGGAAATCTGAAATAAAAACAGAAAATGCTGGACATGCTCAGCAGATCAGGCAGCATCTGTGGAGAGAGAAACAGAGTTAACGGGCTGGATTTTGTCAATGGGAACGTGATGGAGGCGGGACTCCCACTTTTTGGGTTGCAGTCCCGCCTCCATCGAGTTGTGGCCAACCCACGCGATTCTCCCTTGATTGACTTTGTTGAGCCCACCCAGCGGGCTCAGCAGGCCAATTAAGGGACACCTGGTTACAGGTGACGTCAGGGGTTGACATTTCATGTGTTAATAGCTTTTGGCAGATGAAATATCAGCGTTTGACAGCTCTGTGAAGCTGTCAAACACTGACAATCTGTCTTCTAACTTGAGTCCTTCTCCACAGACTCAGTTAGAAATCTCTCCAGAACAGAAAGCAGAGGCTGCAACTTTTGACAGCTCGCGGCCATTCTGCTTTCTGTGCCGGTGAGTTGAGGGACTCCTGAGACCTGAAGGAAGGAAGCCTGCATTAGTAAGTAAAGATAAGTAAAACTTATTTAAACACTTTACACACACCAAATACACTTACCTCTGCACTCATGCACCCATCACTCACCTGAACATCAGACATCTCGAACCCTCCAAGCCCTTCAGCCCGACGGTCCACCTCGCTAACTTGGTGTGGTTTGGAGCCATCGGGCAGCCCACACTTTAGGGCTAAAAATAGGGATTAGGCCAAAAACTGCCTGTTAACTACCTGTTAACAGGCAGTTACTTGGCACTAATCCTCTTCCCGCCTCGGGGAGGCGGCTCCCAGCACAGGTCGGGTACCCGCCTCCTGGGAAACGGGCATGGAGACGGGTTGAGGGCGGGAAGGGTTCGTGCCCCCCGATTCTCCAATTTTAACACCCCACACGCCTCCATTCCCGCCTCCACGGCCCTGGGAAATTCGAGCCCAATGTTTCAGGTCGATGACCCTTTGTCAGAACTGGTTTTTCAGCAAATGCAGGGACAGGGAAATAGGGGGAGGTGAGGAAAGAACAAAAGTGAAATCTGTGATAGGCTGGAAGGCAGGCGAGATTAAAAGACAAAAGGGATGATGGTGCAAGGCAAAAGGAGATGGTAATGGGACAAGTTAAGAAACAAAAGATGAGTCTAGATGAGGTGTAATGGGAATGGCATGTCAAGTGAAAAAAAAATAGGGGCAAAGGTTATGGTCTGAAATTGTTGAACTAAATGTTGAGTCCAAAAGGCTGTAAAGTGCTAAAAGGGAGCACAGGTTGGGGAATCAGCAGTGCACTCTCCCTGGGAGTGCAGGATCAGTGAATTTATCATTATATAAGTCTTACTAGATGTTAAATCTCATGTTTACATTTTCTTACCCCAGGCATGTTGCTTGATAATAAACTTGGTCTCAGATCCCCTTCTCTCTTGGGTTTTACGCTGTTGATGATGAAAAGGATACAACTGGGTCAGACTTTCTGGTTGCTGCATCCTCAATAGATGATTCAGGAGTCCATTCCTTATTTATGTCTCTGACGTGCTATTGATTATGTAATACGCACTATTCTGTTTGTACCATGTTAGCTCTTTAATACATTTGCTCCTGATGGTACCTTTCTTTGTGCATGTGTTTGTGATGTAATTTCTGAGACACAGCAAAGGGTTGGGTGAGAGGTTAAATCCTGAAATTATAAGTCCCACCATGTTCCCAGTCGCCATAATATTAACGACGGAGATTTAGACCCTGGACAAGGCTCCTGATGAAAGCAGGTGGGGGCCTACTTAAGATGCAAATTTTGTATCAGGCAGCGCGACACAATATCAAGTCAGGGAGTCCAACGCTGTCTGCTGCCCGGCAGCAGTAACATGACATGAGGAGCCGACTGGTCATAAGGGGCCATGGTAAATTTTAAAAACTTCCTTCTCTTTGAACTCCTTATGGGCCAGGAGGAGCAGGAGAGCTCCTCCAGGCCCCTCAAGGAGTCCTTGGGCCTCCCCTCTCCATCCGATCTCGCAAAGGAAATCCCCAGCCCGCCACATCCTTAACACAATTGTTAAGTGAATTCCCCAGCCCACTGACTGATGTTGGTCCCTGGCTGTGTCCTCCTGTGGCCAACTTTCTGCACCCACCCGCTGGCCAGGTAATGAATCTGGCCAGGTGTCAGGCTGGGAGTCCAGGATGTTTAATTTAAATGAGGCTGTGCTGTTAAGATCGGCAGGGCCTCCTGACCAGTCGGGAGCACCACACATTACCTGGCTCGTGCACACCCTTCCTGCCACTTCCCATACAAATCAAGGCCGTTATCACTAGATATGAGGGCTGGAAAATCATGTGTTCTCTTATCAAAATAATAATTTTTCTTGAGCTTTTATTACTCTTTTCTGTGTCTTACCTGTCTTCAATAATGCATCCTTGACAGACATATTAGTTCTTATTCTCCCTCCCATGAGTAATTGCATACAATCTTTAATGAGACACCACAGTAAACTGGAGACACTTAGGGGGAAAAATTGAGTCGTGCTCCCTTTGGGTGCTAACTTCGCCAGGGCGCTACCCCGAAAAAATTAGCGCCCCCGCGGCCGAAGTTCATCGGTAGCACCCCAAGAGGTGCGTTGCGAGGGAATATCGCGGCGCTATGTGCCGCAGCGCATGCTGTGCTGCAGTACTGCAGGCCTTCCTCCCCTTCTTAAAGGGGAGGGGCCTTGCGCAGCGCAACCCGGGGCCCAGCTGGTACACCAGGGATCGGAGTGCCAGCAAAAGAGCCCGGCACTCAAAAGAAGTGCCGTGCTCACGTTGCGCAGCCGGCACTCCATGGGGGGGGGGGGGGGCTGCAGAGGAGGCCGGGGATGGCAACGGGGGCCAGCAACAAAAATGGCCGCCTGGCACCTTCCCTTTAATTAGCGCTGCCCCGGCCGCAGGTAGGGCCCCCTGACCCCGTCGGACATAGCTTCCAGTGGTAAGTCAGGGGGCGCTACCGAAGATCATGAGTGGGGTGCTGCGCACGGCGATAACGTCATCACCGGCGGCGGCGCGGGGCACTAACGGTTACCGCCGTCGCTAACCTCCTGCTGAATTTCTCAGGAGGCGTTGGCAGCGCCGCACCCGGGCGCTAGTTGCTTTGCGCCCCGGCGCTAATGGGAAGCGCAAAGCAACCAAATTTTTCCCCCTTACATTTATCAATCCCACTATTCTATGACTTCCACATGAAAATCTATACTGTTTGTACTGACTTCTCTGCGAGTCCATTCAACTGTGGGTAGTTCAAACTTGATTTTGTGTGAATGAAATCTTATTCTTTGGCAAACTGCCTGAACTGATGCATTAGCAACAGTGACCCATTAATGGAGGTTTAAGGCAGATGAAGACATTTCATGAGAACCATATTAAACATTTGTACGCTAATATTCAAAGTACCCCATTTCTAAGCACACATCAGTTATTCCATGAAATAACTTCATGCAATCTTTCAATATTTTTCTCATGGTATGTGTAGTGTGCACACCCCTGAATCAGTTTAGTAGTGGCCAGTAACTATCCAGCAGTCCATCCCCTGCTGTTTAAACATATTCAGTACTAACTTTGTGGTGCAGTCAATGTGGTATTGCGTGTGGTTTCAGTGATTCTGCTTGTTGGTTCGGTTTATGTTTTAAGCAGAGTGAGTAATTTATTACCAGGTGAGCAATGCCCTGATTCTGGGCCAATATCTGACCTCACGTGTTTGTACATTTCTTTTTGCCAATATGTCCTTCATGAATCTTTTGCAATATTTCCTTACACAAGCTTTTTGGTATGACAGTCTTAGCCCCTTTGTAGACTATTAAATTTATTACTGTTAACCCCTGTCTACAGTTCCAGTACTCTTGTATATGGAGTCAATGGCCTAGAAATTGGGCCGCGTTGCACCTATTTTGCAGGCGTTAAGCGGCCTATTAATTCCCAAAATGTCAGGCAGATGTGCACCGCCCGCCATATTGGGTAAGGACAAACAAGAAACGTCCTTTACCCACGCCTGAAGCAGCCGTAAGACTCTTTGCATATGCAAATAAGTGGCATAACATCTTTTTGATGTCCTGTCTCCAAGACTCGTTTGCCCTGTGCTAGCCCACGTGGGCTGCAATCAGAGAAACCAACTCTACAGATCATTTGCAACAAAGAAGATAAGTAACTGTTCCTCCCAACCCCTCATTTAAACCTTTCGCCAGCGGGCTGTTGCACGACACTGGCTCCATTATATTGAGGGCTGATGCCAAATATCTGGAGAGCCTTGGACTTCAGCAAATATGGGTGCTCCCGAAATCCTGCTGATATTCCATGGTGTTGCACATGGTAGGAGAGGGGGTGATTTCAACCTTTGATGACAGTGTAAAATGGGCAATATCAGATTGGCCACCTATTCTACGTCTCTCCCGATTTTAATTTTTATCGAAGTGAATTGAAATGAAAAATCGGGAGAGGTGTACAACGGGCGCCTGATCCAAAATCTGCCAGTTTACACTATTGCCCAAAATTAAAGTTGCCCCCAGGAGTCAAGACCAAGGGACAGTTTACAGGTACCAAGCACAGTTAGGGAGCAGGGAGATAATTGAACCAAGACTGGGGAGTTGAGAGGAGGCAGATTAGAGGGAAAGGAAGCAGAGGGAGAGGGAGTATGTGAAGGAGAAGAGAGGGACAGAAAAGGGTGGGAAATTGAGGGGGACAATGAGGGGGAGAGGAGAGAAGGGGAGGGACAGAGGAGAAGAAGAGAGGTGGGGAGGGAAATGAGGGGAGGGGAAGTGGGGATAGGAGAAGAGTGGGGGGAGGGGGAGGATGGGAGGGAAGGAGACAGAAGTGGAGAGGAAGGAATGGGTAGGACAGGGGAGATAAGGTAGAAGAGGAAGGGAGGGGAGAGAAGAGGAAGGGAGGGGGAGAGAAGAGGAAGGGAGGGGAGAGAAGAGGAAGGGAGGGGGAGAGAAGAGGAAGGGAGGAGGAGAGAAGAGGAAGGGAGGGGGAGAGAAGAGGAAGGGGGGAGAGAAGTGGAAGGGAGGGGGGAGAAGAGGAAGGGAGGGGGAGAAGAGGAAGGGAGGGGGAGAAGAGGAAGGGAGGGGAGAGAAGAGGAAGGGAGGGGGAGAAGAGGAAGGGGAGGGGGAGAAGAGGAAGGGAGGGGGAGAAGAGGAAGGGAGGGGGAGAAGAGGAAGGGAGGGGGAGAAGAGGAAGGGAGGGGAGAGAAGAGGAAGGGAGGGGGGAGAAGAGGAAGGGAGGGGGAGAAGAGGAAGGGAAGTGGGAGAAGAGGAAGGGAGGGGGAGAAGAGGAAGGGAGGGGGAGAAGAGGAAGGGAGGGGAGAGAAGAGGAAGGGAGGGGGAGAAGAGGAAGGGAGGGGGAGAAGAGGAAGGGAGGGGGAGAAGAGGAAGGGAGGGGGAGAAGAGGAAGGGAAGTGGGAGAAGAGGAAGGGAGGGGGAGAAGAGGAAGGGAGGGGGAGAAGAGGAAGGGAGGGGGAGAAGAGGAAGGGAGGGGGAGAAGAAAAAGGGAGGGGGAGAAGAGGAAGGGAGGGGGAGAAGAGGAAGGGAGGGGGAGAAGAGGAAGGGAGGGGGAGAAGAGGAAGGGAGGGGAGAGAAGAGGAAGGGAGGGGGAGAAGAGGAAGGAAGGGGAGAGAAGAGGAAAGGAGGGGGAGAAGAGGAAGGGAAGTGGGAGAAGAGGAAGGGAGGGGGAGAAGAGGAAGGGAGGGGGAGAAGAGGAAGGGAGGGGAGAGAAGAGGAAGGGAGGGGGAGAAGAGGAAGGGAGGGGGAGAAGAGGAAGGGAGGGGGGAAGAGGAAGGGAGGGGAGAGAAGAGGAAGGGAGGGGGGAGAAGAGGAAGGGAGGGGGAGAAGAGGAAGGGAGGGGGAGAAGAGGAAGGGAGGGGAGAGAAGAGGAAGGGAGGGGGGAGAAGAGGAAGGGAGGGGAGAGAAGAGGAAGGGAGGGGGAGAAGAGGAAGGGAGGGGGAGAAGAAAAAGGGAGGGGGAGAAGAGGAAGGGAGGGGGAGAAGAGGAAGGGAGGGGGAGAAGAGGAAGGGAAGTGGGAGAAGAGGAAGGGAGGGGGAGAAGAGGAAGGGAGGGGGAGAAGAGGAAGGGAGGGGGAGAAGAGGAAGGGAGGGGAGAGAAGAGGAAGGGAGGGGGAGAAGAGGAAGGGAGGGGGAGAAGAGGAAGGGAGGGGGAGAAGAGGAAGGGAGGGGGGAGAAGAGGAAGGGAGGGGAGAGAAGAGGAAGGGAGGGGGAGAAGAGGAAGGGAGGGGGAGAAGAAAAAGGGAGGGGGGATGAGGAAGGGAGGGGGGAAGAGGAAGGTGAGGTGGAGAAGAGGAAGGGGGAGAAGAGGAAGGGAGGCGGGGAGAAGAGGAAGGGAGGGGGAAAGAGGAAGGGAGGGGGAAGAGGAAGGGGGGAAAGAGGAAGGGAGGGGGAAGAGGAAGGGGGTAAAGAGGAAGGGGGAAGAGGAAGGGAGGGGGAGAAGGAAAGGATAGAGAGGGGTGGGGGAGAAAATGAGGAGAGTGGAGGGAAGGGAAGAGGAAAGGAGGGAGAGAGAAGCAGAAAAAGGGGAACTGTAGAGAAGGAGCAGGAAAGAGAATGAGGAAAAAAGGAGGGGGGCTGAAGGAATAGAAAGGGAGAGGTGGAGAGAAGAGTGGAGTGGTAGAGAGCGAGTTGGGGAGAGGAGGGTAAGAATGAAGAATATGGAAGAGGTTACCAGGATGGTCGAGGGGTACAGTAGAGAACGAGGAGAGGTGAGACGAAGAGGAGGAGGGGAGGAAAAAGATGAAGAGTAAAGGGGAGGTGCAAGGGGGAGTTTGGCTTAACATGTGTGTGGGGGGGTATTAGTGCCAATTTTGCTCCCGTGGGGGTTGAGGTGCGGGGGCAAAGGACTGCATCCAATTTGTGCCTCAGTGAGGGTTGCATGCTGTTCCTTGCCTCAGTAGTGGCGGGGGAATTGGAAGGGTCGGATTTCTGCCTCAGTGTGGACAGGTGGGTTGCCGGTTTCTGCTGCAGGGGAATGGGTCAAATTCTGCCTCAGTGGAGTGGGAGGACTAACCACATCCAATTAATGCCTCTATGTGGGGGAGCCTTGTTTCAGTGTCTGCATCATTGTGGGGGGAAGGGGGGGTCTGAGCAGCCACTAATGTCGAGCAGTACTTTACCAGCGTGTTAGTTCAGATGTGAAAGTTGCAGATGATTTCCTTGGATTCACTTTTAACTTGGGGACGGGAATTGAGATTGCGGGTGCCAAAGGGGGCGGCGATCTGTCTGGCCTCCCGGAGTGTGAGGCCCAGAAGACTTTATTTGCATTTATTAATAAGCCTCATCTGCTGCCAAAACCAGCGGTGTTAAAATCACAGCTCAGCAGGAACAGAGCGGGAAATGTAGCCATTCCATTTTAACTGCTCTCCCGCTCCATTGTTGCTGATCAGAGGGACTTAAATTGCCCCTCTAATGTATCTCTCCCACCCCCGCTCCCAGTCTTTTTACTTTCTCTTTAAAAACATCTTTTCTTTTAAAACCTCATTTTCCTTTTATCTTGGTTTGTTTAATTCCTTATTTAATCAGTTTCACATTGTTCTTAGATTCTTATTTCTAACTTCTTTTGTTTTACCTTCTTTGTTCTTGGGTTTGTGAACTTCATTGTGCACTAGACTTTTTCATTAACATAATTTATTTCCCGATGTTCTTTTCTTACTATTGAATATTTATCTAAACATGCTACAACCATCTAATCTAGTATCAATAAAGTAGATTACTTAGATGGAGGATAGGGAACTGACTACTGTTTTATCTACATGAAAGAAACACTATAAAATACTTAAAATGTCCCCGTTTGAAAATGACCTGTGTACACACTGGTGGTCTCACACCACCTCAGGAAACACCCAGCATTAATCTTTACCAAAATCATGATGACTACCAGCAGACCACGAACAAGTCACTGCTTGGCATTGTTGGCTTTGACCAAAGGTTAGTGAGGATCCCTGTCCTAGCCTTTTCGGAACATAGGAACAGGAGTAGGCCATTCAGCCACTCGAGCCTGTTCCGCCATTCAATGAGATCATGGCTGATCTGCGACCTAACTCCATATACCCGACTTTGGCCCAAATCCCTTAATACCTTTGGTTAACAAAAAGCTATCAGTCTCAGATTTAAAATTAACAATTGATCTAGCATCAATTGCCATTTGCGGAAGAGAATTCCAAACTTCTACCACCCTTTGTGTGTAGAAGTGTTTCCTAATTTCACTCCTGAAAGGTCTGGCTCTAATTTTTAGACTATGCCCCCTAGTCCTAGAATCCCCAACCAGCGGAAATAGTTTCTCTCTATCGACCCTATCTGTTCCCCTTAATATCTTGAAAACTTAGATCAGATCACCACATAACCATCTAAATTCTAGGGAATACAACCCTAGTTTGTGTAATCTTTCCTTGTAATTTAACCCTTGAAGTCCAGGTATCATTTTGGTAAACCTACACTGCACTCCCTCCAAGGCCAATATATCCTTCCTAAGGTGTGGTGTCCAGAGCTGCTCACAGTACTGCAGGTGTGGTCTAACCAGGTTCCTGTAAAGTTGCAGCATAACTTCTACCCCCTTGTATTCTAGTCATCTAGATATAAAGGCCAGCATTCCATTAGCCTTTTTGATTGGTTTCTGTACCTGTTCATGACATTTTAATGATTAGCCCCCAAGTCTCTTTGAACCTCCACTGTTTGTAGCTTTTCGCCATTTAGAAAGTACCCTGTTCTATCCTTTTTAGGTCCAAAGTGGATGACCTCACATTGAAATCCATTTGCCATAGTTTTGCCTATTCACTTAATCTGTCAATATTTCTTTGTAATTTTATCGTTTCATCTATACTGCCTACAGTGCCGCCTATCTTTGTGTCATTGGCAAATTTGGATATATGACTTTCTATGCCATCATCTAAGTTGTTAATAAATACTGTGAATAGTGGAGGCCCCAACACAGATCCCTGTGGGACACCACGAGTCACATCCTGCCAATTTCAGTACCTACCCGTTATCCCTACTGCCTGTCTCCTGCCGCTCAGTCAATTTCCTAACCAGGTCAATAATTTGCCCTCAATTCCGTGGGCTTCTACCTTAGTTAACAGTCTCTTATGTGGGACTTTATCAAGTGCCTTCTGGAAGTCCATATAAATAACATCCATAGACGTTCCCCTGTCCATTAGTTTAGTCACCTCCTCAAAAAATTCAATCAGGTTTGTCAAGCATGACTTACCTTTCACAAATCCATGCTGGTTCTCTCTGATCAACTGAAAATTTTCAAGGTGTTCAGTCACCCTATCCTTAATTATAGACTCTAGCAATTTCCCCACAACAGATGTTAGGTTAACTGGTCCATAATTCCCTGGTTACCCTCTCTCGCCATTCTTAAAAAGCAGAGTGACATGCGCAGTTTTCCAATCTGAAGGAATGGCTCCTGAACTGAGAGAACTTTGGAAAATTATAGTTAGGGCATCTGCAAAGTGCTCACCTACTTCCTTTAAAACCCTGGGATGGAAACCGTCTGGTCCTGGGGATTTGTCACTCTTTAGTGCCATTATTTTCTTTATTACTGTTATTTTACTTACGTTAATTGTGTTGAGTCCCTGTCCCCGATTCAATATTAGTTTCCTTGGGATTTCCGGCATGCTATCCTCTTCTTCTACTGTAAATACTGACGCAAAGTAATTATTCAACATTCCGCCATTTCCTTATTATCATTGGTAATATCACCGGTATCAGTTTTTAAGGGGCCAACATTGCTCCTCTTTTTCCTAATATAGTAAAAAGTTCAAGTTTGGCATGAGGGAGCCTTTTATGCAAGACATAGATGAACACTTTCTCGAACTACACAATATTTAAGTATGGTTTTTACAAAGTGTTGGGTCTTAAAGAGTGGAACAAGATTTTAAATGATGGGTTTCAAGTGTAAGAACTTTTATTTATCTGATATTCTGAAAGGTTAGAAAAATTTGGTCTCTTCAACCTTTAAAGGTGAATGAGAAGGGACATTATAGAGCATATGAAACCTATTGGAATAGAAAAGTTAAATCCTCAGCACAATATCAAGTTAAATCGCAGGTGGAAGACAAAGATGGTTAGGTGCAAGCTAGTAAAAAGTTCAAGTTTGGCATAAGGGAGCAAACAAAGAGTGATTAATAGGATCACGACTGTTAATAGTCTGGTGTGAGTCAAGAGGCTGTTATGATGGGGGTTGCTAGATGAGCCAAATAGCCTCTTTTTGATCTTTTAGAACAATTATAAAATGAATATTTTTGGTTCCAAAACTGTTTCTTTGAATTAGAATGCTAATGCAAAGACTGTGCCCGCTGACCTACATTGGCTCCCGGTCCAGCAATGCCTCAATTTTAAAATTCTCATTCTTGTGTTCAAATCCCTCCACGGCCTTGCCTCTCCCTATTGCTATAACCTCCTCCAACCTTACAACCCTCCAAGATCCCTGCGCTCCTCCAATTCTGGCCTCTTGTGCATCGCCGATTTTTATTGCTCCACCATTATTGGCCGTGCCTTCAGCTGCCTAGGCCCTAAGCTCTGGAATTAGCCTCCCTAAACCTTTCCGTTTCTCTTACCTCTCTCTCGCTTAAGTCGTTTCTTATAACCTGCCTCTTTGACCAAGCTTTTGGTCCTAATATCTCTTTGTGGGACTCGGTGTCAAATTTTGTCTGATAACGCTCCTGTGAAGTGCCTTGGGATGTTTTTAATTACGTCAAATGCACTATATAAATGCAAGTTGTTGTTGTTGTTGATGTATTTTTCCTCACTACAGTCCTCTGTCGAAAAGCTGTTAAAAGATTATTTTTCAAGAGAAACACTGGATTAATCTGTTTGGCCCTGCTCTGTGTTGAAAGGGCGGAACTGAAAGCAATAACCCCAGAACTATGTTACGAATGTAGAAGAACCATATCAGTACATATGACCATGGGGGACAGTTTGTTATGTGACACGCACTGGGGATTTTAATGAAGTATTTATTTGTGCAACGTGAGCATTAAATAAAGATGCAGGAACCCTGCATTTTCCGATCAGCAGGATGGTGATACCAACTGTTGGGAAATTTGACCTATCCAATCAAGCAAAGCCATAATAATCATAGTTTAGCACCTTAACAAGCAGGAAATTCCCCTCTTGATCCTTACAATAAATATATTGTCTGCTAATCCAGATGTGCTAATCAGAAAGTTCACAGCTATCTCTTAAAGAGCAGCCAATAAAGGCCTATTTCACTACCACAGAAGCATCATTCTTTTTTTCCCTTCCACTGACCTCTGCTTTTTTATTCTCCTCACCTGAAGAGGAGGTGCTCGTCAGCTATGGTTCAGCTGGTAGCACTTTCCTCTCTATGAATCAGAAATTTGTGGTTTTAAATGTCACTCCAGAGAGCTGAGCACAAAATCTAGGCTGATACTCCAGTACTGAGGGAGGGCTGCACTGTCACAGTGAAATCTTTCAGATGAATCTGCCCTCTTAGGTGGATGTAAAAGATCCCATGGCATTATTTTGAAAAAGAGCTGGGGCGTTCTCCCTGGGGTCCTGGCCAATATTTATCCCTCAATCAACACCTAAAAACAGATTATCTGGTCAATATCACACTGCTGTTTGTGGAAGCTTGCTGTGTGCAAATTGGCTGCCGCGTTTCCTATATTGCAACAGGGACTACTACTCTTCAAAAAAAAAGTACTTCATTGGCTGTAAAGTGCTTTGGGACGTCCAGAGGTCATGAAAGGTGCTTTATAAATGCAAGTCTTTCTTTTCGAAGGCGCAGAATTATTCATGCTGAAATATGTGTTGGGGAATTTTTGCAGCCCCCCTAGATGGAACACCGGCCACAGATAGTGCTGGAACTTTATAGAGTTGATTCTGTAAACCAGAATCGCATTTAGCTGCATGCTGGGAGCAGAACCTTACAATAGGATTCCTATAGTTCCAAAGGCGATGCCAGCACTCCAGTACCTCATACTAATTAAAATTCTTCATTTACCAGCCTGGACAGTGAGTGACAGCAACATATTCAGCTGTAGGATGATCACTGCTGAGCCTGAGCCGGTCCTCAGCAAACATTCACACCCTCTTATTTTCTAGGTGGCATCCCAAGATGGTGATCAGGACTGGAAATGGGTTTGATTTTTCCCCCTGCCTTGCCAAATGGTGATGAGGTCAACGGCGTTGCCTCTACCACTCTGTCACCCATTCTAATGGGAACTAAATTGAACGATACATTCCACTGTGGTAAACCACTGTTTGTATTCCTGTTTGTCCTGTTTGTATTCCACTGTGTACATGCCTGGACATGCCTCGGCTGACTCCTCCCACAGGTCCTAGTATAAAGGTGACTGCTCCCCAGCCCTTAGTATCATGGACCGGTCGACCACGCGAGGCAGACCTCCATTCTGTTGTTAATAAAAGCCTTTGGTTACTCTTCTAACTCTCAGTCTTTTATGAGTAATTGATAGCGCATCAATTTTATTAACAACATTTTTATAATGGAGAAGATCCTCACACCAGCATGCCTGGACTTAGATCATCGGGAGGCGGACTCATCCACCAAGTTTACTCACTGGCTTAAGTGTTTCGAAAAATTCCTGACCGCCTCCGAAGCAATCAAATCGGACGAGGACAAACTGGATGTCCTGACCTCCAAAGTGAACCACCGAGTGTACTCGGTCATCCAAGACGCGACCTCGTACGCGGACGCTATCAAGCTCCTCAAGGACCAGTACACGCGCCCAGTGAACGAAGTGTACGCCAGGCACCTCCTGGGGAGTCGTAAACAACAACCTGGGGAATCGACCGTGGAATACCTTCAGGCACTGTCTGTGCTTGGCCGGGCCTGTGGTTGTAAGGATGTAAAGGCCGCCGTGTACACAGAGGAACTTATCCGGGACGCTTTTGTAGCGGGCCACAGATCCAATTACACCCGACAGCGACTGTTGGAGCAGAGTAACCTCGACCTCAACAAGGCCTCTGAACTCGCACTATCGTTGGATGCAGCCTACCAGGGCATGGATGCCTACTCCTCTGCACCGTGGACGCCGCGGGGAATGACAGCCTGGGACACGGTAGGACCGCCTCATAGCGCCGTGCCACCCCAGCCACACCCCAACAACGGCCCAACTACCGCAGCAGTGTCCCAAGGCCAGACAGCAGTGCCCCAAGGCCAGAAATGCTACTTCTGTGGCCAGGCAAAACACCCCAGAGCGCGCTGCCCGGCGAAAAACGCGATCTGCTCGGGCTGCGGGAAGAAGGGACACTACGCTAGCGTCTGCAGGGCCAAAGCCACCCCGAACCCCAGCAGCGCCGCGTGTGGGCCATGCGGGCCGCCATCTTGGACCTCCCCGGCCATGTGCGAATCACCGGTACAGCAGCCATTTTGGACGCCTCCAGCCACATGGGGATCATGGACGCCGCCATCTTGGACGACAGCCGGGACGCAGCAGGCCCCCGACACCGCCTCATCTGATACCCGCAGCGACACACCGACCCCTACGCTGGCATCCGTTACACTGGACCAAGCGAGACCGCACCAACTGGCCAGTTCCACAATGGACATTAAGGTAAATGGTCACGATACAATCTGCCTTTTTGACTCTGGGAGCACGGAGAGCTTCATCCACCCCGACACAGTGCGGCGTTGCTCTCTCCCAGTCCTGCCTGCGCAACAGCGGATTTCTATGGCCTCCGAGTCCCAGTCGGCGGACATCGGCGGCTACTGCGTGGTGACACTCGTAGTAGACGGGACCGTGTACGATCATTTTAAACTTCTGGTCCTGCCTGACCTCTGCGCTGCCGTCCTGCTGGGGTTAGATTTTCAGTGCCACCTTAAAAGTGTTACGATGGCGTACGGTGGACCCCTACCCCCACTCACAGTCCGCAGCCAGCAGCTTCCAAACTGCCCGCCGCGCACCAGGTGCAACCTCTCCACACTCAGAGTCACCCCCCCCCAACTGTTTGCTAACCTCACCCCCGACTGTAAGCCCATCGCCACAAAGAGCAGGCGATACAGTGCCGGGGACAGGGTTTTCATTAAAACCGAAGTGGAGCGGCTCCTGAAAGAAGGGATTATTGAGGGCAGCACCAGCCCCTGGCGAGCCCAGGTTGTGGTCGTTAAGACCGGCGAGAAGCAGCGCCTGGTCATCGACTACAGCCAGACAATAAATCGCTACACCCTGCTGGACGCCTACCCACTCCCCCGTATAGCTGATATGGTCAACCAGATCGCGCAGTACCGCGTCTTCTCGACCATTGACCTGAAATCAGCGTACCACCAGCTCCCCATCCGCCCTGAGGACCGCCAGTACACTGCCTTTGAGGCAAACGGCCGCCTCTATCACTTCCTTAGGGTTCCCTTTGGCGTCATCAACGGGGTCTCCGTCTTCCAAAGGGAGATGGACCGGATGGTAGATCAAAATGCGTTGCAGGCCACTTTCCCATATCTGGACAATGTGACCATCTGCGGCCGTGACTTGCAGGACCATGACGCAAACCTCGAAAAATTCCTCCGCACCGCCCAACTCCTAAACCTGACATATAACAAGGAGAAGTGCATATTCCGCACAAACCGCCTCGCCATCCTTGGCTGTGTTGTGGAACACGGAGTCATCGGCCCCGACCCCGACCGGATGCGTCCCCTTATGGAACTTCCACTGCCCCACTGCCTCAAGGCCCTGAAGAGGTGCCTAGGGTTTTTCTCCTATTACGCCCAGTGGGTCCCCTACTATGCGGACAAGGCCCGTCCGCTGATCAAGTCCACCTCTTTTCCCTTGACGGCAGAGGCCCGCTTAGCCTTCCACCGTATCAAGGAGGACATTGCCAAAGCCACCATGCACGCAGTGGACGAATCCATCCCCTTCCAGGTGGAAAGCGACGCGTCTGACTTTGCCCTGGCCGCTACCCTCAATCAGGCGGGGAGACCTGTGGCCTTCTTTTCACGAACCCTCCAAGGCCCGGAGACCAGACACTCCGCTGTTGAGAAGGAGGCCCAGGCTATTGTGGAGGCTGTGCGTCATTGGAGGCACTACCTGGCCGGAAAACGATTTACCCTGCTCACTGACCAGCGTTCAGTTGCTTTTATGTTTAACAACAAGCAGAGGGGCAAAATCAAAAATGACAAGATCTTGAGGTGGAGAATCGAACTTTCCACCTACAACTACGAGATCTTGTACCGGCCCGGGAAGCTAAATGAACCCCCGGATGCGCTATCGCGTGGCACCTGCGCCAGCGCGCAGATCGATAGACTGCGGGCCCTCCACAATGACCTCTGCCACCCGGGGGTCACCAGGTTCTTCCACTTCATCAAGGCCCGCAACCTGCCTTACTCTATTGAGGAGGTCAGGACCATGACCAGGAACTGCCAAGTCTGCGCTGAGTGCAAACCGCACTTTTATAGACCAGACAGGGCCCACCTGATAAAAGCCACTCGCCCCTTCGAGCGCCTGAGCGTCGATTTTAAAGGGCCTCTCCCCTCCTCCGACCGCAATGTGTACTTCCTCAATATTATTGATGAGTACTCCCGTTTCCCGTTCGCCTTCCCCTGCCCGGACATGACCAGTGCCACGGTCATTAAATGTCTGAACAACCTCTTCACCCTGTTCGGCTTCCCCAGCTATATCCATAGCGACCGGGGCTCATCGTTTATGAGCGACGAACTCCGTCAGTACCTGCTAACTAGGGGTATTGCCACAAGCAGGACCACCAGTTACAACCCCCGGGGGAACAGACAGGTGGAAAGAGAAAATGCGACAGTTTGGAAGGCCGTCCTGCTAGCCTTAAAGTCTAGGGGCCTTCCAACCTCCCGCTGGCAGGATGTGCTCCCCGATGCGCTCCACTCTATTCGGTCACTGCTCTGCACTGCCACTAACGCCACCCCTCATGAGAAAATGTTTGTCTTCCCAAGGAAGTCCACATCGGGGACATCGCTACCGCCATGGCTGACGTCCCCAGGGCCGGTCCTACTGAGAAGACACGTGAGGACCCATAAAACGGACCCCCTGGTCGAGAGGGTCGACCTCCTCCACGCCAACCCCCAGTATGCTTACATCGCATACCCGGACGGGCGGGAGGACACAGTCTCCATAAGAGACCTTGCACCCTCGGGGGCCGCAGTAACCCACTACCCACTACCACCCCCCCCCACGATCCGATATCCAGCCCCAGCAGACGGCAGGCCTGGGCCCCGCGACCCGCTCGACATCTACGAGGACGACACGCCTGTGCCACAGCCTACGCTGGACTCGACGCCGGAAACTTCACTACCCCTGCCGTCGCCACGCAGATCACAGCGGCAGACAAGACCTCCGGAGAGACTCCAATACACTAACTTTTAATACACTTCACCCCGCCGGACTCAATTTTAAACAAGGGGTGAATGTGGTAAACCACTGTTTGTATTCCTGTTTGTCCTGTTTGTATTCCACTGTGTACATGCCTGGACATGCCTCGGCTGACTCCTCCCACAGGTCCTAGTATAAAGGTGACTGCTCCCCAGCCCTTAGTATCATGGACCGGTCGACCACGCGAGGCAGACCTCCATTCTGTTGTTAATAAAAGCCTTTGGTTACTCGTCTAACTCTCAGGCCTAGAAATTGAGTGCCCTTAGCGCCGATTTTGCGGCGCTAGAGGGCCTAGCGCTGCAATTGGCGCCGGCGCCGAAATTGCCTGGGGCCCTTCCGCCGCGGTAGACCGGTAGCGCTGCGCCGGCACCGATGACGTCATCGGTGTGCGCAGCGTCCCGGTTGCCGTGGTAACCCGGCCCCAAGCCGAAATTCAGTTGCGGCCGCCTCGCCAGTGGCAGCCGCAACTAAGACTCCGGCAAACGAGTGTTGCCGGAGTCTGCGCCGGCGCTTTAAGGAGGCGCGGCGGCCGGCTGCTTTCCCGCCGGCCGCCTGCCCGCAGCTCCCTCCCCGGACTTCTTCCCCCACCCCCCCCCCGGAACAGATGTAAGCCCGGCACTTGTCCGAGGTGCCGGGCTAATTTTTGCAGAGATTTGCGCGGGCCGCGGCCGGGTGCAGGCAGCTCCTCCTTAACTGAAGGAGGAGGCCTGCACTTCCCGAGCCTGCCGCACCGCATCGGGCGCCGCAGCACCGGAATAGCGCCGCAATGCGGCGCGTAGCGCCAGTTTTCAGGCGCAAACAGCCTTCAGTAGCGCCGGCAGCCGTTTGGGCGCGGCGCTACTGAATTTTTGGCGCGCACAGCGCGACTTAGCACCGGCGCTAAATTTCCGGCGTTAAGCCCCGGCGCAGCGCAACCTCAATTTCTAGGCCTCAGTCTTTTATGAGTAATTGATAGCGCATCATCCACCACACAAGCAAAGGAGCTAATCAGCTGATTCAGCAAGAGGTTTTTTGATATCTCAGGTACTAAATACACCAGAGATTGAACCCTGTATGGCAACATCTTGAGCCTCTTAACGACTCTCAATGCCCTCTAGGCATTTGAAATGTGCGTCATGGCCATATTTTAAAAAACACTTAGGCCCCGCTATTTACAGGGGTGTGGATTCAGAGCGGGGCGGGGGGGGGGGGGGGAGGAGTTATGGGAATGTCGTGCAATTTTAACTCCAGGGCGTGTTTGAATTTTTTTCATAGGTTCCCCGGCTGACAGCCAGCCTGATTGACAAGCTTGGCTGCCTGACGGACGCGGAACGCTGCAGCACAAGGCCACAGCCAAGGAGGAGTTTTAGTGGTGGGGGGAGATCATGGTGGGGGAGGTTGGTAGAGCGTAGTTGGGGAGTGTCGGTGATCGCGGTGGAGGGTCGGGGAATCTGACAAATCATGGGGGTGGGAAGAGATGAGGGGGGTCGATGATAGCGGGGGTAGATCATGGATGGGGCGAGGAGGGGGGGTGGAGAACATAATAACATAAGAAATAGGAGCAGGAGTCGGCCATTTGGCCCCTTGAGCCTGCTCCGCCATCCAATAAGATCATGGCTGACCTGACCTTGGCCTCAACTCCATGCTCCCCATAACCCTCGATTCCCCTGTTTTTCAAAAATCTGTCTACCAGATTTACAGGTTAGCTTTTTGGGCCTGGAGGAAGCACTCCTGCTCCTCCTGGCCCACACGCAGTGCTGTAAAGGGAATTACCTTATGGATCCAGCCCTTCTCACTTCAAAACTCCACAGCATTCCCATAACTCCTCCCCCCTCCGCCCCGCTCCTAATCCACACCCCAGTAAATATCGGGGCCTAAGTGTTTTTTTGAGGGGCAGGAGACAGTCAGGTGGGATAATGGGCAGGTACTCAAATTAGCAGGAGGTGATTAGTGGTGTCCCACAGGGATCTGTGTTGGGGCCTCAACTATTCACAGTGTTTATTAATGACTTAAATGATGGCATAGAAAGTCATATATCCAAATTTGCTGATGACACAAAGATAGGTGGAATTGTAGGCAGTATAGATGGAAGCATAAAAATACAAAGGGATATCGACAGATTAAGTGAATGGGCAAAACTGTGGCAAATGAATTTCAATGTAGGCAAATGTGCGGTCATCCACTTTGAACCTAAAAAGGATAGACAGGGCACTTTCTAAATAGTGAAAGGCTAAAAACAGTGGCGGTCCAAAGAGACTTGAGGGTCCGGGTACATAGATCATTAAAATGTCATCAACAGGTACAGAAAATAATCAAAAAGGCTAATGGAATGCTGGCCTTTATATCTAGATGACTAGAATACAAGGGGGTAGAAGCTATGCTACAGCCATACAAAACCCTGGTTAGACCACACCTGGAGTACTGTGAGCAGTTCTGGGCACCACATCTTAGGAAGGATATATTGGCCTTGGAGGGAGTGCCACGTAGGTTTACCTGGATGATACCTGGACTTCAAGGGTTAAGTTACGAGGAGAGATTACACAAACTAGGGTTGTATTCCCTAGAATTTAGACGGTTAAGGGGTGATCTGATCTAAGTTTTCAAGACATTAAGGGGAACAGATAGGGTAGATAGAGAGAAATTATTTCTGCTGGTTGGAGATTCTAGGACTAGGAGGCATAGTCTAAAAATTAGAGCCAGACCTTTCAGGAGTGAAATTAGGAAACACTTCTACACACAAAGGGGGAAAAATTGGGTTGGTTTGCGCCTCTCGTTAGCGCCCCCGGGAGCAAAATTCAGCGAGAGGTTAGAGGCGGCAGTAGCCGGTAGCACGGCACTGCGCCATCGGCGATGACATCATCGGTGAGCGACGCGACCCCTTAGCGCCCTGCCGCAGCTCCTTACCGCCCTGTGGCAGAAATTTGGCTGCATCCCGCGAAGCTGCTGCAGGCAATGTCAGCGGGTTGCAAACCAGGTCGACCTCCGCTCCCGAGGCAATAATTAAAGGGGAAGCCCGGCTGCGCCCTGCACCGCCATGTCATTGTTTTGGCCAACCTGGAGTTCGGCCCCTCGTAGCAGCCCTTGGCGTGGGCCATGGCCGCCATCGCGCAGCCCGACACTGCGTCTCGGTGCTGGGCTGCAGCCACGGTACCAGGCCGCTCTGGTGGGCTAGTGGAGGCCATCAAACGGCCTGCAGAGTATGCAGCGGCCCTCCCCTTTAACAGATGGGGAGGGGTGATGAAACGCATCAGCGCTACTCGGAGCGGCCACGTAGCGCTCTGGTGCTACCGTACTTTGCGCCTCAGACACCACCCCGAGAGGAAGTGGAGCGCCTGAGACAGCGCTCTGCTTCCTTGCCGGGGTGGTAAGACCAATTTAGCGGCCAGGGCGGTACTCTCACGCCGGGCGCAAAATGGCTGGCGCTAATTCGGTTACCGTCCCCAAATGGGGCATAATCAAATTTCTCCCCCAAAGGGTGGTAGAAGTTTAGAATTCTCTTCCACAAATGGCAATTGATGCTAGATCAATTGTTAATTTAAAATCTGAGATTGGTAGCTTTTTGTTAACCAAAGGTATTAAGGGATATGGGCCAAAGGCGGGTATCTGAAGTTAAGTCGCAGATCAGCCATGATCTCATTGAATGGTGGAGCAGGCATGAGGGGTTCCTGTGCCTCCTTTTACCTGCTGGGTTCCCGAGGCCAGAGAAACTCCGCTGACAGTAGTTAAAAATAGAAATCTTGTTAAAATAGTACCACACAGCCTCCTTGAAAGACTTTAATGACTGACCTGCCTCCTGAGAGCGGATTGGTCGCTACCCCTCGCCCCGCCTCCGTTAAAACCGGATATAGGCAGGTTCGAGGCAGGTTGGGGTCATGTTTGAAATTTTTAACATTTTTACTTCCCACCCGACCCAAACCCACCTGTTTTTGGGGGTTAAAATTACCCCTTTAATTGCTGTTTTCACAACAGCCTCGCAAGCCTTTTTTGAAGTCAGAAATCCATGTCTGACAACAGGAATCTCCAACCATCCCAGACAATTATTTTGTGTAGCACTTCCATTTCCAGGTGTCATTAGAATGTCAACAAAGTTACCAACAGGTGAAAAGTCAGTCCCAATGTGACTTGTGAATTAGTGAAAGCAGCAGCAGTAATGTGACTGAGAATATTATCCTAGAAATTAACATTAGTAGTATTAGTGGATGGAAACACTAACACCTTAGTATGACATTCCTCTCTCTGTTATTTTAATGGAGACAGTTGCCCATCCCATTTCTAATCTCTGTATCTTTTGTGCTGTGTAAAACATGCGGAAACCATGACTCACCCCGTCCAACAGTTTCCACAGTTCAGACCCGTCGAACAGACAACAGAAAACCCAATGGGCTCGATTTTCCAAGCCCCGAGGAGGCGGGTTTGGAGGCAGGAAAATTGCAGAATCGGGGGGCAGGAACCCATCCCGCCCCCAACCCGCCTCCGTGCCAATGTCCCAGGAGGCAGGTACCCGACCTGTGCTGGGAGCCGCCTCCTCGAGGCGGGATGGGGATTAGTGCCAATTAACTGCTTGTTAACAGGTAGTTAACCGGCAGTTTTTTGCCTAATCCCTATTTTTAGCCCTGAAGTGTGGGCTGTCCGATGGCTCCGAACCACGCCAAGTTAGCGAGGCGGACCGTTGGTCTGCAGGGGTTGGAGGGGTCGAGATGTCTGTTGTGCAGGTGAGTGATGGGTGCATGTGTGCAGAGGTAAGTGTGTGAGGTAAGTGTAAAGTGTTTTAATAAGTTTTACTTACCTTTACTTTCTCCTGCAGGCTTCCTTCCTTCAGGTCTCGGGAGTCCCTCAGCTCACTGGCACAGAAAGCAGAATGGCCGCTGAACTGTCAAAAGCTGGAGCCTCTGCTTTGTGGTCTGGAGAGCTCTCTAACTGAGTCTGAGTAGAAGGACTCAAGTTAGAAGACAGATTGTCCGTGTTTGACAGCTTCACAGAGCTGTCAAACACTGATTTTTCATCTGTCAAAAGCTCTTGACAGATGAAATGTCAATCGCCGACGTCACCAGTAGCCAGGTGTCCCTTAATTGGCCTGCTGAGCCCACTGGGCGGGCTTAACAAGGTCAATCAAGGGAAAATAGCGTGGGTTGGCCACAAGTCGATGGAGGTGGGACTACAACCCAAAAAGTGGGAGTCCCACCTCCAAAAGCTCCCCATTGACAAAACCGAGCCCAATGAATCTGTGAAACTTCTTTTACTTAAAAATCAGCAAGAGATTACAAGTAAGCGTCCGACAGTTATGTAATGTATAATAATTCCCAATTATACCTCAGCATACACAGAGCTGTCCCTTTACTTTAGGCTCAAGTAAAACACCACATATGTACTAACACCAGCGAGTGATCAATCCGGCAGTGACTAAACGTCTTGGGGGGAATTTTGCCAGCCCCGGGGAGGCAGGTATGGAGGTGGGACTGCCGGGAAAATGGCAGAAACTGGGAGAGGGGACCAAACCCTCTCCCAACCCGCCTCCGTGCCATCTTCCCGGGAGGTGGGTCCCCGACTCGCGCAGGGACCCATTTCCTCGAGGCAGGAAGGGGATTACAGCCAATTAACTGCCTGTTAACAGGTAGTTAACAGGCAGTTTTGAGGCTTACCCCATTTTACCCCTGCAAGTGCAGGCTTCCCGTTGGCTGCGAAGCTCGCCAGGGTCAGTGAGGCGAGCAGTGGGTCTGCGGGGCTGAGAGGGATCGAAAAGTCCGCTGTGGAGGTGAGTGATGGGTGCAAGTGTGGAGAGGTAAGTATGAGAGGTGAGTGTAAAGTGTTAGAAAAAGTTTACTTACCATTGCTTCTTCCTGCAGGCTTCAACCGTTGGGGATCCGGAGATGCCTCATCTCAACGGCAGAGATGACAGAAAGCTGTCAAACGCTGACAATTCATCTGTCAAAAATTTTCAACAGATGAACTGTCATACGCTGACGTCCTCTGTCATCGGCTTTCCCTTAATTGGCGGGTTTAACAAGATCAATCAAGGAAAAATAGCGTGGGTTGGTCAGACGTCGTTGGGAGCGGGACTGAAACCCGACAACCAGCAACCCCCAACGCGCCTTCATTGAGAAAATCCAGCCCATGATTTCTGGCAACTGGCCAGTTCGCCCGGCTACAGACCTGAGATTCTTGAAACAGCACCTCTTATACCCTAAAATTTGGCATCCCTCCCACTGCATATGTGTCCCAAATTATGTTAGTAACGGTCAGCAGTTATTTCTCAGACCCCCTTATCACTAGTCCATTAAGCATCCGTGGGCCTTCAAGGCCAGTTACATTCCAAAGTCTGAAGATGTTTCCACAGTTCAATAGTCTGTTCCCACAAAACCCTCAGGCCTAGAAATTCAGTCTGGACACTTTTGGGGCGCTAAAGTCGGGCGTTCGCTAAAGTTAGCGCCCGCCGGAAAGTGTAGGCCACATCGCCGAAATTCAGTAGAGTTGGCCAAGAGTTTGGCCGAGCGCTGAAACTGGCGTTGCAATGCTCTCTTCAGGCGCAAAGCCGGCGATGCGGCCTGATAACGCCGAGGCCGGGCGCAGCGCAGGTGCGGTCATGTTTTGATTGACAGCAGACACCCTGACGCCGGCCAGCTCTTAAAGGGGGAAGGGTCGACTTTGACTGCTGCCACGCCCTGCATACTGGAGCCCTGCAGCTAGGCCTCAACACTGCTGGTGGGCCAAAATAGCGCCTGGAGCCATGGAGAGGGCCCGTGAACGAGCGCAGCGCTTCTCAGAGCATGCTCTGAGGGTGCTGATTAATGGTGTCGAAAACAAAAGAGAGATCTTGTGCCCGGACAGTGGCAAGAAGGCTCCCAGGAGCCAGTACAGGAAAGCCTGGAGGAAAATCGCCCGCAGGGTGTCATCCACCTGCGATGTCCCCAGGAGTGCGGACCAATGCCGCAAGAAGTACAACGACCTCACTCGGATGGTGAAGGTGAGTACCCTTTCCAGTGTCCTCCTCATCCTTGCATGTGCACCTCACATTATGGGCAAAGGGACCTCAAAGGACTAATGGGCAGCCCTCCTCCTGCAGCAATGGCACTGGCATGATCATCAATAGCACTTTCTGCACTTACCACACTGGCCAAGCTATTCGACCATGGGAGGCAGTGCACACAGCAACAGGGCACCACACTGGCCAAGCTATTCGACCATGGGAGGCAGTGCACACAGCAACAGGGCACCACACTGGCCAAGCTATTCGACCATGGGAGGCAGTGCACACAGCAACAGGGCACCACACTGGCCAAGCTATTCGACCATGGGAGGCAGTGCACACAGCAACAGGGCACCACACTGTACTTAGAGGCCGTCCTTTCTCTTGCAGGCCAAGCTGGCGTGGAATTTGAGGAGCCAGTCTGCCACCGGGGGAGGCCGTCCCCAGTACCAGCCGCTCAGTGAGCTGGAGGAGAGCGTGGCTCGACTCATGCGTGCCCGGGTGACTGGCCCTGTTGCGATCGGAGATGCGGACCCTGTACTGGGACCCACTGGTAAGGACATGACCGGTTGGACCTCTGTCATTGCCCTTGCGCTTCAGATCTACATCCTTTCGCACTGACCGACAAATGCGCATAATGCCACCACTCAGGCCTCCCTCGCTGACGCCCTGTCCTCACTCTAAAGCTACTCTTGTGCCTTCCTGCTTTCAGCTGGTGAGGAGGAGGTGGTCCCTGAAGCTCAGAGTGCCAGGCCCTTGGAGGAGGAGGACGACGAGGACCAGGAGGAAGGCGGCACATCGGGGGAACCCTCATCCGCGCCAGGGGATGGCAATGGAGGGGAGATGTCTGGCCTGCAGGAGAGCCAGGGGGAAGTGTTGCAGGGGAGGGCAGATCCTGGGCCCAGTGGGCTCAAGGCACGCGGGAAGGGTCCGGCAGCACGCCGGCCTTCTCCCCAGAGGGGGGAGGTGTTGCAGGGGAGGGCAGATCCTGGGTCCAGTGGGCTCGAGGCACGCGGGAAGGGTCGGCCAGCTCGGCGGCCTTCTCCCCAGAGGGAGAGTCCGCCCTCCAGTCCGGAGACGGTCCTCGCCCAGGAGGTGCGCCTCCTCGATGAGATGTCGGCGGCGTCTGAGCGGCGCCACCAGGAGTTCATGGGGGTTGTGCAACAGATGCCTCAGGCCATTGAGTCCCTGGCTCATAGTGTGGTCGCTTTCGGGGAATCACAGGCCAGGGGGGTCGAACAACTCGCGGCAGCGCACGACAGGGGTGTCCAGCAACTCGCGGCAGCCCAGGACGCGACTCGCGAGATGAGTGATGCCGTCCAGACACTGGCAGAGCTGACGTGGGCACATACCAGGGCAGTTCGGGCACTCACTTCTGCCACACTCGCTGTGGTGCGGCAGCATCGCCAGGGCACCCGCCGCCCTGCTGCAGCACAGCGGTCTGGCCTCCACCAGATTGCTGCGCTTGCTGCACTGCCAGCCCGACCGAGTGCCAGTGTCTCTGGCGAGCAGCGCGCGCCTGCCATCAGCCAGCTTGCCCCCATTGGTGCAGCCGACACTGCCACTCCCCCAGCCAAGGTGCGACGAGCTGCTGCTGAGACTGATGCTGGCCAGCCACAGCTGCAGCAGTCAGCAGCCGGCCCCTCCCGGGCCGGGCCTCGTCTAGGCCGACCCCCAAGGGCATCTGCCGACACGCATTGTGGCCTTCATGAGCCTTCCCCCAGCCTTGCCACACGCGCAGGGCCCAGGTTGAGGCGGAGCAGCAGGTCGGGCAGGGGCCAGAGAAGCCTGTCTAAGGACTCGCCCTCTCGGCACACCCATTAGAGTGTGGTGACAGCGGTTTTTTTTATATTGGGGGGCTTGTGTTCTGGGGGGGTATTATTTTGGTAAGGCCGAGGATCAAGGCATTTTTTGTTTTTATGGGGGTGTTTGTGTTGTGGAGGGGGGGGCTTATTTTTGTAAGGCCGATGATGAAGGCCATTTGGATGGGCAAGTTTTGTTAGTCCTCCCCAGGTTTTGGGAGTGACAGATGTTTTTGACTGTTTTTTGGGGGTCTTGTCTGTTTTTCTGTTTCATGTGGGAAGGGCCCTGAGTTTGTGAAATAAAGCTTTTTATTTATTCAGCATGTCCACGTCTCAGGTTTCAAGTGGTTGTTGCGTTAACCGGCTGAGGGCTTGCGGTGCGGCTGCCTTCAGGTGCGTTCATTGCCACAGCCCATTCCCTGACAGGGGGCCTAGAAGTGTCGATCAATAAGCCCCCGGCGGACGGCCCTTGGACCTTGTGGCTCCCTCCTGGGCTGGTACTCCTCCTCCTCCTCCTCCTCCTCATGGTCCTCCTGCTCGTCCTCCTGAGGTGGTGGTGCAATGTCAGGTGGCAGTGCCTGAGTCCTGCGGATAGCCAGGTTGTGCAGCATGCAGCACACGACGACGAACTGGGAGACTCTATCCGGCGAATACTGTAGAGATCCGCCGGAACGATCCAGGCAGCGGAACCGTTGCTTGAGGACGCCTATCGTTTGCTCTATGATGTTCCTTGTGGCTTGATGGCTTTCGTTGTATGCCTCCTCCGCTGGGGTCCTGGGCGCGCGGAGCGGGGTCATGAGCCATGTACACAAAGGGTAGCCCCTGTCCCCGATAAGCCATCCCCTTGGTGGAGGCTGTGCCTCGAACATGTCAGCCACAGTAGTCTGGCGCAGGATAAATGCATCGTGGCTGCTTCCTGGGAAGCGGGCATTGACAGCTAGGATGCGCTGCCTGTGGTCACACACCAGCTGTACATTTAGGGAGTGGTAGCCCTTCCGGTTGCGGTAATCCTCGGCATTGTGGATAGGTGCCCGCATAGCCACATGCGTGCAGTCAATGGCGCCCTGCACCATGGGGAAGCGCGCGATCCTGGCAAATCTGACTGCACGCTGCTCCTGCCTCTGTCGGGTCATGGGGAAGGAGATGAATTGGTGTCTCCTCGTGAAAAGTGCATCGGTGACCTGCCGGATGCAGCGATGCGCGGCGAACTGGGAGATGTTCGCTATGTCCCCAGCAGCGGCTTGGAAGGAGCCGCTTGCATAAAAGTTCAGAGCCACCGTGACCTTCACTTCCACCGAGAGAGACGTCCTGCACATCAGCTGTGGACGCAGATCTCTGTGAAGCAGCTGGCAGATCTCTGCAACCACCTCCCTTCTGAAGCGCAGCCTCTTAACACAATGCGCCGCAGTCATGGTGAGATAGGACACCTGCTGCCGGTATTGCCTGAGTGGGTAAGGCCTACGTTGCCGACGCCTGATGGCCCCTCTGCGTCTAGGCATGGCTGGCCCTCTCTCACAGCGTCTGCGAGCCCTTCGCACATAATGCTGCAACTGAGGGTTGGACCCCCATACAGCCCCCATAATAAAGTTGAAAACAGTGAAATCAAATGAATCAAATGTCAAAGCACTGGCCAGAAGCCAAAAATACCTCTCCTATGTTGTCCCAAATCAGTAAGCTCTGTCCCTTAGTCTCTGTCCAGAAATCCAAAGCAGTAAAGTCATTGCAGCAAAATGGCTGGGCTTTATAGGTCAGTGTAAGCGCCCTTTAATTAGCGCTCCCCGAGGCCCGCAGGGCCTCTGTTGCGTTCCACTTCACAGTTCTTAGCAGTGCCACGCCCACATTGGGCGGGCGCCACTGAATTTCCGGTTTGGGGCGCACAAACAGCGTTGCACGACGAAATGACGTCATAAGCTGCGCGCGCAGCTGAGCGGGCGCAAACACTTTGCGCCGGCGCTAAATGTCAACTGAATTTGGGCGTTGGCGCAGATCGGTCTGCGCCCGGGCGCTAAGTGCCTAGCGCTGGAAATATACCCCTCTTATGGCGTTACCGGCTGGCGCAACCAACTGAATTTCTAGGCCTCAGTCTGTTTTCCTTATCTGATAAAAGGCAGCTGGCAGCCTTTCACATCTTACAACCGTAGCAGAAAATCTCTGTTCCTGTCCAAGCTCTTCTTTATCTGTGAACAGTTTTCATACAAGTTACCAGAGGAACCTCTCAGCTTCTCAAAGCGTGCTGGTATATTAAATTTGGTCAACTTTTATGTTTGGTCAAGTTACAGCAAAATTTACAGCAAATGGCTTATTCTTACAGTTGTAACTGAGAACAATTGTAAAACAATGGAAGGGGTAGTTCTGCAATCCTGCATTCCCAGAAGCAAGCTATGCTTGCAGGGCGCATGGGCTGGTGAACTGGGGCTACAGTGTTGTAGAGCTATCTCCCACCTGTGCTCCCTGCAAGTTCGGCTCCCCATGTGGAGCTTTGAAGTGTGGCATCATCTCCATAAAGTTTTATTGAAAATCATTATTCCATAATATCAAAACATATCCACCAACTACATTCTCACCCTAACCTGGTTGCCTCTGTTACATGATACCCCACTGTATGCATTGTTCTCCAAATAAGGCGGTCAATAATGGAAAACCTGACAATTTATACCTGAGGATTAGAAATAAACCTGAGTCCGGGCACTATGACAGCATTATTGGGCGTGATTTTAAATTTTGGCAGGAGCACTTGCGATCTTTCCAATGGAAAGGAAAATCGAGCTGTTTCTATAAAGGGTAGCCAATTCCCAACACCGCTTTTTCACCCAGCGCCAGGTTGAAAATCCTAGCCATTGTTTAAAACGGTGTATTATAATAACGATCGAAGTCAGTCAGTCAGCATAAACCAATTAACCTTAAATTATCCAAACAACAGCAGAGTAATTAAAGATGGCGCTCTCATCGGGTAAGCAAGGGTATACACAACCAATTCCAATTTATTTGAATTGCAAGTTTTGGACCTCAGCGTAGCCAGGGTTTACTGAATTAAAACGGGCAGTATCGGATTGGCCGTATGTTAAACACCTCACCCGATACAGGAAACTTTGTGATATCCGGCACCGACGGGACCGAGCTGTTGCCGATCTATCAAAACTGCCGGACATACAAAGTTAATGTTGAAGCATACGGAGGTTTTCATCTCCGTATCTGACAACAAACACTGTTGCTTAGCAACAGCTTCTAAACAGTTGGCTGCAGCTGCAAGCGTCTCTAGCTGAAGCTGTTGCTATAGCTACAGACCTTGCAGTGCCTGACTGGGGAAAAAAAAGCAACGAGAACTAAAAAAACTTACAGAAAATGGCTCCTGATTTTTGCCGTTAGATCGAGTATTCCAGATATATAGGGCTGGATTTTCCTAAGTCCCTGGAGTCGGGTTGGAGGCGTGCGGGTGATAAAAATCGGAGATCCGGGGGTCCCGACCCCATCCCGCCTCCAACCCGCCTCCATGTCAATTTCATAGGAGTCGGGTTGCCGACAAGTGCTGGAACCCGACTCCCAGAGGCGGGAAGGGATTAAAGGCAATTAAACTGTCTGTTAACAGGTAGTTTTTTGCCTATTTGTGATTTTTATTGCTGGTTTGTGGGCTTCCCGACAGCTCCAAACCACGAAAAGTTTTCGAGGCAGGACGTGGGTCTGAGGTCTTGGAGGGGTCGAGATGCCTAGTGTTCAGGTGAGTGAGGGGTGCAGGAGTGCAAAGGTAAGTGTTTTGCAAGTGTTTAAATAAGTTTAACTTACTTTTACTTACCTTTACAGGAGTCCTGCATTCCGGTGTCGGGAGTCGGCTGCAAGAACCACAGAAGCTCCGATTTTTTAAAAAACATCAGCTTCTTGGTTTCTGCAGCAAAATGATTTTAAAGTTATCCTGAGAAAGGACTGAGGCTGAATTAGCAGTTTTTCAGTGCTTGACAGCTTCAAACAGCTGTTAAACACTGATATTTCATCTGCCAAAAGCTTTTGACAGATGAAATGTCAATCTCTGACGTCACCTGTTGCCGGGTGGCCCTTAATTGGCCTGCTGAGCCCACAGGGCGGGCTCAACAAGGTCAATCAGAGGAAAATCCAGTGGGTTGGCCACATCTCCATGGAGGCGGGACAACAAGCCCGAATGTGGGTTTCCCACCTCCAACCCGCCCCCGTAGCAAAATCCAGCCCATAACCTCCGGATAAACCAAAGTTTCGTGTATCCAGTTCAATTGACATTAATGGAGGTGAATGTTGGGCGGGGCGTATAACAGGCGGTTGATGCGACAATGCCCGTTTTGTGCTACCGCCGAAGATGAATCTCTACCCCACTGAGTACAAGAAATAACCATACAGATAAGTTATTAATCATACTGTTCTTTGAGTCAGCTGGTTTGAAGAGTAGTTTTGAGGGTGAGAGCGACACCAATAATGGAAAGTATAGCAAAGGGAGCCATGACTGATGGTAACTGTATTGTTTATCACAGGTATGATTCTCAGAATTTAATTGAGAAAAGAAATAAATTAAGTTCCTGCCTGACATCTTCACCTTCATGTGACCACAAGCAACTGGGGTTAAGGAGTCTGCTGTGCTTTAATCTGCTTATCACTGTAACTTTTCAACAAGCGGAGCCAATACAAGAAGACAATTGATCACTGAGACCAGTGGTAGCTTAAACGAAGACATGTTTTAAGCTACAAATCACTCATGATATCTACCAAGCTTATTTCTATATAAATACACCAGATTACCGAGTAACAAGACCTATCCAAATATACTAGGTCATTAAGCAACAGATTGGTTTAATTATTACCAGTAATATCACAGGACTTGGGTTCTTCTAAACAAGGTGCGTATAAGCAGAGCTAATACATGCACAAATATTTGGTTAAAAGAGTTGCTAAACTGACATACAAGCCAAAAGTTTCTGCTTTGGGTGCATTCGGCAATCCGGGCACAAATTGCATTTGTTTTCCGAGTTTACTTATTTGCTCAAGTTTCCGCTCAAACTAATTTGCATATCGGCAAACGTAAAATCTGCCATGAACCAGCGCAATCGGGCAGCGTTTTAGAACAATGTTTTTTCTAAAATCTGTGCATTAATAAATATCCCTTGATATCTTTAAGAGTGGTAACAGTTTCATTAATACAAATGCAAAATACTGCGGATGCTGGAAATCTGAAATAAAAACAGAAAACGTTGGAAATACTCAGCAGGTCAGGCAGCATCTGTTGAGAGAGAAACAGAGTTAACATTTCAGAACTGACGAAGGGTCATCGACCTGAAACGTTAACTCTGTTTCTCTCTCTACAGATGCTGCCTGAGCTGCTGAGTATTTCCAGCGTTTTCTGTTTTTATTATAGTTTCATTAATACAGCTTAAAATGGGTTTTTCACAAAATAAAGACATTTTTAATCAGTGTCTAGTCCACCACGTGAGTAACCTGATTTTAATTAATTAAAAATGACTTTAAGAAAACTATACTGAAACATTTACTCTTTTCATTGGTGTACAGTAGTCAGTTTCTTGGTAAATTAAATATTTTTAATATTTAAAAGCTTTTAAAAGGTGGCTAATAGTGTTCATGTGCCTAAAAAAAAGGTTAATTTGAAGAGCCTCCTCGAAGGCTCACAAACAGGTGCAATTAGTGGAAACTTGCCATGGTGATTAATTCGATCTGGGGGCGTGGCTGGTTTTGTGGGTGGGGCCGACTTCATGTTTTTTAAACCAGTGCAAAAGATCGCGGAAACTTGAGTTGCGCTGGACATAAGCTGTGCTTGAAGTTCCTCGATCTTTTGGGCTGGTTTGGCCCAATTTGGGCGGATTGCGCTGAAAAGCCAGCACAACTTAGCAGAAACTCCAGGCCAAAGCATCGAATTAAAGCAGGCTCTTGCTCCAGTGAGCCGTACAAAAACCACGCTAGCCTGTTGGATAGGTTATAAACCAAAGCCTAGAACCTTGGTGTGGAATGGCCTAATCTGTGCAGGGTGGAGGGATTTGGGGTAGAGTGTGTTTCTCTCAGGTTTCCGCCCCTTGCTGCCCCATTGATAAATTCTGAAGGGGGTGACAGTACTTTTTTTGTCGGGTTTTTGCCCATTCTGTTGAGTCTGTGTGTCCCAGTTATGTTTAGGATCAATCACTGGACACAGACAACAAGAATAACTTTTAACAGGTCTTTACTATTCGGAGGTCAGGGTTGAACTGCCCAGCAAATCCTTACACAACACTTATATACCGGTGTGGTCACCACCGGTATTACAGTATACAGCAGCCAAGAGAAAGTAGTACATCTCTTAAAGTAGTTCTCTTAAGGTAGAACAGGTTACATACACCACAATCCTCCCTTTTTAGCTTAACAGTTATATCCCCATTTAACATAACATAATAACATATATACAACTTCATGCAAAACAGTTCAAAGATTCAGTCTCTGAGGAGGCCTCCTGATTCGAGTTGGATAACGCCTTTCAGGGGTCTCTGCTTCTCGTTGTTGGGGTGACTCATCTAGTTGGTCTCTTATGGATTGGACATCATCATCAGGTACATTCACTTCTGAGGTAGATGCTTCAGGTTCACTAACTTCTTCCACGGTTGTCTCTGCCGTAACCATGGGTTCGACCCTTGTTCTCGATTCTACCAGTTGGTCAGCATGACGCCGTATTACATTTTCACCAACATCTACCGTGTACATCAGGGGTCCTTGTCTGGCCCGAATTGTTCCAGATTGCCATTTCTCATTTTTATAATCCCGGGCTAACACTGGTTGTCCTATTTCGAAACTCCGAGTGGTCTTGTTATTTATATGCTGGAACTGTTTGTTTTCAACTTCCCTCCGCACATTTGGTTTTAACAAGTCCAACCTGGACCGCAACCTCCTGTTATAGAACATCATGGCAGGACTTTGGTTTGTCACTGCATGGGTGGCGTTTCGATATGCCAGTAGGAATTTGTCCACCTTGTGTTGTAGTGGAATCTGATCTTCGCTCATGGCCTTTATCGCTTTTTTGAACGTTTGTACAAATCTCTCGGCCAACCCGTTTGTAGCCGGATGATATGGGGCAGAGGTATAATGTTTCACCCCATTCTTCTTCATGAATCTCTGGAATTCTTCTGACACGAACTGCGGTCCGTTGTCTGAACATATTTGTTCTGGCAATCCATTTCTTGCAAATATCGTTCTTAACACCGCGATCGTCTTTTCCGAGGTAGTGGTAGTCATCTTAATCACTTCTGGCCTTTTAGAATGTGCGTCCACCGCAATTAAAAACATGGAGTCCATGAAAGGACCAGCAAAGTCAATATGTACACGTTGCCATGGGGTTGAAGGCCATTCCCATGGATGCAGCGGTGCAATCGGAGGTGCATTTTGCACTTCTTGGCACCCTGAGCAGCTTTTCGTCAGCTCCTCTATCTGTTGGTTGATACCCGGCCACCACACATAAGCCCTAGCAAGGCTTTTCATCTTGACTCCCCCCAGATGACCTTCATGCAGTTCCTTTAGAACTCTCTCTCTTAACTTAGGAGGAATAATCACCCTTGTTCCATACATCAATGTTCCTTGACAGACGGACAGCTGTTCTCGTCTTGCTGAGAATGCCGGTAACAGTGGATCACCATGTGCTGGCCATCCCTTCACTGTCACTTCGTAGACCCTGGACAGTGTCGGGTCGTTCCTGGTTTCTCTTTCAATACTTGCATTGGTGACTGGTAAACATTCGATGATGGTCGAGTGAAATAACTCAACAGGGTCAACCGTCGGTGCCTCCTCCTCTGTAGGTAGTGGCAGGCGCGACAGCCCATCAGCATTACCATGCTGCTTTGTACCTTTGAATTCTATCTGATATTGATGTGCCCCTAGGAAAAGGGACCATCTCTGGAGTCTCTGTGCTGTCATCACCGAAACACCCTTCTTAGGGTTAAAAATGGATACCAACGGCTGGTGGTCTGTCAGAAGCGTAGACTTTTGGCCCTGCAGGTAATGATTAAACTTCTTTACTCCCCACACAAGGCTGAGAGCCTCCCTATCTATCTGAGCATAGTTGTGCTCAGCGGAGGTCAATGATCTGGATGCGAACGCAGCTGGCCTCTCCTGGCCATTTGGCAACTTGTGTGAGAGTACTGCCCCAATACCATATGGAGAAGCATCACAAGCCAAACGAATAGGCAGCGTTGGGTTGAAGTGAGCCAACACTTCCTCTGAGGTGATCAATGCCTTGCTTTCGCGAAAGGCCCTCTTACAGTCCTCGCTCCACTTCCATGGTACTCCCTTCTGCAAAAGAGCGTTCAGCGGGTGCAGCACCGTGGATAAATTTGGCAGAAACTTATGGTAATAGTTAATCAACGACCTCAATTGGGATACATTATCCGGAGCAGGAGCCTTCACAACAGCTTCGATCTTGTCAGGAGACATATGAAGCCCTTCCTGGTCAATGACATGACTACAGTACGAGATCCGCTTCTGAAAGAATTCACATTTCTGGCGATTAACTCGAAGACCATATTCTTTCAATCTGGTGAGCACCAGTTCCAAGTTTGCAAGGTGTTCCTCGTCATCATCTCCTGTAATCAGAATATCGTCCAGGTAACATTGTGTACCTGGAATTTCCTGTAATACCTGCTCCATGGCCCTCTGCCAAATTGCTGGAGCCGATGCCACTCCAAAAACCAGTCTATTATACCGGTACAAGCCTCTATGCGTGTTGATCGTGAGATACTGGCGTGACTCTTCCTCAACTTCCATCTGTAAGTACGCCTGCGCCAGGTCTATCTTGGTGAAGTGTTTCCCGCCAGACAACGAAGCGAAGATATCCTCAATCCGCGGAAGCGGATACTGCACCGTGTGAAGCACCGGATTAACAGTGATCTTGAAATCTCCACAGATGCGAACCTTCCCCGGTTCCCCCGGCTTGTTGCTCGATGAACGCTTCATGACGGGGACAATGGGCATGGCCCACTCACTCCAGTCTACCTTAGACAGTACTCCTGAACGTTCTAGCCCTTCCAGCTCAGCTTCCACAGCAGGTCGTATTGCATAAGGTACTGGACTGGCTTTGAAAAATTTTGGGTTTGCATGTTCTTCAACCTTGATGTTTGCTGTAATTCCTCTCAGTGTTCCCAGTCCCTGTTGGAACACTTCTTTAGCATCGTCCGATATTCTGGACAATCGTTTAGGTTTGACATCTTTTGTACCGGAATCTACCGTTAGTGCTTTTAAGGAATGCCAGTCCATATTTATTTTCCTAATCCACTCCCGTCCCAGTAGTGGTGGACCTCCCTCAGGTAGCACATATAAGTCCATTCCTCGGCTTTCATTGCCCTTGTGGACCACCTTTACCTCTATCTTCCCGATGGGGTATACTCTTTGCCCCGTGTATGTTTTCAATACAATCTCCGTATCCCATAGGGGAATATGTGGGAATAACCTTTTGTAATCTTTCTTATTCATGACCGTCAATGCCGATCCAGTGTCCAATTCCATCTTCACTTGGACTCCTGCTATCTGAAGTGTGACCCAAATTGTTTGGAGGTCTGCTTCCTTACCAACATTGTGTACTCTTAGACTACCCAGTTCATTACTGCTGGAGTCTGAATCTGACTTCTGTTCGTTCAAACTGTTCTCTGTCACCTTGTGTATCTTTCTGTACTTTTCCTGCGGTGACTTTTTGTTGCTGGTCTTCTTTCCTGACCGGCATACTTTAGCTATGTGACCAAGCCTGCCACATTTTCTGCATTCCTGATTTTTGAACCAGCACTGGTTCTGATCGTGCGTTGTCTTTCCACAACGATAACATTTTACTGTACTCAAGACCATTTGATTGGTGCAGAGTTCCGGTGACCGTAGCTGCATTTCCGCAGTGCCTCTCGCTGCGGCTTCTTGCGATGCTGCAATAGTGACAGCTTTATCAAGCGTAAGATCATTCTCCTCACGCAGTCGCTTTTGTGTTCCTTCTTTTAACAATCCACACACAAATTTATCTCTCAGCGCATCTGCTAGTCCTGTTCCAAACTGACAGTACTTCGATAGCTTACGTAGTTCAATTAAAAATTCAGCGTTGCTTTCGTCTTTCAACTGCGTTCTCCTGTAAAATTTAAATCGTTCCACTATCATCGGTGGCGTGGGGTTTAAATGATTTTTCAGGACAGTAACGATATTCGCGAAAGTCTGATCCGCCGGTTTATTTGGTGATAGAAGGTGCTTCAATAGCCCGTATGTCTTCGCACCCATTGAGCTTAATAAGGTTAGTGCTTTCTCATCATCTGGTACCTTATTTGCTTTACAATAAACTTCCATGCGTTCTACATACGTGGTCCAATCTTCGATATCACTATCAAAGGTATTAATGCTCCCATGTTTAGGCATCCTTGCAAGTTTTTTTTTAATTTTTCTTTTTTTTTAAAAATGGCGGCTTCCCGCACTTGGCGGTCTTTCCCGCGCTCGTCTTCCTCCCCCGCCGACTACAATGGCGGATTCCCGCATTTGCCTTCTTCCACTGCTGGCTGCAATGGCGATTGCCTTGCTGCTGCCGTTCTCGCCTCCCCAGCGGTTCTCACTCCCCGACGCTGCTTTGCCTCGCAGCCCCGCTTGCAGCCCGGTCCTTTACACCAGCTGCGTTTGAATTCTCCATGGCTCTCGAGCCTTAAGCTGCCCCAGTCGCTGCGCCTCTCGGCCTCGATTGCAGCCCGGCCCTTTCTACCAGCCGTGGTCGAGCTCTCCGCCCTTATTCCTCCGTTTTCCCTCCCCTACTCCACAGTCAACGCGGCCGACTTTCTGCTCATGTCGCTGATCGGCTTACCCACCACCGTGGTAGAAGGGATGATCACTGCCTGTCGCTGATGGAGGGCTTCGTGGTCAGAATTCTTTTTCTTTTTAACCCGGGTTCTCGATGCCTCCCGTGCGATGGTGCTCAGCAGGATGATGAGGGCGGATGCCTCTTCTCGACGCCCGTTTTGAGGACGAAGCTGCCTTGGATGTAAAATTGCCGCAGGGTAAGATCGGACTCGTCGCCACTGTTGAGTCTGTGTGTCCCAGTTATGTTTAGGATCAATCACTGGACACAGACAACAAGAATAACTTTTAACAGGTCTTTACTATTCGGAGGTCAGGGCTGAACTGCCCAGCAAATCCTTACACAACACTTATATACCGGTGTGGTCACCACCGGTATTACAGTATACAGCAGCCAAGAGAAAGTAGTACATCTCTTAAAGTAGTTCTCTTAAGGTGGAACAGGTTACATACACCACACATTCTGTTTCATTGATAAATTCCGATGGGAAGGGCGCTTTTTATTTGCTGGCTTCCTACACTTTTCTGACCCCTTTGATAAATTGAGGGCAGGGGAGAGTACCTTTTTCTGTTGGTTTTCCTCCCATTTTAGGTTCATTGATAAATTCCGAGAGGGGGGAGGGTACTTTTTTTCTGTCGGGTTTCTGCCCTTTCTGCCTCATTGTAAATTCCAACAGAGAAGGGTGTTTTTTTCTGCTTGCCCCTCCCCTGTAGCATCATGGCCTCACCTTTGGATGCAGGACTGGCAAGGTACCAGGTAGTAGGCACCCCAGAAATCCTGCTAGTTCAGTGCTTTTGTAGGGCCAGCAGTAAGTACAGCTAAATGAAGCAATGTTCCTTGTCATACAAAGGCCACAAATGGGTCCCACAGTGGTACTCGATCCAGGAAAGATCAATTAGCATTAGGATATCAGCAGGCCAGCAAGGTAACAGAGAACCAACCAGGTCAGAAAGAAAATGTTAAACTTTTATAGTTTAGGCCAGACTAGCCTGTGTCACTGCTCCGAAACCCCACTGGCTCCGTGGGGTGGGTGCCCCAGTCGCGCTGTTAATGGTGCGAGCATCTGCTCCTATTATTCAAATAGATCCACCACCAGGATTTGGGAGAGGGTCAAGTTGAGGTTAAATGGGCAGGTGGAAGTCATGCCCCATTACACTTCTGATGGCAAAGTGGGGCTTCTGGAATTTCATCCTCCAAGTGTTTAATTGGGAGGGAGGGTTTCTAATAGTTTGGTAGTTATAATCAGTGCATGCTGCTTCAGATATACTTTAAGTATATTAAAGCTTATCATGAAAATGTATTAATAAATTGTTATATCGTACTGTAGGAATTAACAAATTCCTACGAATAACGGAGATCGACACAAGAGAACAATTAAACAGGTCTTTACTCAATGGAGATGCCACGAGGACTGCCTGGGCAGCCCCGTGGTTTGCGACGTGACGTCATCACGTTTACCCACGTTTTCCCGCACTCTTAAAGGGGCCACGCCCCGTACATGCAAACTCTATATACAAAACACAGTAATGCCTAACACAATGGTACAGGTTTAGGCTGGTGTTAGAACATCGTTAAAGAGAATTATATACAGTTATCCAGAGTCATTCAGTGGTTCTGCCACATGTGCCCCCCCAGAATTCGCTTTAACGGACAAAGTCAAACAGTGAGGGGGTCTGACGAGCCTGTCAGAACGACTCCTGTACTCTCGAGGCGGAGGCTGCTGGTTGGCTGACGGTCTGGCGGGCGGTCGCACTTGGTCTGCCGTAATGATGATGGGTGGCCGACCCCGTCTCGGCGGTTGTGCTGTCTCGATGGGGCGGTCAAGGTCTAAATGTGCTGGCTTTAAGCGGTCAACTGGAATGTGGTCCGGCTTACCACCGACATCTACCGTGAAGGTTTTGTCCCCTGCTTCCAACACGCAGAAGGGACCGGTATATGGGGCCTTGAGCGGATCCCTATGTGTGTCATGGCGAATAAAAATGTATTCAGCCTTGTGAAGCTCCGTGGGAACGTGTGACCTCTGCAGCCTGTGGTGCGAAGTGGGCACCGGTGCGAAACATCTGGCCACCTCTTGGTGACTAGCAAGCTGGGCAGACGCGGACCATGGCTCCGTCGATGTTGGTAGGAAATCCCCCAGGACTCGCAGCGGCTGACCATACACAAGCTCCGCTGATGAAGAGTGAAGGTCTTCTTTGGGGGCCGTGCGAAGGCCCAACAGGACACACGGTAGCTTGTCTGCCCATCCAGCGTCCTGGAGGCTGGCCCTCAGGGTGGCTTTCATTGACCGGTAGAAGCATTCGCAGAGGCCATTCGCCTGTGGGCGGTAGGCTGTGGTGCGGTACAATTTGACGCCGAGCCCTTGGGCCACTGCATTGCAGAGTTCAGAGGAAAACTGCGGTCCCCTGTCTGACGAAATATCTGCGGGCACTCCAAAACGGGCGATCCAGGAGGAAATGAACGCCCTGGCCACGTCCGCCGAAGTAGTGGATGACAGAGGGACCGCCTCCGGCCATCTGGCGGTGCGGTCAACCATGGTCAGGATGTGTGAAAAACCATGGGAGGGTGGGAGTGGTCCTACCAGGTCCACGTTGACATGGTCAAAACATCGCTCCGGAACTGTGAAGGTGGCCAACGGAGCTTTGATGTGGCGCTGTTCCTTGGCCTTTTGGCAGACCACGCAGGTGTTGGCCCAGTCGCAGACATCTTTATGCATGCCATGCCATACAAATTTCGCTGACATCAGTTTCTGAGAGGCCTTCATTCCTGGGTGTGACAACCCATGTATGGCGTCGAACACTTTGCGGCGCCAGACGACCGGCACGACAGGGCGAGGATCCTGTATGGAGACGTCACACAACAGCGTGGTACCTGCCGAATGGAACTTGACGTCGGCCAACTGGAGGCCAGTGATAGCCGTTCTGTAAGCTTGGACTTCCGGGTCTGAGGCTTGGTCCGCTGCCATGAGGGCGTAGTCGATGCCCAAATGAACCGTATTGACGATCGCGCGGGAGAGGCAGTCTGCCACCAGGTTGTCCTTATCGGCCACGTGCTGTATATCCGTGGTGAATTCGGATATGTAGGTCAGTTGACGCTGCTGTCGGGCTGACCACGGTTCAGCGGTCTTGGCCATTGCAAAGGTTAGTGGCTTATGGTCCACAAAGGCGGTGAAAGGACATCCTTCCAATAGGAACCGAAAATGGTGGATGGCCAGAAAAAGGGCGAGCAACTCCCGGTCGAACGTGCTGTATGCTCTCTCGTTCTGCCGTAGTTGACGGCTGAAGAATGCCAACGGCTGCCACGTCCCGTTCACCCACTGCTGTTGCATGGCACTGACTGCGTAGTCCGACGCGTCGGTGGTGAGGGCGATGGTGGCTCCTGGCAGCGGGTGTGCCAGCATAGTCGCATTGGCTAAGGCGCTTTTGGTGTCGGCGAACGCTCGGGCCATGGCATCCATCCAGTCTACCGGGTTCTTGCCAGTCTTGCCCTTGAGGGCCTCGTACAGGGGCTGCATGAGTAGTGCCGCCTTAGGCACGAAATGGTGGTAAAAGTTTACCACGCCTAGGAATTCCTGCAGGGCCTTTACGTTCTGCGGGCGTGGAAAGGATGTCACCGCCTCTACTTTCAAAGGTAAGGGAACCGCTCCCTCTGAGGTGATGCGATGCCCCAGGAAATCAATTTGGTGCAGGCCAAACTGACACTTGGCCGGGTTGATAATCAGGCCGTGTTGGCTGAGGCGTCGAAAAAGGGTGCGTAGGTGACAGGTATGTTCTTCCTTAGTAGGACTGGCAATCAGAATATCATCTAGGTAGACGAAGAGGAACTTGAGGTCCCGCAGCACGGAGTCCATCAGGCGTTGGAAAGCCTGGGCGGCATTCTTTAACCCAAACGGCATTCGTAAAAACTCGAAGAGGCCGAATGGGGTGATGACTGCAGTCTCCTGGACGTCTTGTGGATGAACTGGGACCTGGTGGTAGCCCCGGACGAGGTCGACTTTTGAGAACACGGTGTTCCCTGCCAAATGGGCAGAGAAATCCTGAATGTGGGGGATTGGGTACCGATCAGGAGTGGTGGCGTCGTTTAGGCGTCGATAGTCACCGCATGGCCGCCATCCGCCACCAGGCTTCGGGACGATATGGAGGGGTGAAGACCAGGGACTATTTGACCAGCGAATAATCCCTAACCGTTCCATGGTTGCGAACTCCGCCTTTGCGACCGCCAGCTTGCCAGGTTCCAGGCGCCGGGCCCGCGCGTAGACCAGGGGGCCATTGGTGGTGATGTGGTGTTCCACACCATGTTTCGTGGCTGTGGAGGAGAACGTGGGTCTTGTCAGGTCGGGGAATTCGCCGAGCAGGCGAGCGAACTCATCAGGAGTCGGGAACGCACAGGAGATGGTGCGCGACGTAGTGTTACTGCGGTAACACGGAAGAGAATTAAAAGTTGCTGCGTTGATCAGCCACCGGTTCCTAACGTCAACCAGGAGGCTATTGGCGTACAGGAAATCCGCGCCGAGGAGGGGCTGGGAAACTCTGGCCGTAACAAACTCCCAGTGAAAACGTTGCCCCCCGAGGCACACCTCCACTCGCCGTCTGCCGAAGGTCCGAATTGTTCCGCCATTGGCCGCTTCAAGGGCGGGGCCATGATTCCCCGTCTGCACATCGAGGGTGGACGCGGGTAAAATGCTGCACTGCGCTCCGGTGTCGCACAGAAAATGACGACTGGAGAGAGTATCAGTGATGAACAGCAATTTTCCCGCGTTGCCGATCGCCATCGCGGCCACGGGGTGCCCGTTAGACCTGTTCCTCGGTGGTCGTAGTGTCAGTTGTTGTTTTGTTGGGGAAAACTGCAGTGAGGGCGGCAACGCTTCGCCTTCGCGCCGAACTGCGTGTGGTAGAAACACAGCCCAGCAGGCTGACGAGCTGGGGCGGCATCTGCGGGGGATGGGTGCCTCGTGGTGGCGCAGTACTGCCGAGTTACAGCGAAAATTTTGTCAGCCTCCTTAGCGAGTGTTGCGCAGTCTTCAATTTCAGATCTGGCCAGGGCAGCTTGTACCTGTTCAGGCAGTTGGCTGAGGAAAATCTCGCGGAATAGGAAACATTCCCGTTCTGAGCCCAGGAGTGTGAGCATTTGGCTCATCAACTCTGAAGGCTTGGAGTCCCTGAGCCCGGGCATAGTGAGTAATCGATGGGCGCACTCTGATTTTGTGAGCCCGAAAACCTGCAGTAACTGCGCTTTGAGGGTTTCATACTTGCGCTCCGTTGGGGGATTTTCGAGGAGACTGACGATCCGAGAGGCGGTAGAGCTGTTGAGTGCGGAGACCACATAAAGGTACTTGGTCTGATCCGCATCGATGTTCCTCAGGGCGAACTGGGCCTCGACCTGAATAAACCACGAGGGCGCTTGCTGCTCCCAGAACTGCGGTAGCTTTAGCGAAACGGCGTTTGCTTCCATGCTGTGCTCTTCTTTTGTGAAAACGTTCACAAAAACGGGGTCACCAATGTAGGAATTAACGAATTCCTACGAATAACGGAGATCGACACAAGAGAACAATTAAACAGGTCTTTACTCAACGGAGATGCCACGAGGACTGCCTGGGCAGCCCCGTGGTTTGCGACTTGACGTCATCAACGTTTACCCGCGTTTTCCCGCGCTCTTAAAGGGGCCACGCCCCGTACATGCAAACTCTATATACAAAACACAGTAATGCCTAACACAATGGTACAGGTTTAGGCTGGTGTTAGAACATTGTTAAAGAGAATTATATACAATTAGCCAGAGTCATTCAGTGGTTCTGCCACAGTAGTGTTTTGGGAAGAAAAGAAGATTGGCGGGCTAGGAACAAATGCTTTAAAGTTCTCCCATTAGTTAGAAGTAATAGGTCTTACATAGAGTTACGTAGAGTCTACAGCACAGAAACAGGCCATTCGGCCCAACTGGTCTATGCTGGCATTTATGCTCCACACAAGCCTCCTCCAACGCCTTTTCATTTAACCATATCCTTCTAGTCCTTTCTCCCTTGTGTGCTTATCTAGCGTCCCCTTAAATGCATTTATACTATTATTCTCAACTACCCCTTGTGCTAGCACGTTCCACATTCTAACCACTCTTTGGGTAAATAAGTTTCTCCTGAATTCCCTATTGGATTTATTAGTGACTATCTTACATTTATGGTCTCTAGTTTTGGCCTCCCCCACAAGTGGAAACATTTTCTCTACATCTACCCTATCAAACCCTTTCATCATCTTAAAGACCTCCATCAGGTAAACCCTCACCTTTCTTTTTTCTAGAGAAATGAGTCGCAGTCTGTTCAGTCTTTTCTGATAAGTACATCCTCTCAGTCCTGGTATCATCCTTGTGAATCTTTTTTGCACCTTCTCCAGTGCCTCAATATACTTGTTATAATATGGAGACCAGAACTGTGCAGTACAAGTGTGGTCTCACCAAGGTTTTATACAAGTTTAACATAACTTCCCTGCTTTTCAATTCTCTCCTAGAAATGAACCTCAGTGCTTGGTTTTCTTTTTTATGGCCTTATTAATCTGCCTTGCTACTTCGCCATACAAACCTACATAAAACATGTGTAGAAAAGATAATGACAAATGGAGTTAAGGGGAATATGGCCACATAGATACAGGCATACCTCGAGGGCAGAAAGTAAATCACGATTTTGCTGACCTCGGTGGGTCCGGGGCGGGCAACATCGGTGGCGGATCCCGACCCCGCTGCTGGCTCCATCCCGGCCTCAAATGAATTTCCCTTGATGGGGCTTGTTAAGCCCACTCAGCGCGTTTGCCAGCCAATTAGAGGAAGTGGGCCTGGTGACATCATTTAATGACGCGTCATCAGCCGGTTTCCTTAAAGGGACCATGACCAACTTTATTTTGACATTTGTGCTGTCAGCGTTCGACAGCATCGAGGTGCTGCAAACACTGACAAGCACTGCACCTAGGCTCTTGCATGACTCCCTCCTTATGTTTATGGAGGGAGTCACAGCACACAGGGAGGTCCTCTTCCCTTCCCATGGGTGGAAGAGACCTCCTCAGGAGATCAATACAGCCTGGTTGCACATTGCAGAAGAGGGCACAAGCAGGGATGTGGTCAGGAAGACCAGGGTGCAGTGCCACAAACCTTTCAATGATCTCAGTAGATCACGAAACGTTAGTACAAAGCCACACTCAACCTCATCCTGCTGTGCCTCTCATCACATCTCCATCACTCTGCCTTCCCTATCCTACTCCTGCACGTCCTTACTCACACCAACTTACCTTGGACCTCCACCCATCCCTCTCTATCTATAATATCACATCCCCATCTCACTAGCCACCCCTCACATTCACCCTCATCCTAGTGCAATCATACCAACTAACAACACACACCCCGCAATGGTGATGAGTGTGAAAGGAATAGCTTGGGCATTGTAGAGATGCTTTATGGTGTTGGTGTGGCATGGTGCCAACCTGGCACATCATGTGACAGCTAGGGTGTACAGCATCAAATGAAGTAAATCTGGCCATGCTGAGGCTATCCCTGGTCTTCCGGGCAGCAATGTGGTTGGGTGCTGATGCCCTCTGACCTGTGCAGCATCCGTTGATTGCAGAGAAGGTTGGTGTTGTTGTTGGTGCTGCTGGTGTGCCTGGTGCTGCTGGTGTTGGGGCTGATTGTGGTGGGATTCTGAGGACCAAGGTGAGACAGTATAAAGGGTATCCAGGCTGATGGAATAGATGGCGGGTGAAGTAGAGATGACAGAAGCGATTTGTCAATGGTGAGAGAGGTAATGAGGTCAGACTGGATGGAGACTTGTGTAAAGACTTTCAGCATGATGAATCTGCTGTGGAAATGCAGTGAGGAAGAGCTTATGGCTGAGGGAAGATATCTCTGTAAGGTGGGAGATTTCATCGTACATTTGAAGCTGTCAACTCAACAACTGATTCAATGGCCACTGACCTCCCGCCTCAGCTTCACAAACATAGGGGACGACCAGCGCGGACCCCGTGGGTGAGCTGTCAAATGCAGAACGTGAGCTGAAATTCATTCTTAAGTGGCTCTAAACAAGCCACTAATTACCTGAATTGGGTCCTCCGCTGTGAACCCGTCGGGTCTGCTCAGCGCTGACAGACCTGACATCAGGGAAGGGCGCTTGGCGGTGCGTTCACAGCCTGCTGGGAAAAAAAACATTTCCCACCCGACCCGCCAACAATCACGCCCGCTGACCCCCCCACCCCACTCCCCCCGCAAAATCCAGCCCTAAGTTTCTCAGAATAGAAAGATATGGTAAGTGGTGTTCCACAAGAGTCTATGTTGAGGCCACTCTATTTTTACTATATGCATAAATGATCTGGAGTTAGGAATTGAGAGAACAATATTGAAATTTGTTGATGAGACCAAATTGGGTAATATGGAAAATTGTGATGAAGACTATGAAAGATTGCAGCATGAAATAGATAGGCTGGTAGGATGAGCAGATAAGTGGCAGGTGAAGTTTAATATAGAAAAATCCAAAGTAATACATTTGGAAGTAAGCATAGGAAAGGAAATGCACCTTAGATGGTAAGATTTTAAATGAAATAGAAGAGCGAAGGGTTCTTGATATGCAGATACACTAATCATTAAAGGTGAAAGAACTAGTCGATATGGCCATAAAAAGACAGAGTATTAGGTTTTATATAAGACATCTAAGTAGGCCACAATAGGTTTTGGGAATCTGAGTATAGGAAGGATATAAAAACAAATGAAAAGGTACAGCATAGATTCACTGGGATGTTACCAGAGATGAGGGTTTACAGTTGTGGAGAGGGACATGAGAATTTAGGGCCTTTTTTAGTACAGCTGAGAAGGTTAAGTGGTGACAGGTAGAAGCCTTCATGGATTTTGAAGGGTTATAATAAGGTAAATAGTGATGATTGGCAAGATAGTAATACTAAGGCACAAATTTAAGGTAATCACAAAAAAAATATTCTTTACACAGAGGGTGGTTAGAAATGTACAGCCAGGGTAGGGAGCTGTCTCTTGATTTGGATGAGAAGAAGAGTTATCAGAGGCACTGGAGAACATACTGGGACCAGTTCTCCTGTTCCTGATGCCTTATACATACTAGGTCCTGGGGTGTTAGGGACAACAAATAGGAGCAGAGACCTCTGTAACAAGAGATCTTCACCCCTTTTGCACAGGATGCATATTTTCTGTAGCCAAATGGGTAGGGGGCATTAAAATACCATTTAAATGATGTGGAAGTGGTATCAGAGTGCCTACTGGATCATTTTCCAGGGATATTGGGGATATACCTGGCCATGAAAACTGGCCATGGAAACTGGGGGTAAACCTTTGAAGTGGAGGATTGGTAAAGTCACAAATGTCCACTTACCTCAGCTAGGTCGTTATCTAATTTTTCTCTGCAGTCGGGCTGCACCGTATGGGTGGGGGTTATTTGGCTGCTGTATCTGACAGCAGTCAGCAGGCCAAAGTTCTGCTTGGAATGTACTTTAAGGCCTGCAGCTGCAAAAAACTTCTCATCCCCTATTTGGAGCAACCACCAAATCGAAGGTGGCAGTCGGTGCTTATGCAACATGTGCAAGTGAGCTGAAGCCAAAAAAGCAATCCAGTTCAACTGAGGTAAACTCAGGCCGGTGTAGAAAGCTCACCACCCAACTTACGCTGGAATAAGGTGGGAAAGAAATTCAGCTGCAATGAGTCACCACTCTCCACCTGAAGAATGCCACTGGTTAATTTTGTTAAAACTGGTCCAATAACCAGTTTGGGAGGAACCTTGTCTAAATCTGAGACATTGAACGGTTTGTCAGTTATCAAGGCTACTTATTAAAATCATCGCAGTTGCTTCAAGATAGAGTTGAAATTGTGCTTGAGACAGGCACTATGGTGCAGGAGTGTTTTTGTTCTGTGACTGGGAGAATATTAGAGGTGGTTTCCCGAAAAAGATCTTCAATTTAATTTTAAAAGACAAGAGTCTCTTTTTTGGAGGAGACCATTCGATATTTTGAATGTCCATCGTTAATATTCCAATGCGACACTTTTCTTGCTGATCAAGAGGATTTTTAAAAGTGTGAAATATCAAAGCAAACATCTGGAGGGAATTGTGGTCAAGGGAAATCTCTGGGAAGAGCCCAACCTAATCAACAAGAGCCTGAATTATCATCTGATCAAACTAGCACATAGTATATCAGCAAACTGCAATGGCTGTAAGAACATAAGAGCCCCAGGACGGTTGTATAAAAGATGTTGACACTGATATTTATGGCATTATTCACCTCAGGACTGAAGATTCCAAAGGAACTAAGGATGCCTCAGAGAACTTGTCATTTTTGAGACAACTAAGAGCACAAGATTTTTTAATAAATTATTATGATGAAATTCTGTGTTGTGTGTTTATTTTATTAATTCCTCCATTCATCTGTATAAATAGCCATCAATTCCACCTAAAGTAAAACTGGTAATGCTTTTTAAAAATCAAGAAATATAATAAAGAAAGCAATATGTTTTGCTTTTCATTTTACATCTCCAAACCTTCCTTGCCTATCCACAGTGCAAATGGTTCTTTATGATTCAACACTAGCTGTCAGGTCTTTAGATAGAATTATTATAACCCATTTATTAATGAGACTTGAGAGTATTTGTTCCTTTGGGTTAGTCTCAATGGTTAAAGTGGAAGTTGCTCAGACAGGGTATACCCTTTGTGTAACACTTAACCCTGCCCTGTAATTTTATATTCATTATTCACCTTAAAAATTCAAAGAACGATTTCTTAATTTTCTAGAATATGTCTTCTTCTACTTAGGCAGTCCCTCGGAACCGAGGATGACTTGCTTCCACACTAAAAATGAGTTCTCAGGTGACTGATGAGTCCAATGCGGGACCTACAGTGTCTGGCACAGGTGGGGCAGACGGTGGTTGAAGGGGCGGGTGGGTGGGGTGCTTGGGTTGGCATGTGCTCCTTCCGCTGTTTGTGCATGGCTTCTGCTTGCTCCCGGCAAAGAGACTCGAGGTGTTCGGCGCCTTCCCGAATGCTTCTCCTCCACTTTGTGCGGTCTTGGGCCAGGGATTCCCAGGTGTCGCACTTTTTCAAGGAGGCTTTGAGAGTGTCCTTGAAGCGTTTCCTCTGCACACCTGGGGCTCTCTTGCCATGTCGGAGCTCCGAGTAGAGCACTTGTTTTGGGAGTCTCATATCGGCCATGCGGACGATGTGGCCTATCCATCGGAGCTGGTCAAAGCTTCGATGCTGGGGATGTTGGCCTGAGCAAGAACACTGACGTTGGTGCGCCTACCCTGCCAATGGATTTGCAGGATCTTGCAAAGGCAGCATTTGTGGTACCTCTCCAGTGCTTTGAGGTGCCTGCTGTACATGGTCCATGTCTCTGAAGCATACAGGAGGGCAGGTATCGCTACTGCTCTGTAGACCATGAGCTTGGTGCTGGGTTTGAGGTCCTGGTCTTCAAACACTCTCTTCCTCAGGTGACCGAAGGCTGCACTGACACACTGAAGGCGGTGTGGACTTCGTCATCGACGTCTGCCCTTGTTGACAGTAGGCTCCCGAGGTATGGAAAGTGGTCTACATTGTCCAAGGCCTCGTCATGGATTTTGATAATTGGAGAGCAGTACTGTGTAGTGGGGGCAGGTTGGTAGAGGACCTTTGTCTTTCGGAGGTTTAGTGTAAGGCCTATGCTCTCATACGCATCGGTGAAGGTATTGACGATGGTTTGGCATTCAGCCTCAGAGTGTACACAGATGCAAGCATCGTCTGCATTCTGTAATTTGATGACAGAGGATGGGACGACCTTGGATCTGGACTGGAGGCAACGGAAGTTGAACAGTTTCTCGTTTGTTCTGTAGACTAGCTCCACTCCAGCGGGGAGCTTACTGAGGGTGAGATGGAACATTGCAGCCAGGAAGATCGAGAAGAGCGTTGGTGCGATGATACAGCCTTGCTTGACCCCAGTCTGTACGTGAATTGGGTCTGTGGTGGATCCGTTGGTCAGGATCATGGCTTGCATGTCATCGTGAAGCAGGCGGAGGATGATGACTGTTATATCCATGTATCTTAATGTTGTGTCCTTCAATAATCAGACAACAGACTGCAGGGAACGATTCAACAGGTGTTTACTGAATGAGGGATACTCTAGAACTAACTGTACAGATCACTACTCAGGGTTTATATACAGGTGTGGTCACTGCTGGTACTACAGTATACAGGAGCTGTAAAAAGTAGTTCTCTCCCTTAAGGTATATATACATTACATACATTACACTTCCTCCCCTTTTAGATTAACAGCACCATAATACTCATTTAACAATTAACATTTTTAATATACAATGTTATATGAAAATAGTCCATTCATATATTCAGTCTCTGGGGAGGCTTCCTGATTCTTTCTGGATAACGCCTTTCCTGAGTGTCTCGCTCTTGGTGCGGAGGCGATTCTAGCACCCTGTCGTCAGTTGATTCATCAACTTCCAATGCTATTGTTTCTGAGGTAGATGCGACCTGTACGTTGGGTTCCTCACCAGGTACGTATGGCCGAGACATGGGGTTGACTCGTTCCTGTGACTCTAGGATCTGGTCAGCATGGCATCTCACAATGTTCTCCCCAACATCCACTGTGTACATTAGTGGCCCCTGCCGTGTGCACATCGTTCCTGGTTGCCATTTCTCTGTTCGGTAGTCGCGGGCCAAGACTGGTTGCCCTACATTGAAGCTCCTTGTCGGCTTCTCATTGATGTGCTGGAATTGCTTACTCTCAACATCTCTTCGTACATTTGGTCTGAGCAAATCCATACAAGATCTCAACCTTCGGTTAAAGAACATCATGGCCGGGGCCTGGTTGGTGACTGCATGTGTCGCATTTCTGTAGGCTAACAGGAAATTGTCCACCTTATGCTGCCGTGGAATGTCGTCATCGAACCTCTCAGCCAATCCATTTGTGGCTGGATGATACGGGGTGGATGTGTAATGCCTTACCCCATTCCTTTTCATAAATCTTTGAAACTCTTCGGACACAAACTGTGGTCCGTTATCAGAGCAAATCTGCTCTGGCAAGCCGTTCCTGGCAAAAATGGTCCGTAGGACTGCAATAGTTTTCTCCATGGTGGTGGAGGACATTTTGATCACCTCAGGCCATTTCGAGTGCGCATCCACGGCTATTAAAAACATTGAGTCCATGAATGGACCAGCAAAATCAATATGCACCCGTTGCCATGGAGATGAGGGCCACTCCCATGGGTGTAGAGGGGCATGTGGTGGTGCATTTTAGACCTTCTGGCATCCTGAGCAGCTCTTTTTCAGGTCCTCGATTTGCTGATCGATCCCCGGCCACCACACATAAGCCCTAGCAAGCATTTTCATTTTCACCCCTCCCAGATGACCTTCGTGAAGCTCATTGAGCACTCTCTCCCTTAACTTGGGTGGAATTACCACTCGGGATCCACACATCAAGGTCCCCTGGCATACTGACAGCTGTTCTCTTCTGGATGAGAATGCTGGCAACAGTGAGTCGCCATGTGCTGGCCATCCCTTCACCGTCAAATCATATACCCGAGACAGTGTCGGGTCATTTCGGGTCTCCTTCTCTATACCAGCGTTAGTTACTGGCAAGCATTCAATTATAGTCGAATGAAATATTTCGACAGGATCCACTGCTGGTGCTTCCTCCGCAGTACACAGTGGCAGACGTGATAGCCCATCAGCGTTTCCATGCTGTTTCGTGCCCTTATACTCGATTTCATATTGGTGCGCCCCTAGAAAAAGGGACCATCTTTGTAGCCATTGCGCAGTCATTACCGGAACGCCCTTCTTTGGATTTAAGATGGAGACAAGTGGTTGGTGGTCAGTCAGCAAGGTGAACTTCTGCCCGTGCAGATAGTGATTGAACTTTTTCACTCCCCACACTAGGCTGAGAGCCTCCCTGTCAATCTGGGCGTAGTTACGCTCGGCTGAGGTTAGTGACCGAGACGCAAAGGCTACTGGCCTCTCTGAGCCGTCCGGGAATTTGTGCGACAGCACCGCTCCAATGCCATAGGGTGATGCATCACATGCCAACCGAATTGGTAGTGCTGGGTTGAAATGAGCCAACACCTCTTTTGATGTGATCAATGCTTTGCTCTTCTGGAAAGCTCGTTTACATTCGTCACTCCACTTCCATGGTACCCCTGTTTGCAGTAGGGTGTTCAGTGGGTGTAGTACGGTAGACAATTTCGGCAAGAACTTATGGTAGTAGTTCACCAGCCCGAGGAACGACCTCAGTTGTGACACATTTTCCGGTGCTGGAGCCTTGACTACTGCCTCAATCTTTTCAGGGGACTTATGTAACCCCTCTTTATCAATAACGTGGCCACAATACGAGATCTGCTTCTGGAAAAACTCGCATTTGTGGTGATTAGCTCGGAGCCCATATTCCTTCAATCTAGTGAGCACCTACTCCAGGTTGGCGAGGTGATCACTCATTTTCGCCCGTGACCAGGATGTCGCCCAAATAACACTGGGTCCCTGGAATCCCTTGCAGGACTTGTTCCATTGCCCTTTGCCAAATAGCCGGAGCTGATGCTACCCCGAACACCAGCCGGTTGTATTGGTAGAGACCTTTATGAGTGTTGATCGTGAGGTACTGTTTCAAGACTTCTTCTACCTCCATTTGCAGGTACGCCTGGGCCAGATCAATCTTAGTGAAGTATTTTCCTCCAGATAGCGAGGCGAAAATATCTTCAATCCGCGGAAGCGGATATTGTACAGTGTGAAGGATTGGGTTCACTGTCACCTTAAAGTCCCCACAGATGCGAACCTTCTTTGGTTCCCCAGGCGTATTAATAATAATAATAAATAATAATAATAATCAACTTTATTGTCATTGTTAGTGCACAAGTGCAGTACAACAAAATGTACGCTTGCGGCTCCCGAGAGTGTACATTTTGATTAAGACATTTAACATTCAACATTCGTTTGGCTTGTAATACATAAACATAAACATAAACAGAATAAACCTCTTCATTACAGGAATGATGGGTGTAGCCCACTCGCTCCAGTCCACTTTGGACAGTACTCCTGAACGTTCCAAACCTTCCAGCTCTGCTTCGACGGCTGGGCGGATCGCATAAGGTACCTGGCCTTAAAAAACTTTGGGCTTGCATTTTCCTCTATTTTGATCGTCGCTGTTATGCCTTTAAGTGTTCCGAGTCCCTGCTGGAACACTTCTTCTGCATCAGTTAGCATTTTTGACAGTCGCCCAGGTGTGATGTCGTCATCCTTTTTGGCATCTACAGTCAGTGCTTGTATGGAATGCCAATCTAGCTGTATCTTCCGGATCCATTCACGTCCCAGTAGTGGTGGTCCTCCATCTGGCAATACATATAGGTCCATTTTTGGTGTTTCCTTGCCGTTATATATAACGTTCACCCTTATTTTTCCTTTGGGGTAAACTTTTTGCCCCGTGTAAGTCTTCAAGACAATCTTTGTATCTCTCAAGGGTATATGTGAGAATAGCCGCTTGTAGTCCTTTCGGTTTATGACTGTTAGGGCTGATCCTGTGTCCAATTCCATTTTCACTTGGACTCCTGCTATCTTGAGCATGACCCAGATAGTTTGGTAATCCTCCGTTTTGATCACATTATGTAGTTTCAGACAACCCAGCTCCTTGCTTCCGGAGTCTGTATCACTTTTCTGTTCGTCTGAACTACTCTCCGTCACCTTATGTACCTTCTTGTACTTCTCCTGTGGAGATTTCTTGCTGCTGGTTTTCTTTCCCGACCTGCAGACTCTAGCTACGTGTCCTACTTTTCCACACTGTCTGCACACTTTGTCCTTGAACCAGCAATCATTATGGTCATGTGTTGTTCTGCCGCAGCGATAGCACTTCACTGTTCCGTATGACATTTCATTTGTGCCATATTCTTGCGGTCTCCGTTGTATCTCTGCAGCGCCCCGTGCTGCTGCTTCGTGTGATACTGCAATGCTGAAAGCCTTGTCCAGCGTAAGATCCTTTTCTGATAGAAGCCGTTTCTGGGTTCCTTCACTTTGAAGCCCACACACAAACTTGTCCCTTAAAGTATCTGCTAGTCCCGTTCCAAACTGGCAGTGTTTCAATAGCTTGCGCAGTTCCGTTAAATACTCAGCATTACTTTCATCTTTATGCTGGTTCCTTTTGTGAAACTTAAATCATTCTGCTATCAGCAGCGGTGTGGGGTTTAAGTGGTCCTGTAGGATTGACACTATGTTTTCAAAATCCTTTTCTACTGGCTTCTCTGGGGTTACTAGGTTTCGTAGTAAGCCATACGTTTTTGCACCCATTGAATTCAACAATACTAGCGCTTTCTTGTCATCTGGCACTTCATTCGCCTTGCAGTATACTTCTATGCGTTCGACATATGTCGCCCAATCTTCGACTTCATTGTCGAACGCTGTGATACTGCCACTCTTCGGCATTTTTGGGTGTGGTTAGACTGGCTTAAAATGGCGTCTCCCGCGCTTTCCTTTCTTCCCCGCTGCGGCTTAAAATGGCGTCTCCCACGCTGCTGCCAACGCCGCTCTCGGCGGTCCTCGTGGCAATTGGCGACGCCCTGTGGGTTTCGTGCGCTGCTCCTGCGCTGCTGCCAATGCCGCTCTCTGCGGTCCTCGTGGCAATGGCAGCGCCTCGCGTTTTCCTGTGCGCCTCTCTCCCCCGTTGACGCTGCTCGGCCCTTGAACACTGGCTGCGCTCTGCTCTCTCTCGTCTCTCTCCCCGTTGACGCCGCTCGGTCCTGAACACCGGCTGCGCCCTGTGCGCTCTGCCCTCTCTCTCTCCCACGTCGACGCTGCTCGGCCTTTTTCTGTGCCGCTGGGTCGGGCTCTCGCCGCCGCTGTCCGGGAAGGGTATGCGCAGTACCCATTGCCAGCCCGTTTCGCTGGACCACCGTGACTGGAAAGCCAAGCCTGGCTCTCGACAGCCTCCCCTGCAATGCTCAAATCTCCGCTGGATGACTGGGCGGTTGCCCATGGTCGATGCCCGTGCTTCTGGACTCGACCTCCTTCCACTGTTCTCCAGGAGCGAATCCCTGGGAGGTGATGCAGAGTTGCAGGTAGGTTCGAAGCTGCATTGTCGCCAATGTTGTATCCGTGTATCTTAATGTTGTGTCCTTCAATAATCAGACAACAGACTGCAGGGAACGATTCAACAGGTGTTTACTGAATGAGGGTTACTCTAGAACTAACTGTACAGATCACTACTCAGGGTTTATATACAGGTGTGGTCACTGCTGGTACTACAGTATACAAGAGCTGTAAAAAGTAGTTCTCTCCCTTAAGGTATATATACATTACATACATTACTGTGACAAACTTTTGAGGGCAGCCGAATTTGAGGAGGACATTAGAAGGAGTCGCACCGTGGGACACACTCACTAGAAGGAGACACACCGTGGGACACACTTACTAGAAGGAGACGCACCGCGGGACACACTCACTGGAAGGAGACACACCGCGGGACACACTCACTGGAAGGAGACACCGCGGGACTCACTGGAAGGAAAACATGTAATCAATTGGTGTATATGTTGCAAAGCACATTCATCCACAATGCTTGTCCAAATCTAAATATCCTCCGATTAAGATGTCCACATCGGGGAGAGAAATTTGACTTGCGCTCAAAACGGGTGGAAAGTCAGCGGAGCGATCGCTCCACGTTCTGGTCCTTGCTGGCCCGAGGCCCAAAACAAATTTGTCTTCGGGCATCATTTAAGTGCCACATGTGAGCTGTGGGTGCCAAATGGTGACCCACTTCAGCTTGCCATTCGAAGAAGGAGCGAAATCAGCCGGCAACTCTGATGCGCCATCAATTACTCAAAAGACTGAAGTTGAGCGAGTAACAATCAGGCTTTTATTAACTAAAGAATGAAGGTCTTGTCTCGAGTGGTCGACCCGTCCAGAATACTAAGGGACTGGGAGGTAGTCACTTATATACCTGGAATAGTGGGAGGAGTCAGCCGAGGCATGTCCAGACCTGTACCTAGTGGAATACACATACAGACACAGACAGGTATGACAGTGGTTTACCACAAACTCGCTGACTGGTAATTCAGGTCTGGGGGCGGGGAAGGCTATCCCGGTGACAGCCTTGAACGGGTTCACTTCTGCTGCTCTTTCCATCAAAATGAAAGCATAGTGGTTAGCACTGTTGCCTCACAGCACCAGGGACCCGGGTTCGAATCCGGCCTCGGGTGACTGTGCAAACTCCACAAAGACATTCTCCCCGTGTTTGCGTGGGTTTCCTCCCACAGTCCAAAGATGTGCAGGTTAGGATGATTGGCTATGATAAATTGACCCTTAGTGTTAGGGGGATTAAATACGTGGGGTTAGGGTGGGATATGTGTTGGTGTAGGGGTTACGGGGATCGGGTGGGATATGTGTCGGCGCAGGCTCGATGGGCCGAAATGGCCTCTATCTGCACTGTGGGGTTTCTGTGATTTCTGTGAAAGCTCAAAATTTCCTGGGCCTTATTTTTAGTGGCCTTCAGCGGTCCCTTTAAGGACCGCTAAATACCTGGTACAACTAGGTAGAGCTTGTGAGGAATAAGCTCCACCCATTTGTATCTAAATTTTGCAATTGGAGTTCTACAACCAGCATTGGACCCTAATTTGCATATTTACACAGCCTTATGCCTGGTTCAGGCAGGCAAGTTGCTCGTCCATTTACAGACCTGCCTGAATTTAGTATTAGGTGGGCCTTGGGCGTCAATGGGGTAGCCAAGGTGCCTCCCACCTCCGATTTTCAACTGCTAGCCACCATTTTTCAGGCACAAAAGATGAGTTGAATTTTTCCCCCATCTGTTCCAAATTGAAATTGAAATACTTTCTTCCATTTCTTTCACCACTGTCATATTTGAGCTCACATCTTCTTATCTCTACTTACTTTTACTTTCCTTCGACCAGATTTGCTCTCAGGATTTCTTTCCGTCTTTCTCTTGGTGCCTGTCCTGGAGCTGCAGGCACTTTAGCAACACAAGATATGGAAAAAGGTGGTGGAACAGGAAACACAAGAAAATGGGTCTCTCAGACCCTCCTACAAGATTTTGTTCTTGGCATCTTTCTCTGATGTCTCTCAGGAGTTAATTCGCTCAAAGACTCTCTCTTGGATTAACGGATTAATGAATTCTCTCCACCAGGGGGTGATTTTGCCAATGGGCAGGACTGGACAGTGTGGTGTATGTAACCGTTCCACCTTTAAGAGAACTATTTTAAGAGTTGCACTACTTTATCTTGGCTGCTGTATACTGTAATACCGGTGGTGACCACACCGGTATATAAGTGCTGTGTAATGATTTATTGGGCAGTTCCGCCCTGACCTTCGACTAGTAAAGACCTGTTAAAATTTACTCTTGTGGTCTGTGTAATAATTCTCATTATAACACACAGACTTAACAGTGGCGACGAGTACGATCTTACCCTGCGGCAGAGATACATCCAAGGCAGTTTAACGGGCATCGAGAGGAGGCATCCGCCCTCATCATTCTGCTGAGAAAAGACTCGGGTCTGCAGAGCAAAGGAAGAATTCTGACACGAAGCCTTCCATCAGCAACAGGCAGTGATCATCCCTTCTATCACGGTAGTGGGTAAGCCGATCAGCGACGAGCAGCAAGTCGGCCACGTTGGCTGTGAAGTAGGGGGGGAAAAACGGAGGATATAAGGGCGGAGAACTCGACCACGGCCGGGGAAAAGAGCCGGACAGAAGTCGGGGCCAGAGGCGCTGAGACGGGGGCAGCGTAAGGCACGGGAGCCGCGGTGAATGCAAACGCAGCCGGTGTAAAAGACCGGGCTGCAAGCGGGCTGGGAGACGCAACAGCGACGAGAGAGAGCTCGACCACGACAAACGCAGCTGGTGTAAAAGACCGGGCTGCAAGCGGGCTGGGAGACGCAACAGCGTCGAGAGAGAGCTCGACCGCGACTGGTGAGAAAGGCCGGGCAGCTACCGAGGCCGCAAGGCGCAGCGACCGGGACAGCGTAAGGCGCGGAATACGGCAATCGCCATTACAGCCAGCAGGGGAGAAAGGCAAACGCGGGAAGCCGCCATTTTCGTAGGCGGGGAAGAAGGCAAGCACGGGAAACTGCCATTTTGAAAAAAAAAGTTAAAGAAAAATTTCTTTTTGTTTCTCAAGAAGATTGCGAGGATGCCTAAGCGTGGTAACATCAACGATTTCGATCCCGATGTTGAAGATTGGGCCACGTATGTAGAACGCATAGAGATATATTGTAAGGCAAATAAAATATCAAATGAAGATAAAGCACTAACCGTACTAAACTCAATGGGTGCGAAGACATACGGGCTATTGAAGCATCTTCTATCACCAGCTAAACCGGCGGATCAGACTTTCGCTAATATTGTTGCTGTCCTGAAGAATCATTTGAACGCCACACCGCTGATGTTAGCGGAACGATTTAAATTTTATGCAAGAACGCAACTGAAAGAGGAAAGCAATGCGGAGTATTTAATTGAACTGCGTAAGCTAGCGAAATACTGTCAGTTTGGGGAAAGCCTGACAGAGGCACTGAGAGACAAATTCGTGTGTGGATTGTCGAAAGAAGGAACACAAAAGCGGCTGCTTGAAGAGAATGATCTTACACTTGATAAGGCTGTCACTATTGCAGCATCGCACGAAGCCGCAGCGAGAGGCACTGCGGAAATGCAGCTGAAGGCAGCGGTACTCAGCGTAGATCAAATGGCTTTGGGTACAACGAAATGTTATCGTTGTGGAAAGACAACACACGATCAGAACCAATGCTGGTTTAAAAACCAGGAATGTAGAAAATGTGGCAAGCTTGGTCACATAGCTAAAGTATGCCGGTCAGGAAAGAAGACCAGCAACAAAAAGTCACCGCAGGAAAAGTGCAGAAAGGTACATAAGGTGGCTGAGAAGAGTTCGGATGAACAGAATTCGGATTCAGACTCCAACAGCAAGGAACTGGGTAGTCTGAGAATTCACAATGTGAGTAAGGAAGCTGACCGACAAACTATCTGGGTCACACTGCAGATAGCAGGAGTCCAAGTGAAGATGGAATTGGACACCGGATCGGCGTTGACGGTCATGAATAAGCAAGATTACAAAAGGTTATTCACACATATTCCCCTACGGGATACGGAGATAGTATTGCAGACATACACGGGGCAAAAAGTATACCCCATCGGAAAGATAAAAGTCAAGGTGATACACAAGGGCAAAGAACACCAAGGAATGGACTTATATGTACTACCTGAGGGAGGTCCACCACTTCTGGGACGGGAGTGGATCAGGAAAATAAATATGGACTGGCACTCCCTAAAAGCAATAACGGTAGATTCCGGAAAAAAAGATGTCAAACCTGAACGATTGTCCAGAATATTGGATGAGGCTAAAGAGGTGTTCCAACAGGGACTGGGAACACTGAGAGGAATTAAGGCAAAAATCAAGATTGCAGAACATGCAAACCCAAAATTTTTCAAAGCCAGACCGATACCTTATGCGATACGACCTGCTGTGGAAGCTGAGCTGGAAGGGCTTGAACATTCAGGAATACTGTCTAAGGTGGACTGGAGTGAGTGGGCCACGCCCATTGTTCCCGTCATGAAGCGTTCATCGAGTAACAAGCCAGGGGAACCGGGGAAGGTCCGCATCTGTGGAGACTTCAAGATCACAGTTAATCCGGTGCTTCACACGGTGCAATATCCGCTTCCGCGGATTGAGGATATCTTTGCTTCATTGTCTGGCGGGAAACACTTCACCAAGATAGACCTGGCGCAAGCGTACTTACAGATGGAAGTTGAGGAAGAGTCGCGCCAGTATCTCACAATCAACACGCACAGAGGCTTGTATCGATATAATAGATTGGTTTTTGGAGTGGCTTCGGCTCCAGCAATTTGGCAGAGGGCCATGGAGCAGGTATTACAGGGAATTCCAAGCACTCAATGTTACTTGGACGATATCCTGATTACAGGAGATGACGATGAGGAACACCTTGCAAATTTGAAACTGGTGCTCACCAGGTTGAAGGAATATGGCCTTCGAGTTAATCGCCAGAAATGTGAGTTCTTTCAGAAACGGATCTCGTACTGTGGTCATGTCATTGACCAGGAGGGGCTGCACAAGTCACCTGACAAGATCGAAGCTGTTGTGAAGGCTCCCGCTCCGGAAAATGTATCCCAGTTGAGGTCGTTCCTAGGGTTGATTAACTATTACCATAAGTTTCTGCCAAATCTATCCATGGTGCTGCACCCGCTGAATGCTCTTTTGCAGAAAGAAGTACCATGGAAGTGGAGCGAGGACTGGAAGAAGGCCTTTCGCAAAAGCAAGGCATTGATCACCTCACTTCAACCCAACGCTACCTATTCGTTTAGCTTGTGATGCTTCTCCTTATGGTATTGGAGCAGTACTCTCACACAAGTTGCCAAATGGCTCGGAAAGGCCAGTCGCATTTGCATCCAGATCATTGACCTCCGCTGAGCGCAACTATGCTCAGATAGATAGGGAGGCTCTCAGCCTTGTGTGGGGAGTAAAGAAGTTTAATCATTACCTGCAGGGCAAGAAGTTTACACTGCTGACAGACCACCAGCCGTTGGTATCCATATTCAACCCTAAAAAGGGCGTTTCCATCATGACAGCGCAAAGGCTACAGAGGTGGTCCCTTTTCCTAGGGGCACACCAATATGACATAGAATACAAAGGATCAAAACAGCATGGGAATGCTGACGGGTTATCGCGCCTACCGTTGCCAACGGTAGAAGAGGCGCCTACAGTGGACCCAGTGGAGATGTTCCACTCAACCATAGTGGAATGTCTACCAGTAACAAATTCTACCATCGAAAAGGAAACGAGAAATGACCCGACTCTCTCACGAGTCTACGATTTAACGGTGAAGGGATGGCCAGCACATGGCGAACCACCGTTGCCAGCATTCTCGCAAAGAAGAGAACAGCTGTCAGTGTGCCGAGGAACTTTGATGTGTGGATCCAGAGTGGTGGTTCCACCCAAACTCCAGCATAAAGTGCTAAAGGAACTTCACGAGGGGCATCTGGGTGGAGTGAAAATGAAGAACTTAGCCAGAGCGTTTGTGTGGTGGCCAGGTATCGATGGAGACATCGAAGAAATGACCAAGAGCTGTCTAGGATGTCAGAAGGTCCAAAACGCCCCACCACAAGCCCCTCTACATCCATGGGAGTGGCCCTCATCTCCATGGCAAAGGGTACATATCGACTTTGCTGGTCCATTTATGGACTCAATGTTCTTAATCGCGGTGGATGCACACTCCAAGTGGCCGGAGGTAATAAAGATGTCCTCCACCGCCACGGAAAAAACCATCACAGTATTAAGGACCATATTTGCCAGGAATGGGCTGCTGGAACAGATCTGTTCTGATAATGGACCGCAATTTGTGTCCGAAGAATTCAGGAAGTTCTTAAAAAACAATGGGGTTAAGCACTACACGTCCGCCCCATACCATCCCGCCACCAATGGATTAGCTGAAAGGTTTGTCCAGACCTTCAAGAAGGCCATAAAGGCCATGGGTAATGAAGACATAAATCTACAACATAAGGTAGATAACTTCTTGTTGGCGTACAGAAATGCAACACATGTGGTTACAAACCAAACTCCCGCCATGATGTTTTTCAATAGAAGGCTAAGATGCCGGCTGGATTTGATCAAGCCAAACATCAGAAGGGACGTAGAGAACCGGCAATTTCAAGGCATGAATGAAAGGCCAACTGGAACCTTCCAGATAGGTCAACAAGTTTTGGCCCGGGACTACCGTACCGAGAAATGGCAGCCTGGAACTCTTTGCACACGACTAGGACCGCTGATGTATACCGTGGACATTGGTGAAAGCATAATAAGGCGCCATGTTGACCAGATCATAGAGTCATCCAAAAATGGACAACCTACTCCACAACTCTATACGCCTAATGATGAAGCAGAGATACCCATAGTATCTACCTCCGATCCGGTGATACTGGAATCAGATGAACCCGACACTGGCATTCAAGCCGAATTGACCTTGCCAAAAGAACCTACTACACCACCGAAAACTACTACACCACCGAGGCGTTATCTGGACCGAGTCAGGAAGCCTCCAGAGGGACTGAATCTGTGAACTGTTTTTACATGCAGTTGTGTATATATGTTATTATGTTATGTTAATGGGGAATATATACTGTTAAGCTAAAAAGGGAGGATTGTGGTGTATGTAACCGTTCCACCTTTAAGAGAACTATTTTAAGAGTTGCACTACTTTATCTTGGCTGCTGTATACTGTAATACCGGTGGTGACCACACCGGTATATAAGTGCTGTGTAATGATTTATTGGGCAGTTCCACCCTGACCTTCGACTAGTGAAGACCTGTTAAAATTTACTCTTGTGGTCTGTGTAATAATTCTCATTATAACACACAGACTTAACAGACAGACTAGATGCAGGAAGGATGTTCTCGATGGCCGGGGAGTCCAGAACCAGGGGTCACAGTCTAAGGATAAGGGGTAAGCCATTTAGGACAGAAATGAGGAGGAATTTCTTCACCCAGAGAGTGGTGAACCTGTGGAATTCTCTACCACAGAAGACAGTAGAGGCCAATTCATTAAATATATTCAAGAAGGAGTTGGATATATTTCTTAAGGCTAAAGGAATCAAGGGATATGGGGAGAAAGCAGGGACAGGGTACTGAATTTGGATGATCAGCCATGATCGCATTGAATGGTGGAGCAGGCTCGAGGGGCCGAATGGCCTACTCCTACTCCTATCTTCTATGTTTCTATGTTTTGGAGGAGGGACTCCCACTTGTCAGGTTTCAGTCCCGCCTCCATCAACCTCTGACCAACTCACGCTATTTTCCCTTGATTGACCTTGTTAAGCCCGCCCAGCGGGCTTAGCAAGCCAATTAAGGGAAAGCCGGTTGTAGAGAACGTCAACGTATGACAGTTCATCTGTCAAAAATGTTTCTTTTTCTAACACTTTCCATTTACCTCAGATACTCACCTCTCCACACTTGCACCCATCACTCACTTCCACAGCATACTTTTGCACCCTGTATTGATTTCTTTGTGGGTTCAATGAGGAGACATTTATGAAAGAGAATGTCTTTTAATTTAAAGCTTTGTTCAACTCTTTTATACAGCTTTTACAGGAGACATGATGCTGTGATGCATCTAGAACGAAACCGAAACTAAACTAACTGCCTTGCTTCTCTCGGTCACATGCCCTCTGCTGGTCAGGCACAAGCAATCAATACATGCAATCATGCTATTAAGGCATCATAATCGAACAGGCAAATACCTTCTCTATTTGCTGATATCATTACATCTCCTTTTCTTAAAACAAAAGTATTTTACTTTTAACTAACAACATGTTTTCTTTGTATTAATCTGCATTTTAACTGTAACACTTAATGAACTTACATTATCATTATCATGATCAAGGTTTTTTAACCTTGCTTTGTGTGTTCACATGAAATATGTCAATACACTAGAACTTGAAGAAAGAATAAGATAACATTACTTTCTTCTATAACAATAGTCCTTAAATTTGCTCAATGAGTCTCTCAGGAGGCTTCACGTGTCTTGAGGATTTTCTGATTGATTGTCCTTGAATCTGAGTTGTTGCCTCAGAGGATTGGTTCTCAGCTGTGTGATCAGGTTGTTCAACAGTATCAGTCTCTTGACCTGCTTTGGCTGGTCCCATGAGAAGATCTCGACGATTTCTTCTCAGAACAGCACCCTCATCTGTCTGAATGGTGTATGATCTTGGTTGAACTTCACTCAGGACAGTTCCCTTCTGAGTCCATGTGTTTGTTTTGTCTTTGAACCTTACTTGGTCACCAGTGTGGAGTTCAGGTACGTTTTGTGTTCCTCTGTCATAGTAGTACTTTTGCTTTTCTTTCTGTTGTTCTTTGAACTTCCTCACTTTCTCCCCCTCTTTTGTTTTCAGGAGGTTCTCCGGGATGGGTAGGTTTGACCTTAGCATACGTCCCATAAGGAGTTGGGCTGGTGACATACCACACTCGAGCGGCGTTGTGCGGTATACAAGCATGCTTTGGTAGAAGTCAGTTCCACTGTCTTTTGCCTTGTACTTCAGTCTTTTCACTGTGTTTGCGGGCTCTCCTGGGTCAACAGCTCTGGACAACGTGTCTGCTGTATACATCAGCTTACCCGGTGTGTACGCAACATTCAGTTCATCATAGACTGTCTCTCCTTCGCTTTCCACAACGAGGACTCTCTTTACCAGGTTCAGTCTCTCACAGGCTTTTAAACCTAATATGGCTTGCACATCCTTTGGCACCACGATTAATGCTAGCGTGTGCTCTCTGTCCTTGTGTGTTACTTTGACAATGCATCTTCCTTTCACTGGTATATCAGTACCTGTGCATCCTGTCACTTTCACTTTTATTCCATGTATCTTTGGTCTGGGTCTAATTTTCTTAAAATCAGTCTCTGATATCACATTAACTTGTGCTCCAGTATCCAATTTAAATGGAATGTGTATGTCATTCACTTTTAGTGTCAACATCCAGTCTCTTTCTTCTTTTTTGTTTTCAGACACAACATCTACATAGAACTCCTCTATGTCGCTTTCATCTACTGCATGGACCTTGCTTTGTTGCACTTGGTTCTTGCAGCAACGGGCATAATGGTTGTTTTTGTTGCAACTATTGCATTTTTTACCATATGCTGGACACTTTCTTGGTGTATGCTGTGTACCGCATCGACTACATGTCTTTCGATTGTCCCTTTCATTTTTGTTCGCTGGCCACGCCTCTTTTTTCACATTGGCGATCGTTTTGTTAAACGGTTTGTATCCGTTCTTTCTCACTGCATCCATGTTGCAGCTATTGTCACTGAACAGCTCCTTTGCCTGCAACTTCACAGTCTCTGCAGCCCTACACAGTGCTATGGCTTTTCCCAGGTCTAGATCTTGCCCTCTTAGCAGTCTTTCCCTTAGACCATTATCTGGAATACCACACACCAGTCTGTCTTTTATCAGCGAGTCTGTCAGTCCCCCAAATTCAGACGATTTGCTTCTGTTTCTCAGTTCAGTCACATACTGATCAATAGTCTCGCCCGTTTTCTGTACACATGTGAAAAATCTGTGCCTCTCAAACGTCACGTTACGTTTAGGTATGCAGTGGGCCTCAAACTGTTCCATTATTTTATCTAGCTTCATTTTGTCTCCATTAGCAGCGAATGTGAAGTTATTATACACCTCCAGCGCTTCATCACCCACGACATGTAAGAACAGTGACGATTTCTGTTTATTACTTTTCTCGTCAGCTCCGATTGCTGATAAATACAACCCCACACGTTGTTTGAATCTCCTCCAATTTTCAGCCACATTACCTGTCATTTGAAGCGTCGCCGGTGGGTGTAAACCTTCCATTTTTTCACTTCGTTAGCTATTCTCCAATGGTAAGCAACGATGTTCTCTTTTGGCTTGCTAATATGTGGAGAGCTGATTTAACTTCAGAGTTTTTCTCTTCATCTCTTTCAGTCACTTCTGACACCATGTATTGATTTCTTTGTGGGTTCAATGAGGAGACATTTATGAAAGAGAATGGCCTAGAAATTCAGTTGGCGCCGCGCCAGGGCTTTAGCACCGGAAAGTTAGCGCCGGCGCTAAGTCCTCCTGCGCGCGCCAAAAATTCAGTAGCGCCGCGCCCAAACGGCTGCCGGCGCTACTGAAGGGTGTTTGCGCCTGAAAATGGGCGCTACCTGCCGCATTGCGGCGCTATTCCGGCGCTGCGGCGCCCGATGCGGTGCGGCAGGCTCGGGAAGTGCAGGCCTCCTCCTTCAGTTAAGGAGGAGCTGCCTGCACCCGCCCGCTGGCCGGTAAAATCTTCACAAAAATGAGCCCGGCACCTCGGGGAAGTGCCGGGCTCGCAGCCCAGAAGCATCTGTTCCGCCGGGGGGGGTGGGTGGAGGAGTCCGGGGAGGGAGGTGCGGGCAGGCGGCCGGCAGGAAAGCGGCCGGCCGCCGCGCGACCTTAATGCGCCGGCGCAAACTCCTGTAAGACTCAGTTGCCAGAGTCTTAGTTGCGGCTGCCACGGGCGAGGCGGCCGCAACTCAATTTCGGCGCTGGGGCCCGTCACCACGGCAACCGGGACGCTGCGCACACTGATGACGTCATCGGTGCCGGCGCAGCACAACCGGTCTACCGCCGATGGTAGGGCCCCAGGGAATTTCTGAACCGGCTGTAAGTCCAGCACAATGACCTCTAGCGCCGCAAAATGGGCGCAAAGCCCACTCAATTTCTAGGCCAATGTCTTTTAATCTAAAGCTTTGCTCAACTCTTTTATACAGCTTTTACAGGAGACACGATGCTGTGATGCATCTAGAACGAAACCGAAACTAAACTAACTGCCTTGCTTCTCTTGGTCACATGCCTTCTGCTGGTCAGGCACAAGCAATCAATACATGCAATCATGCTATTAAGGCATCATAATCGAACAGGCAAATACCATCTCTATTTGCTGATATCATTACACACCCCACCGACCCCCCGCAGACCCACTACTCGCCTCGGTGACCCTGGCGGGGATCGGAGCCTTCAGGAAGCCCGCACTTGTGTGGACAAAATGGTGATAAGCCTATTTTCTGCCTGTTAACAGGCAGTTAAGTGGCTGTAATCCCTTCCTGCCTCCAAGGAGACAGGACCTGACACGGGATGGCTACCCGCCTCCTGGAAAGATGGCACGGAGGCGGGTTGGGCACCCCCCAAATTCAGCCATTTTCCCGGCAGACCCGCCTCCCCAGGGCTGGCAAGATCGTGCCCTAAGTCTTTTTGCTAATCATACTCGAGAAAGGACAATAAAAAACAAAGACCAATTTACAGATCTGCTGATGAGATTGGTAAATATAGTGCCGGCGAGCCAAAAATCACATCCCTGTCATGGACTGTCCAAACCCACTTTAACTTCTGATTAGTCTCAGTTCTAAATAATCACCCCTCGCTTTCCATCTCCCAGCCACACAACCAGCTCTATTACTTTGCCTCATAAAGTACTCCTTCTAACTGACTCACACACTGGCCTCATATGAATTCATAGAAAGTCATCTGAGTTTAATTGTAAAATTCCACTTTTTAAAAGAAAGCTCCATTCATCAGGGCATTTACTCGCTATTGTAGTCATTGAGTCTCCAACTCTTCAGTTCTGAAGAGATGTTTTGTTTGTTATTCGAAAAGCAAATTTCTTCTGGCCAGTCTCCCAAAAAACACCAGCAGGATCCCTGGTAATCTGTAAACATTGACAACTATATCAACCTATGAACACTGGCAGAACTATATTGACCCGGAAATAACACCAGCTATTGACAGAGCAGGATATACTTTGCAGAAATTGGACAGAGATAACAAATGGGTCTCCCATAAATAAATTTTCAAATTTCCTAATTCTATTTAATTGCCACTTATTACTAATCAGAAGTTTACTATCTACCATTACGTCAGGGTACCCCAATTCAGCATACTTATATTTTTAAAATTATACAAATCAAGCATGTAGTTCAAGCTGGTGCAATACCACACAATATAAAGACTCAACCCATAGAAATGATACTACTTTGAAAATAAATCTGTCACTAATGACTGATTGTAAGAGGCTAATTATATTTAAATTTGGTCGCGATTTTGCTGGCGCTCAGAGTGCGGGTTTGGAGGCGGGTCCACTGTCGAAATCAAAATGATTGATAGCGGGTTGGGAACCCACTCCGAACCCGCCTCCATGTAAGTTTCCAAAGTGTTGGGTCTGCGATTTCAGAACAGGCCCGACACCAAGCGGCGGGGAAGGCATTTAAGATAGTTAAATGCTTGTTAAGTGCTTGTTTACGACAATTTTGCCAGCCTATGTCTAGTTTCCCACTTTTTTAACAGGGTTCACGTCGTTCAGAGATCACATCAGGTAAGTAGATCGGGTTCTCTATGTCTCCCCATTGCTGTGAATAGGTGACAGCGGCAAAAGTGGTATGAAGGCTATCATTTCACAGCTGGTCATTTTCCAATGTCAGAAGCTTGAGCCTTCAGGAGTTGGAAGACACTTTTGAGCTGTATGAAGTGTTTGGAGTAAACTCTCTATCCACTGTCACCTCCTTGGAGCAAGCTCTCTCATCATTGACAGATTGCTTCTGTCATCTCAACTTCAGCTGCCATCTATTTCAGCAACATCGGTGCCCTTGAAAAAATCTCACCTTGATCCTCTGAATCCCTCCACGATCAGCCCCAACACCAATATCACCAGGCACACCAACATCACCAACAATAATACTAACCTTCTCCACAATCACCTGATGCTGCACAGGACACAGGGTATCAGCACTCGACCACATTGCTGCCCGGGAGACCAGCGATGGCATCACCATGGCCAGATTTACTTCACTTGATGCTGTACACCCTGGCTGCCACATGATGCGCCAGGTTGACACCACCCCACACCAGCACCATAAAGCATCCCTACAATGTCCAAGCCATTCCCTTCACACTCATCACAATTAGTTGGGGGGGGGGGGGGAGTTATGTCTCAACATTCACTGGCACTCACTAAGACATTTCCAAAGGTGAGCACAGATCTGTCCAATAAGATAAAGTGTTGAAAACACATGAACAGAAACTTCACATGAACATTGGCTAAACCACCCAGGTGCCTACCCTTGTGTGTTGTTAGTTGGTATGCTTGCAGTAGGTTGAGGTTGAGTGTGAGGGGTGGCTAGTGAGATGGGGAAGTGATAATGTAGATAGAAAGGGATGGGTGGAGGTGCAAGGTAAGTTGGTGTGAGTAAAGATGTGCAGGAGTAGGGTAGGGAAGGCAGAGTGATGTGGATGCGATGAGTGGCACAGGAGGATGAGGTTGAGTGTGGCTTGGCAGTAACGTTTCGTGATCTGCCCAGATCATTGAAAGGCTTGCACCACTGCAGCCTGATCCTTCTGATGACATCCCTGCTTCTGCCCTCCTGCGCAATGTGCAACCAGGCTGCATTGATCTCCTGGGGAGGTCTCTTCCGCCCATGGGAAGGGAAGAGAACCTCCCTGCATGCTGTGACTCCCTCCATAAGCATATAGAGGGAATCATGGGAGAGCCTGGGTGCAGCCGTGCACCTTTGTGCAGTGCTTGTCGGTGTTTGCAGCACCTCAATGCTGTAGAACACTGACAGCAGAACTGTCATGATCAATTTGGACATGGCCCCTTTAAGGAAACCGGCTGATGATGTGTCATCAAGTGACGTCATCAGTCCAGCTTCCTATTAATTGGCTGGGAACTTCTCAGGGTGGGCTTACCAAGCCTAATCAACAAAAAATCACTTGGACAGTGCAGGCAGCGGGCTGGGACCGCAACACCGACCCCGGCTGCTCCGGACCCGCCTCGGTCAGCGAAAACTCAGCCTGTGTTCCAGCAATTACATAGGAGGAATAAAGGATCTCATCTCTTTTAAAATGCACATAAATCATTCTTCCAGACAATCTGAATTGAGTGGGGTGGATTTCAGACTTGTTGCAAGGAAGTCAGCATCTCATAAGGTTTATACAAAGCCTATAGCACCACTCAGTGGAATGATTCAAGAACCGTATAGTGTTAGGAACTAGAAGGCAGTTTTATACATTCTGCTTTTTTAGGCTGGAGTTGTACTGCACCTGATGTGAACTGAAGGGAGATGAATGAGGAAATGGATGACAATGAAGGGAGTGGAAAGCAGGTAGAAATTGAGCATGGCGCTTTGGAGGGAAAGAGGAGAAACTGGGAGTGATGCTTTGGTGAGAGGAAAGAAGGAAGTTGAGTGCCAGCATTAACTGAGAAGGAGTGGGGAGGGAGAGGGTGGCAGGGAAGAGTACCAACTTGAACATGGGGAGTGGAAGAAGACTACTAGCTTAACTAATTTGTATGGAGAGAAAAGTACCAATATGATGTCAGGGGCTGGAGGAGAAGAAAGTGTCTCTGAGTGGGGTTTGGATGGCGTATGATGTCTCTGTGATCTGGGTCAGAGAGTAGAGTGTCTTTGTGTACTGGGGTGGTAGAGGAAGATGAATATGGGAAAGTGACTTTTGAGGTAACTTTGTGGTAAGTGATAGTCTGCTTAGCCTGTTGAAAATCCAAATGCCATTTTGATTTTCTATTTTAGATACCAGAAATTCGGGTCTCCACGGGTGAGTACGCACGGTGTACTCACCCGTAGGCCCAATGGAAGTGCCGGTTTCGTGCATGCACTGCGCATGCGCGGGAAACCGGCACTTCTATTCCCCTGAAAGAAGGGGTTCAGAGTTCAAATGCGTGCGCAGGAGAGGCTGCGCGTGCGCATCGAACTTGCGGTTTTTTTGCAGGTTTTCCCAGGAGGGTAAGTCTCCAGAATTTACACATATAAAAAGCAGTCATAAGGTCTGCTTTTTACAAGGTAAGTGGTGAATTAATTAAAATTAAAACATTTTTTCCACAGGTTTATTATTTTTAAATACTTTAAAGAAAGGTAAGTTTATTTTTAGCCCCGTTAGAAAATAAAATTATTTTTTTCAAAAATTTAAATTATTGTTTGAAATAGTTATTTCATGTAATTTATAGTTTATTTTAAAAATGTGATTTTTGTCAAAAATTTATTTGAAGATTTAGTGATGTTTTGGGGCTCGTAGTATTTCTAAGTTTGACAGCACTTCCTGTCAAACTTATGAATGAAGCATTCCCTGCTCCGATTGGCTCCCCATGGCCCACGTGATCTCAGGGGACGCATCGAACTAACTGCGCCCCTGGGATACGCAAGCACTGCGCGCCGGCAGTTGGAGCAGGCCCAGGATCGGAATTCCACGGGGGTCCACAGCACAACGGCCGGCGTGCAAGGCAAGTGCAGGTCGGGGGCTTGCACCCGCGGGAAGCCCCCGACCTGAATTTCTGGGCCATAATGATTATGTATGAAGGTGTTTAAAATGAACCAAAATCCATTACCTTTACTGTAAAATTTCTAAAATCCCCTCGAACATCCCCCAGAAATGCACTGGCAATTTTGTACCTTTATCATTCGATTATTCCTTCAAGCTTTCATGTACTTACATTTTTTCCTCCAACACAATTGAAGGAATGTAGTGAATACCTACCGCTTGAGGTACAAAGCCCAAGTAAGTACTTGTTTCCACATGCCAATGCCATTCTTGAGTTGGCAGTTTTTTTGAAGCTCCTGGTCGGTGTTTTCTTAGTTTTCTAGGTTGACGTGTTTGGTTAAACCACACAAGTAAAATTAAAGCAGTAGTCCTGTTTCCTCTCACAATGAGCACAAAGGTAAGTGCAGACAACAATGTAGTAAAACATCCCAAGGCTCTTCGGACAAATATTGACATCAAGCCAAAGACTAAAAGCTTGGTCAAAGAGGTAGATTTTAAGGAGGGTCTTAAAGGAGGAGAGAGAGCGCTGGAGGGGTTTAGGGAGGGAATTCCAGAACTTAGGGCCTAGGCAGCTAAGGGCACAGCCACCAATGGTGGGGTGAAAGAAGTGGGAGATGGACAAGAGACCAGCATTGGAGGAACGCAGAGTTCTCAGTGGGTTGTGGGGCTGGAATGTGGTTACAATGATAGGGAGGGGCAACGCCATGAAAGGATTTGAATACAAGGATGAGAATTTAAAAATGGAGGCATTCGGGAACCCGGGGCCAATATAGGTCAGATAATGGGCGAATGGGACTTGGTGCGAGTTTGGGTGCATGCCGCAGAGTTTTGGATGCGCTTACGTTTATGGAGGGTGGAAGATGGGAGGCTGACCAGGAGAGCATTGGAATAGTCCAGTCTGGAGATAACAAAAGCATGGATGAGGGTTTCAGCAGTAGATGGACTGAGTCAGGGGCGGAGACAGGCGATATTACGGAGGTGAAAGTAGTCGGTCTTGGTGATGGTGAGGAGGAATTTCTTCACCCAGAGAGTGGTGAACCTGTGGAATTCTCTGCCACAGAGGGCGGTGGAGGCCGGTTCATTAAATATATTCAAGAAAGAGTTGGATATATTTCTTAAGGCTAAAGGGATCAAGGGATATGGGGAGAAGGCAGGGACAGGGTACTGAATTTGAATGATCAGCCATGATCTCATTGAATGGCGGAGCAGGCTCGAAGGGCCGAATGGCCTACTCCTGCTCCTATCTTCTATGTCTATATTCGGTCGGAAGCACAGCTCAGGATCAAATAGATGATCGACATTGCAAACAGTCTGAGACAGTGGCCAGGGAAGGGATGGGGCTAGGGAACAGAGTTTATGGCGGGGCCGAAGGCAATGGCTTCGGTCTTCCCAATGTTTAATTGGAGAAAATTTTGGCTCATCTAGGACAGGAGAGGCAATGGAGGGGTTGAGAGTGGTGAGGGTGAGATAGAACTGCGTGTTTTTGGATGATGTCACCGAGGAGCAGCATGTAGATTTGAAATAGGGGGCCAAGGATAGATCCTTGGGGGACTCCAGAGGTAATGGTGCAGGGGCGAGAAGGGAAGTTATTGTAGGAGGTTCTCTGGCTATGATTGAATAGATAAGAATGGAACCAAGCGAGGACAGTCCCACACTGCTGCTGGAGGAGAGGCATTGGAGGAGGATGGTATGTTAAGGCTGCAGACTGGTCGAGAAGGATGAGGAGGGATATTGCACCACAGTCACAAAGGATGTCATTTGTGACTTTGACATTTCAGTGCTGTAGTTGGAACGTAAACCTGATTGAAGTGTTTCAAACATGGAGTTGCAGGAAAGATGGGCATAGATTTGGCGAGGAAAAGGAGGTTGGAGGCGTGGCGTCAGTTTTCAAGAACAAATGGGTCAAGGATGGTTTTCTTGAGGAGAGAAGTGATGACGGCAGGTTTAAAAGGGAGGGGAATATTATCTGAGGAAAGGGAACCATTTAAAATATCAGCTAGCATGGGGGTCAGGATAGGAAGTTGGGTGGTCAGCAGTTTAATGAGAATAGGGTTGACAGAGCAGGAGGTGGCTCTCATGGACAAGATGCACTCGGAGAGGGCATGAGAGGAGATAGGAGATAAACTAGAGAAAGATGTGGGTTCAGGGCTAGGCCATGGGGGTTCCTTGAGGGAAGTTTGGCTTGGTGGGCTAGGGTAATGGAGGGATGTGGCAGAGGCAGCTGAATGGATGGTTTCAGTCTTAGTGACAAAGCTCCATGAGCTCCTCGCACTTGTTGGAGGTGAGGGTGGAGGGGGCAGAGGGCAAGGGGAGAGGGGTTTAAGGAGACGGTTGGTAGTGGAGAAAAGAAGATGAGGGTTCTTTGAATCCCAGGATGATCCTGAAGTAGTGAGCAGAAGTCCATTCAGTCCATCTGAGTCATCCTTCCATAGAAACCTATGATTCCCCCAGTACAGCAGTTAACCGCCTCTTGAACAACTCCAAGAGTTTTGGCATCCACTGCCCTACCCAGAGATTATGATCGCTATTAATTATTCTTTATGTGAAGAAGTCCTTCCTGACAACAGCCCAAAATGTAACTTTTACCAGTTCGTAGCGATGCCTCCTTGTTGCACCATGTAATTTAACTTGAAATTGTGCCTAGGTGTGGCCTTTTCTATTCTACATAGTAATTTATATATCTCTATATGGTGCTTTCTCATTTGGCGCCTTTCAAGGCCTAGCTCTGTCTTTCTAGCCTTTTCCTATAATTAAGTCCTCTGATACTAGGGATCAGCCATACTCGTTGGGCTCGGCCTCATCGATTGGCAGCCTCCTGTCTGGAGTTGTGCACAACCTTCTCCTACAAGAAATAAGGGAGTGTGTTTGTGACAGTCTTGTAAGGTGCTTAGAGAATATGCCTGTCATAGTCAAATAGCTGGTATGCAGTGTGTCAGTGTGAAGTGTGGGGAAGTGAGGGTTCCAAAAGTGGTGAATGTGTGAGTATGGGGAGAAGGAGGTGGTGTGACGTGTGGTGCAGTGATTGTAGGAGAATGAAGGGAAATGGAGTGAAATATTGTGAGTAGTGAGGTTGGAGGTGGTGGAGGGGTGAGCAAAGAATAAAAGAACAGTATTCTTACCTTGACAACTCTGTTGAGGTCATTGAACTTCTTTCACCATTGCAGCCATGTCCTAGGAGTGAAGCTCCTAACTTTGACGTCCTCTGCAATGTCTTTTCACTGGTGGCGGAGTGATTGCCGGGAACAGGATCTCCCTCCTCCTGTTCACTGCCTGGTTCAGGGCCACCAAAGCAGCATCTGGATGCCTCGTCAGTGCTTCGTCCATACGGAAAACACAAATTTTAGAGTGAACCAGGTGCAGACGATTATTTTTAGATATGTTTCTCAACTGACAGCTTTTTATAGCAATGTTCCACTAATTTCCTTTCATTTTGGAAATTGGAGTTTTGACAGTTTGTTTTGGCACCAGGAATTACATTTGTACTAGGCTGTGACTGGAACTGGGTGTTTCAGCCCTGGGCACATTTTTAGTTATTCATGCATCTTATGCTATTGTGACAGTGAAATGCCATTTTCATGCTGGGTACTTGTATTGGTAAAGATGCACAAAGAGAAAATATACTCAATATTCTGGTTACTTGATTTGTATTCACTAATCAATTTCTGTGGCAACAAAGGTTGCACAATTAGAAAATACAATGTTGCTGTGTAAGATATTTCAACTTCGTCAATCCTTTTAGATTGTGTGTACGTTTTCTATTTGCACTAATGGATCAAGGTGAGGTGAACGTGTGAGGTTATGCACTTTGGCAGAAAAAATCAAAGAGCAAGTTATTATCTAAATGGAGAGAAACTGCAAAGTGCTACAGTACAAAGGGATCTGGGGGTCCTGGTGCATGAAACACAGAAGGTTAGTATGCAGGTACAGCAGGTGATCAGGAAGGCCAATGGAATCTTGGCTTTTATTGCAAGGGGGATGGAGTATAAAAGCAGGGAAGTCTTGCTGCAGTTATACAGGGTACTGGTGAGGCCACACCTGGAATACTGCATACAGTTTTGGTTTCCATATTTAAGAAAAGATATACTTGCTCTCGAGGCAGTTCAGAGAAGGTTCACTCGGTTGATTCTGGAGATGAGGGGGTTGACTTATGAGGAAAGGTTGAGTAGGTTGAGCCTCTACTCATTGGAATTCAGAAGAATGAGAGGCGATCTTATCGAAACATATAAGATTGTGAGGGGGCTTGATCAGGTGGATGCGGTGAGGATGTTTCCACTGATGGGTGAGACTAGAACTAGGGGGCATAATCTTAGAATAAGGGGCTGCCCTTTCAAAACTGAGATGAGGAGAAACTTCTTCATTCAGAGGGTAGTAAATCTATGGAATTTGCTACCTCAGAGAGCTGTGGAAGCTGTGACATTAAATAAATTTAAAACAGAGATAGACAGTTTCCTAGCTGATAAGGAAATAAGGGGTTACGGGGAGAGGGCAGGGAAGTGGACATGAGTCTAAGTTCGGATCAGCCATGATCCTATTGAATGGCGGAGCAGGCCCGAGGGGCCATATGGCCTACTCCTGCTCCTACTTCTTATGTTCTTATGTTATGTAAGGTATTTTACTCCTTAATTATATACAGCTGAGAAACTATGAAAGGAACGTATCTCTTTTAGCCACCAGGAGGAGACTTCAACACACTAGCTATAAAATGCTATACGACTTAATCTGGAACTTTACATCTTCGAGCCTCTCTGGATTAAGATTCCAGCTTCCTCCAACTGACTCCTATAATTCTTTTTCTAATTTCTTCCTGCCATCTTCCCATTGTTATCCTGTTCTTAAAGGCACAGTGTGCTTCTTGTGGGCTTAAGAGCATTTTTTCTTATTATTTTAATATACCGATAGCTTAAAAAACTATTTACGTATTTGGGATCTATTCTAACAAAATTTAACAACAATTAAGGAATTGACAATGAATTAAGGAAAGCCAGCATGGATTTGTTAAAGGCAAATCATGTTTAACTAAATTGATCGAGTTTTTTGATGAGGTAACAGAGAGGGTTGATGAGGGCAATGCGGTTGATGTGGTGTACATGGACTTCCAAAAGGCTTTTGATAAAGTGCCAGCAAAGTTGAAGCCCATGGAATAAAAGGGACAGTGGCAGCATGGATACAGAGAGTAGTGGTGAACGGTTTTTCGGACTGGAGGAATGTACACAGTGGTGTTCCCCAGGGGTCGGTACTAGGACCACTGCTTTTCTTGGTATACATTAATGACCTGGACTTGGGTGTACAGGGCACAATTTCAAAATTTGCAGATGACACAAAACTTGGAAGTACAGCGAACAGTCAGGACGATAGTGGTAGACTTCAAGAAGACATAGACAGGCTGGTGAAATGGGCGACACACGGCAGATGAAATTTAACACAGAAAAGTGCAAAGTGATACATTTTGGCAGGAAGAATGAGGAGAGGCAATATAAACTAAAGGGTACAATTCTAAAGGGGGTGCATGAACAGAGAGACCTGGGAGTATATGTGCACAAATCATTGAAGGTGGCAGGGCAGGTTGAGAAAGCAGTTAAAAAAGCATACGGGATCCTGGGCTTCATAAATAGAGGCATAGAGTACAAAAGCAAGGAAGTTATGATGAAATGACAACAGAAAATGCTGGAAGCACTCTGCAGGCCAGGCAGCATCCGTGGAGAGAGAAACAGAGTTAACGTTTCAGGTCTGGGACCCTTCATCAGAACTGGAAATTGTCAGAGATGTAACAGGTTTTAAGCAGGTGCAGAGGCAGGGAAAGGGGGAGGGGAGGGGAGGAAGGAATTGAAGGAATAGTCTGTGCCGGGGTAGGAGGCAGGAGAGATTCAATGTTGCAAATGACGATGGCAGAATCATCAACAGCTGCCTGAAGAAGTTATGATGAGCCTTTATAAAACACTGGTACGGCCTCAACTGGAGTATTATGTCCAATTCTGGGCACTGTACTTTAAGAAGGATGTGAAGGCCTTAAAGAGGGTGCAGAAAAGATTTACGAGAATTATTCCAGGGATGAGGGACTTCAGTTACGTGGCTAGACTAGAGAAGCTGGGGTTGTTCTCCTTAGAGCAGAGAAGGTTGATAGGGGTGTTCAAAATCATGAGGGGTCTAGACAGAGTAGATGGAGGGAAAATGGTCCCATTGTTGAAAAGATTGAGATCCAGAGGACACAGATTTAAGGTGATTGGCAAAAGAACCAAAGGCAACATGAGGAAAAACTTTTTTACACAGCGAGTGGTTCGGATCTGGAATGCACAGCTTGAAAAGGTGGTGGAGGCAGACTCAATCACAGCTTTCAAAGGGGAATTGGATAAGTACCTGAAGGAAGAAAAAATTGCAGGGCTACGGGGAAAGGACAGGGGAGTGGGACTAGCTGAAGTGCTCTTGCAGAGAGCCGGCACGGGCTCGATTGGCCGAATGGCCTCCTTCTGTGCTACAACCTATGATTCTAACACATTGCGGGGATTTTCAACTTCAGCCAAAAACAGGTGTGAAGTTAGCAGTGTGACCACAGTGCCCGCCATGGGCCACAGTCAGGACATCCGAAATGCTTTCAGATTCAGGCCTCATTTAAATTTTGCTGGTGAGCTGTGGGTGGCAAACAGGCATTCCGCTGCAGCTTGCCCTTTGGAGGGGCGGAAAATCAGCTGGCTTTTGCACAGAACCAATCCGCACAGGGGCTTGTTGGGGCATGGAGCGAATACTGCGAGGGCGGAGGGGGGGGAGTGGGGAAACAGGCTAGCAGTGGGCTGGAAGATTTTTGTGGTGCCAGGAGGAGCATAAATGCTCAGATTTGTTCAGTTGCATAGGGTGTCACCACGAGTTGGGAGTGCTAGCTGGTGAGTCAGCTGTCTCCCTTTTCATTGTAAAGCCCCAAATAATTGGATTGCTTGTCCCACTCCTCTTGCACCCACCAAAAAAAAAGCCCAGAGAGAGGAGTTAAAACAGTGCAGGAGAATCAGAGTGTGGCAGTACTGAAACAGAGTGAGGAGTTAGAAAAGGTGATATCATAACTGAGGAAGGACTGGTGGAGACTGAGGAATAAAATTAAGAGTGAAATAATTTATTCGCGCTTTAATATTTAACTATATAGTAGATTAAGGGGCTACTTAATATAAAAAAATATGTAAGAGACGAGGGCAAAAATTTAACTATCATCTACAAATAAGTGAATAATTAAATAGAAACTGACATCACCAATGGAGATAATAGGCTAAATATACTAAACTGAGTAATCAAAGCTCCTAATAGATATAAATTTAATCCCAACTGTTAATTATAATTTAGTATTAAAGGCGAATCAGTTATCACTAGAAATAAATAAATAAATAACTGTTATACATGTTATTATATCAGCATAGGCAGCAGGTTGGGATTGCAGAATGTGGGACACTATGGACAGCGAGACTGTCCTGGATGACCACACTTGTGGGAAATGTCTATGTGCTGAGTCACTCGTGCTCAGAGTTGTTGGGCTGAAGCTCGAGATACATAAGGGAGGGGGAGGAATATCTGGATGGTTTACTCCAGAACGCAGTCACACCACATGGAGAGATACAGGTACAGGAAGAGGAGTCTGTGACTGACAGGAGGGTAGGGGGATCCTCGTGGAAACAGAGGAAGAGGAACTGCAGAAACTGCTCTTGTTTAACAGCTATTCTCACTACCTGTGGGATAAGGAAGAAGGCTGCGGTGAGGATGGTCAGAATCCTAACTGAGGTACTGTGTAGCAGGAGGCAATTCAAGGGGGGCGGGGGCAGAATAGAAAAGTTGTAGTCTTAGGGGATTCCATAATTAGGGAGATAGAGGGTATCCTCTGCAGCCGCGATCAAGAGCCCAGGAGGGTTGAGTTGCCTACTCGGTACCAGGGTAAGGGATATTTTAAAGCAATTGAAAGGAACTTGGAAGGGGAAGAACCTTTTGTCATGGTCCATGTTGGAACCAATAACTTAGGAAAGAAGAGGAAGGAAGTCCTGCTAAAGGAGGATCAGGAGCTAGGAACTAAATTAAAAAGCAGAACCTTGCGGATGGTAATCTTCGGATTACTACCCAAGCCACATGCTAACTGGCATAGGGATGAACAGATCAGGAAAGTAAATGCGTGGCTGAAAGAGTGGTGTCGAAGGATGGGTTTCAGTTCATGGGACAGTGGCACCATCACTAGGACAGGAAGCAGCTGCATCACTGGGATGGGCTGCACCTGAACTGCATGGGACCAAGGTCCTAATGGAAAGGGTAAATAGGGCTGTAGAAATAACTTTAAACTAGTAAAGGAGAGGGAGTTCTGACGAATCGTCATCGACCTGAAACGTTAGCTCTGTTTCTCTCTGTACAGATGCTGCCTGACCTGCTGAGTATTTTCAGCATTTTCTGTTTTTATTTCAGATTTCCAGCATCTGCAATATTTTGCTTTTGTAAAGGAGAGGGAGTGTTTGGGTGGATATATTAGTAAGCTAAAGATAAGAAAAAGAGGGGATGAGAGCAAAGGTCAGAGTACATAAAGAGGTAAAGAGAACATAAATACTCAGGAACAGAAAAAGTTACAGGAAGCAATAATAAAATACCTAATAAAAATAAAGCAGGAGTAATGAAAAATAAATGCATATTAAATTACTTGTATAGCAATGTGCAGTGCTTCAGCAACAAAACAGGGGAATTGGAGTCAGTAATTAGAAGTGAGGAAATAGATGTAATAGGAGTAATGGAAACATGGCTGCAGACAGGAGATGATTGGCAGTTAAATGTTGCAGACTATAATGTATTTAGAAATGATGGGAATGGAAGGAGGGGTGGTGCGGTATCTGTGTTAATCAGAAATAACATAATGCCAGTAGCAAGAAAGGACATAACGAATAAAAGAGACAGAAACAGAATCTATATGGATTAGGCTAAAGGTTAGGAAGGGATCGGTCACACTGTTAGGGGTATATTACAGACCACCAAATAGTGGAAAGGAAGCAGAGGAGAAATATATAGGTAAATATATGAAATAAATACAAGTAACAGAATCATAAACATGAGGGATTTCAACTACTCCCAAATAAACTGACAGGGAGAGGGAGAAAGGGATAGAGTTTTTGCAACACTCCATTCTGACCCAATATATAAAAGGTCCAATGAGGGAGGAAGCACTGCTAGATCGAGTAATGGAAAATGCACCAGGGAAGATAAGAGTGGAAAGTGTAGGAGAACACAATATAATAAGGTTTAAGATAATGATCGAGAGATATAGATAATACAAAGACCAAAGCTTGGGGGGAAAGCCAACTATGAGGGAATGAGGATGGAGCTAGGAAGCTAAACTGGAGAAAAATATTGACAGACAATAAACTAGAACAACAGTGGGTAATATTTAAAGGAGAGATCAATAGAATGCAGGATAAATATATTCCCCTAAAAATAAGAACAAACTAACCAAGATTGCTATGCCATAGATAAATACTGTAAAGAGGTGAGGATAAGATTGACTCTAAAGAAAACATATGCAAAGTACATGAACAATAAAGGAGAGGATGACAAAAAGGAACACGATGAGCTTTGAAAAGAGATTAAAAAGAAAATTAAGAAGGCAAAAAGGTAATATAAAATTAAAATATCAAATAATATAAAAATAAATAGTAAAGTATTCTATAGGCACATAACAAAAAGAGAACTAAGCTAGGGATAGGGCCACTAAGGGCTGAGCAAGATAAACTCACAGGATACGATACTGAAATGGAATGAATACTGAATAGATACTTCAGCCTAGAACTCCCTCCCCAACAGCACTGTGGGAGTACCTTCACCACATGGACTGCAGCGGTTCAAGAAGGCGGCTCACCACCACCTTCTCAAGGGCAATTAGGGAAGGGCAGAAATGCTGGCCTTGCCAGCGACGGCCATATCCCGTGAAGGAATAATTTTTTTTCAATGCCCCAATTTTAACCTAACTTGTCCAGAGAGTATACTGGAGTGTCACATCGGGCAGGGTGTAATATGGGTGTCCAAATCAAACCTGATAGAGGTCTTGAAAATTATGAAGGGATTCGATAGGGTGGATGTAGAGAAACTGATTCCACTTGTGGGCAAATCCAGATCAAGAAGGCGTGAATTAAGGAGGAATTCTTTACACAGAGTGGAACTCGCTATCACGTGGAGTGGTTGAAACAGATAACATTGATGCATTTAAGGAGAGGCTTGATGAGGGAGAAGGGAATAGAGGGATGTGGGGGGCAGCGCGAAAGGAGGTCATTAGAGTGGGAGGAGGCTCGTGTGAAGGAATAACACCAGCATAGACCAGTTGGGCTGAATGGCCTATTTCTATGCTTGTAGATATTGGGCCAGAAGTTGCTGTAGCAGGGCATCTAATGGCATCCGCCATGAGTTAGACTTGCCCTTGCACACTTAAGCGCAAAACAATTTTGCCCACAAAGTTTCTGAAAGTTAGAGCTGATAATGGCACAGTTAGGGAAACAGGGCATAAGGACTGAGAAGGAGGGTGAATTAAAGGAGGCGAATTCAATGTCAAATCATATACAAAAAGAGAAATAGAGAGGGAATGATTGGATTAAGAGAGAGAAAGAAAAAGATAAAGGAAAAGAAAAAAAATTGACATTTTTAAAATCTCCCCGAAAATTCAAAACCTGAAGGAATGAGACTCCACACTTGTAATAGTTAATTTTCAGTGCCAGAGAAGTTAATTGGCAGTAACTAACAATTATCGTTAAAAGGGTATTTACGCTTGTAATTACTAGCCCTAAATATCTGCGACGTGTTTAGTTTGTATCCACTGCGCAAATACAGCAACTTCATGACATTCAATGCATGTCAATGGTGAGGCAGACAGCGAAATTCTGTTTTTGCGAAGCTAACGGCAGAGCGGCGATACTCGGACAGCAACTTTTGGATATTTGAGTTCAACCTCGCATCTGCTCCTCATCTGAAGTTGCTGTATAATTTACACATAAAGAACAGCGAGCACCATTAGTCTCACTGTTATTTTGACAGCAAATTCTGGCTCTTTATGTAATTCTGTATAGTACCACTGATTAGGCCACTCAATGCCCAGTACAACTGTGAGTAGCACATGTTCACTCCATTTAGGAATATAGGCCATTCAGTCCCTCCAGCCTGTTCTGCCATTCAATTAGATCATGTCTGATCTGTATCTTAAGTTCATCTACCCACCTTGGTTCTGTAACCCTTAATACCCTTACCTAACAAAAACATAGCAAACTCAGTTTTCAAATTTTCAGTTGACCCCCAGCCTCAACAGCTTTTTGGGGTAGAGTTTCAGATCTCCATTACCCTTTGTGTGAAGATGTGCTTCCTGACATCACCCATGAACTACCTAGCTCTAATTTTACCATTATGCCCCCTTGTTCTGAACTCCCCCACCAGGAGAAATAGTTTTCCTCTACCCTATCAAATCCTTTAATCATCTTAAACACCTCAATTAGATCACCCCTTAATATTCTATAGTCAAGGGAATACAAGTCTCATCTATGCAACCTGTTCTCATAATTTAAACCTTTTAGCCCCGGTATCATTCTGGTGAATCTGCACTGCACCCCCTCCAAGGCCAATATATCCACCCTGAGGTGCGGGGCCCAGAACTGAACACAATACTCTAGATGGGGTCAAACCAGAGCTTTAAAATCTATAACATAACTTTGCATTCCAGCCCTTTTGAGATAAAGGCCAACATTCCATTAGCCTTTTAAATTATTTTTTGTACCTGTCCACGAGCTTTTAGTGATTTCTGTACATGACCCCTAAATCTCTCTGCTCCTCCATAGTTCTTAGCTTCTCGCCATTTAGAAGATACTCTGATCTAGGTCCAAAGTGGATGACCTCACACTTCCTCACATTAAAGTCCACCTGCCACAGTTTTGCCCACTCACTTATTCTATCAATGTCACTTTGCAACTTTCTGCTCCCATCTACACTATTTACTGTCCCACCTAGCTTAGTGTTGTCAGCAAACTTGGATATATATTTGTATATTAAAATTGCAATCAGGGACCTACAACCAGCGTAGGACCTCAATTTTCATATTTAAACAGCCTTCTGCCTGTTTTGGGCGGAAGTACGGAACACACATTTAAAGGCCTGTCTGAAAATTGAATTGGGTGTCCAAGGTGCCCACCAGATTTTCCTTTGCTAGTTGCCCAGCTTACAGGCAAGAAACATGTGGCTGGCATTTGAGTATCCCTCCCATAAAGTGTCAGTTTTACTCACTTGCCTCTGAGTTAGATGTTTGAGGGTTCACGTCCAACTATGGATTTGAGCATGAAATCTAGACTGACACTTCAGTGCAGTACTAAGGGAATACTACATTGTCAGAGGTGTTATCTTTGGATGAGATGTTAAACTGAGTCTTTGTCTGTTCAGGTGGATCCCATGGTACTAGCTGAAGAAAAGTAGGGAGTTGTCCTGGTAAGCATTCCTTTCTCAACCAAAAACAGATTACCTGGTCGTTTATTCATTTGGACCCTGTTGTGTGCAAACTGGCTGCTATGTTTGCTTACATTACAACAGCGATAGCACTTCAAAAGTAATCCATCAGTTACGAAGCACTTTGGGAAGTCCTGAGAAAGTGATAAGGTGCTATATCAATACAAGCTATTACATTAATAAACAAGATCTTATATAAGCAAAGGCTATGGGGTGGAATTTAACTTAGTGTGGGTTTCCGGCAGGAAATTGCACCAGTGTGTTAATTTCTCGCCCAGCAGAAGCAGGAGGCCATGGGGATTTTTTTTTGTATATGGGATGTGGGTGGTGCTGGCAAGGCCAGCATTTATTGCCCATCCCTAATTGCCCTTGAAGGTGGTGGTGAGCCACCTTCTTGAACCGCTGCAGTCCGTGTGGTGAAGGTACTCCCACAGTGCTGTTAGGGAGGGAGTTTCAGGATTTTGCCCCAGTGACGATGAAGGATCGTTGATATACTTCTAAGTCAGGATGATGTGTGACTTGGAGGGGAACTTGGAGGTGGTGGTGTTCCCAAGTTGTACTGCCGGTGTCATAAATCTCATCATTGAGAAACTACCTATGAAATAACACTGGACGGCCAGCTGGTGGCACCGTCCAAGGAGTATAAATACTCGGGCGTTGGCCCCAGCTTTCCAGGGACATTTTGTAAAGACAAGGGAGCTAGTAGATACAACTAGATTTCCATGTTCTGAAATAAGTTGATTAAAGCCTTGCTTTATGCTAAAACCAAGTGCATAGTGAGTTTTATTACGTCAGCCAGGTCTTATTTAAATGCTGTTGGCCCACTTCCAATGCAGGTGCAGCAGGCGGTTAAGAAGGCAAATGGTATGTTGGCCTTCGTAGCGAGAGGGTTTGAGTACAGGAACAAGGATGTCTTGCTGCAGTTGTACAGGGCCTTGGTGAGACCACATCTTGAGTATTGTGTGCAGTTTTGATCGCCTTATCTGAGGAAGGATGTGCTTGCCATGGAAGGAGTTCAGCAAAGATTCACCAGGCTGATACCTGGGATGGCAGGAATGATGTATGAGGAGAGATTGGGTCGATTGGGCTTATACTCGCTGGAATTTAGAAGAATGAGAGGGGATCTCATTGAAACTTATAAAATTCTGACAGGACTGGACAGACTAGATGCAGGAAGGATGTTCCTGGTGGTCGGGGAGTCCAGAACCAGGGGTCACAGTCTAAGGATAAGGGGTAAGCCATTTGGGACAGAAATGAGGAGGAATTTCTTCACCCAGAGAGTGGTGAACCTGTGGAATTCTCTACCACAGAAGGCAGTAGAGGCCAATTCATTAAATATATTCAAGAGGGAGTTGGATATATTTCTTAAGGCTAAAGGGATCAAGGGGTATGGGGAGAAAGCAGGGACAGGGTACTGAATTTGGATGATCAGCCATGATCGCATTGAATGGCAGAGCAGGCTCGAGCGGCCGAATGGCCTACTCCTGCTCCTATCTTCTATGTTTCTATGTTTCCTGCCTGGGACGGGCATGAACAGGGCAGAGCAGCTGCCCGCCGGGTTCCAGGGAGGGGGTTTTGGGAGGGTTTCGCAGGAGGGAAGATGTTGAGTGTGGGGCCGGTTGGGGGGGGGGCGGGGGGAAGAAGTCAGAAAGCAGAATGATCCTACTGAAGTTATCATGAGATGTTATACCAGATGGGTTTAAAATGCAGAAGATCGGCATCCATAAAGTTTAGAGGGAGTTTGTCGATTCAGCTGGGGAGAGCTCGGCCTGTTAGAGGATCTGTGTCTGAATGTACCTGAATGTGAGGCAGTTAGAAAAAATGGGCCCACATCCTGTTAAGTAAACACTCCTGTAAACTCTAAACCACTACTTTTCATTCCAAAGCACTAAAAACACATGAAATGGGGGATGTAGAGTCCACCGTAATTTCAGAACAGATGATGTTTCTACATTGCACACTTGAAACTGATCATCTTGCAATATTGCATTGGCCTGATTAGCTTCCACATTATTGTTAACCTTTGCTGTGGTCCACAGGAATTTGGTAGGATAATACAAACAGCCCCTTTAAAGTGTTAGTAATGTTTTTCTTCTATATCAATACACTGGATAAAATACACTTTGACATACATTCTAAAATGGAACAAAAGGCTGTGTTAAGAATATGTAATAAAAATACAGTAACTTCAGCTGTACTGATATCAACTATAGCGACTGTGGGGCTGTTTCTAGCATGACTGTTTAGTAATGTTGGTCTGTTTGTTACTGCTGTTACGTTTTACACCGAGCGAATAAACTGGTTTTGGTTTTAGTCAATCATAGAATGACACAACACAGGAGGCTGCCTTTTGGACAATCATGCCTGTGCCAGCTCATTGAAAGAACTTTTTAATTAGTCGTTTTTCCCATAGCCCTGCAAATTTTTCCCCTTCAAGTTTTTATTCAATTCCCTTTTGAAAATTATTATTGAATCTGCTTCCACCACCCTTTCCGGCAGTATATAACAACTCGCTGCACAAAAAAATTTCTCCGCATCTCGCCTCTGGTTCTTTTGCCAATTACCTTAAATCTGTGTCCTCTGGTTGCCGACCTTTCTGCCACTAGAAACAGTTTCTCCTTATTTACTCTATCAAAACCCTTCATGATTTTGAGCACCTCTATTAAATTTCCCCTTAACCTTCTCTGCTCTAAGAACATAAGAGCATAAGAAATAGGAGCAGGAGTAGGCCATTCGGCCCTTCGAGCCTGCTCCGCCATTCAATGAGATCATGGCTGATCTTCTGCCTTAACTTCATTCACCGGCCCTATCGCCATATCCCTTGATGCCCTTACTAGTCAGAAATATATCGACTTCTGTTTGGAATATACCCAATGACTGAGCCTCCACAGCCCTCTGGGGTAGTGAATTTCAAAGATTCACCACCCTCTGTGTGAAGAAATTTCTTCTCATCTCAGTCCTGAATGGCCTACCCTTTATCTTGAGTCTATGGCCCCTGGTTCTAGACTCCCCGGCTAAGGGAAACATTCTCCCAGCATCCATCCTGTCAAGCCCTGTAATAATTTTGTATGCTTCAATGAGATTCCCCTCTCATTCTTCTGAATTCAAGAGAATACAGGCCTAGTTTACTCAATCTCTTCTCATACAACAGTCCCGCCATCCCAGGAATCAATCTCGTGAACTTTCGTTGCACTCACTCTATGGCAAGTATATCCTTCCTTAGGTAAGGAGACCAAAATTGTACACAGTACTCCAGGTGTGGCCTCACCAAGGCCCTATATAATTGGAGTAATACTTCGTTACTCCTGTACTCAAATCTTCTTGTAATGAAGGCCAGCATACCATTTGCCTTCCTAATGGCTTGCTGCACCTGCACATTTACTTTCAGTGACTCATGTACAAGAACACCCAGGTCCCTTTGAGCATCTGCATTCCCCAATCTTTCACCATTTAAGAAATACTCTGCCTTTCTGTTTTTTCTACCAAAGTGGATAACTTCACATTTATCCACATTATATTCCATCTGCCATGTTCTCGCCCACTCACTGAGCCTGTCGAGATCCCCTTGAAGCCTCTTCACATTCTCTTCGCAACTGACACTGCTACTTAGCTTTGTATCATCAGCAAATTTGGAAATGTTACATTTAGTTCCCTCATCCAAATCATTGATATAGATTGTGAATAACTGGGGCCCAAGTAGCGATCGTTGCGGTACCCCACTAGTCACAGCCTGCCATCCGGAAAAAGACTCGTTTATCCCTACCCTGTGTTTTCTGTCTGTTAACTAATTCTCAATCCATGCTAGTATATTACCCCCACCCCCAATTCCATGTGCCCTAATTTTGTTCACCAACCTCTTGTGTGGGACCTTCAATTCAATTTCAATTTTATTTGCCATATGTAACTGGTACAATGGAATGCTTACTCCCCGATCACTCCCACAATAAGCTGTGGGAGCTCACAGAGACACGTCGCTATTCTCCAGCGCCATGTTCAGAAAAAGTCAATTCAATGGCATCCAATGGCAGTGGGAACGCGATGTCCCTCAGCCACTCCGACACCGCGGCCTCCTCCTCCTTATTGAAGGCCTTCTGAAAATCCAGATACACCACATCTACCAGTTCCCCTTTGTCTACTCCACTAGTTACATCCTCAAAGAACTCCAGTAGGTTTGTTAAACAGGATTTCCCTTTCATAAGTCCATGTTGACTCTGCCCAATCTTACTATTAGTTTCTAAGTGCCCAGTTATTGCATCCTTTATAATAGATTCCAGCATTTTCCCAACTACTGATATGAGGCTAACAGGTCTGTAGTTCCCCGTTTTCTCTCTCCCTCCTTTCTTAAATAGCGGGGTTACATTTGCGATCCTCCAATCTGCAGGAACCATTCCAGAATCTATAGAATTTTGGAAGATGACAACCAATGCGTCCACTATTCCAATGACCACCTCTTTCAAAATCCTAGGATGTAGGCCATCCGGTCCTTGGGATTTATCGACTTTTAGTCCCAATAATTTTGCTAGTACTGTTTTTTTACTAATAATAATTTCTTTAAGTTCCTCATTCTCGTCACACCCTTGGTTTTTTCCTATTTCTGGGAGGTTTTTTGTGTCTTCCTCCGTGAAGACAGAAACAAAGTATTTATTTAATTTCTCTGCCATTTCTCATTCCCCATTATAAATTTTCCTGTCTCTGACTGTAAAAACCTACATTTACCTTTGCCAGTCTTTTCCTTTTCCCATACCTATAGAAGCTTTTACAATCCGTTTTTATATTTTTCGCTAGTTTGTGCTCATATTCCATTTTCCCTTTCTTTATCAATTTCTTGGTCCCCCTTTGCTGATTTCTAAAAAGATCCCAATCTTCAGGCTGACTGCTTTTTCTGGCAACTTTATAAGCTTCCTAAGGAGAACAACCCCAGCTTCTCCAGTCTCTCCGTGTTACTGAAGTCCTGCATCCCTGGTACTATTTTAATAAACCTCGTCTGTATTCTCTCTAAGGCCTTGACATTCTTCCTGAAGAGTGGTGCCCAGAATTGGACACAATACTCCAACTGTGGCCTAACCAGTGATTTATAAATGGTTTAGCATAACTTCCTTGCTTTTGTACTCTATGCTTTTTCAACAGCTTAATCAACTTGTCCTGCCACCCCTGTTCCTGCACCCCCTTTAATATTGGACCATTTAGTTTATATTGCCTCTCCTCGTTCTTCCTACCAAAATGCATCACTTCACACTTCTCTACATTAAATTGCATCTGCCATGTGTCTTCCCACTTCATCAGAATGCCTATGTCCTCCTGCAGTCTGTTACTATCCTCCTCACTGTTTACTACATTTCCCAGTTTTGTGTCACCTGCAAACTTTGAAATTGTGCCCTGTATACCCAAGCCCAGGTCGTCAATATATATCAAAAAGAGCAGTGGTCCTAATATTGACCCCTAAGGGACACCACTGTATACCTCCCTCCAGTCTGAAAAACAACTGTTCACCACTGCTCTCTACTTTCTGTCTCTCAGGACGGGATTTTCCTAACCTCGGCAGGTCCATGGCGAGCGACGTCGGTGGTGGCTCCCGATCCTGCTGCTGGCTCCATCCCGCTCTGAAAAATGATTTTCCATTGATAGGGCTTGTTAAGCCCGACCAGTGCATTTCCTGGTCCAATTAGAGGAAGTGGGTCTGGTGACGTCATTCATGTCGTGTCATCAGCAGGTTTCCTTAAAGGGACCATGACCAACTTTATTTTGACAGTTGTGCTGTCAGTGCTCTACAGCATTGAAGTGCTGCAAACACTGACAATCACTGCACAGAGGTGCAGGGCTGTACACAGGCTCTCCCATGACTCCCTCCATATGCTTATGGAGGGAGTCACAGCACGCAGGGAGGTTCTCTTCCTTTCCCATGGGCGGAAGAGACCTCCCCAGGAGATCAACACAGCCTGGTTGCGCATTGTGCGGAGGTCACAAAGCAGGGATGTCATCAGGAGGACCTGGGTGCAGCGCTGCAAACCTTTCAATGATCTCATTAGATCACGAAACATTAGTAAAAAGCCAAACTCACCTTCATACTGTTGTGCCTCTCATCACATCCCCATCACTCTGCCTTCCCTACCCTACTCCTGCACATCCTTACTCACACCAACTTACCTTGCACCTCCACCCATCCCTCTCTGTCTATCTACATTATCACATCCCCATCTCACTAGCCACCCCTCACACTCACCCTCATCCTAGTGCAATCATACCAACTAGCAACACACAAGGGTAGGCACTTGGGTGTTTTATCCAATGTTCATGTAAAGTTTCTGTTAATGCGCTGTCAAACATTGAACCCTTTATTTTCAACATTGTGCGTTCTTGGACAGATTTGTGTGCACCTTTGGAAGTGGCTTAGTGAGTTGCAATGAATGGTGAGACATAACGGTGCCCCCCGCAATGGTGATGAGTGTGAAAGGAATGGCTTGGACATTGTAGGGATGCTTTATGGTGTTGGTGTGGGGTGGTGCCAACCTGGTGCATCATGTGACAGCCAGGGTGTACAGTGTCAAGTGAAGGAAATCTGGCCATGCTGAGGCCATCCCTGCAATGTGCTCAGGTGCTGATGCCCTCTGTCCTGTGCAGCATCAGTTGATTGCTGAAAAGGTTGGTGTTGTTGATGATGCCTGGTGCTGCTGGTGTTGGGGCTGATCGTGGTGGGATTCTAGGGACCAAGGTGAAACAGTATAAACGCCACCCATGTTGATGGAATAGATGGCGGGTGAAGCAGAGATGACAGAAGCATTCTGTCAATGGTGAGAGCGTTCTTCCAATGAGGTAAGAGTGGATGGAGAGTGGAAAGTGGAAAGCCTGCAGAATCTGTGCTGGAAATGGACTGAGAAACAGCTTGTGGCTGAGGAAAGTGATGATCTGTCAGGTGGGAGCTTTTACTGTACATTTGAAGCTGTCGAGTAATCAGCTAGAGTAATGACCACTGAACTTCCGCCTCAGGTTGACAGCCGTGGTCCCCGAACAGCGTGGTTCCTGTGCTCATGAAGGTAAAGTCAAAAGGTAAGTTAAAAAACCTATTAAGCATCTGTCAACTAGATGCTGATGAGTTTAATTGGGTCACCTGCCGCTGCCTGTCAGGTCTGCTCAGCACTGACAGACCCGACATTGGGAAAGGCGCGTTGCAGAGGGTTGACAGTGCGGTCCCAACCAGCTGTCAAAAAAATCAAATTTTCCACCTGACCCACCACCGATCCTGCCCGCTGACCCCCCCAGAAAATTCCGGCCACAGTCAATTTCATATCCACGCTGCCACTGTCCCTTTAATCCCATGGGCTACAATTTTGCTAACAAGTCTATTACATGTTACTTTATCAAACACCTTTTGAACGTCCATATGCACAGCACCAACCGCACTACCTTCATCAACCCTCTCCGTTACTTCATCAAAGAACTCAATCTAGTTAGTCAAACACAATTTGCCTTTAACAAATCCTGTCATTTATTAACCCATATTTTTCAAAATGCCAATTAATTTTGTCTCTGATGATTGTCTCTACAAGTTGCCCCCCCCCTGCCAACCAATGTTAGGCTGACTGGCCTGAAGATGCTGGGTTTATCCCTCCCTCCTTTTTTGAATAGGGGTGTAACATTTGCAATCCTCCAGCTCTCTGGCACCGCTCCCACATCTAAGGAGGACTGGAAGTCTGTAGCTAGAGCCTCTGCTATCTCCACCATTACTTCCCTCAGCAATCGAGGATGCATCCCATCTGGACCAGGTGACTTTTCTACTTTGAGTGCTGCCAACCTTTTAAGTACCTCTATCAATTTTTACCCTATCCAATTTCTCTACTACCTCCTCCTTTACTGTCAGCATCTTCTTCTTCAGTGGAGACAGATGCCAGTATTCATTTAGTACCTCAGTTATGCCCTCTGCCTCTGCAAGAAGATCTCTTTTTTGGTTCCTAATTGACCCCACCCTTCCTTTGACTACCCTTTTACTATTTATCTATATATATAAAGCGGCTCTTCTGTCTGTCTGTCTGTCTGTCTGTCTGTCTTTCTGTCTGTCTGTCTGTCCGCCTGGTCTCGATGCGTTTGGAAGTTACAGAGCGTACCGACGCGCGCGTCGCCTCAAAAGAAAGCTTGCGATTCCGGACCGGTCATCGGCCTATTTACGTTTCGGCCGGACAAAAATCCCGCCCGCGGTATCCCAAAAACGTTCAGCGTTCCGCTCATTAGCATCTCATTAGCGACCGTGTGACCTCGAGGTCTTCCTACAGTTGAGTGTCGAGTGACTCGACGATTGACCAATCCTACGCTTCGGTGACCTGACCGGTCGACCAATCGGTGCGTGTGTGGGCGGGCCTTATCCTTCTGAACCGAGGTGAGTGGCCGCCATCTTGATTTTCCACAATTTTTTCCCCCACACTTTCTGTGTGTTAGGGAACTAAGGTAAATATTTGAATTATGTGTTAGGGAATTAATTAACAATTTATTTCAGTTTTATATTGTGTTTAGCAACCCCCCCTCCCTCCTCCTCACCCTCGCGCAGGGGGGACTCGGTGCTGGTCTCCAGGCCCGCTGCAGGCAGGCCTGAAGCTCCAAAAATTTCTCTATCTCTCTCTCTTCCCTCTCCCCTTCTCCTCTTCCCTCTCTCTCCTTCTCCTCTTCCCTCTCTCTCCTTCTCCTCTTCCCTCTCTACTTCCCCCTCTCAGGTTTGACGGTGTCGGGGCCCGAAGTGAGCCGCTCTAACGGCCGCCAGCCCGCGGGGTTTCCCTGCCTACTCCCCGCTCTAACGGCCGCCAGCCCGCGGGGTTTCCCTGCCTACTCCCCGCGGGCCGCCTCGCGCCGCTGGCACTGACCGCGCATGCGCCGCCCACCCGCGAGAGCCCGCTCTGGCTTTTTTTTAAACGGCAACCACGCATGCGCACGGCCGTTGCGCAGCCGCCTTGACGCCGGCACGCATGCGCACGGCCCCCGTGACGCCAGCACACAGCCTCGTGAGATCGCGGGGGGGGGGGAGAGCCTCGGGAAATCGCGGGTGAGAGAGCCTCGGGAAATCGCGGGGGGAGAGCCTCGGGAAATCGCGGGGGGGGAGAGCCTCGGGAAATCGCGGGGGGGGGGAGAGCCTCGGGAAATCGCGCGGGGGGGGAGAGCCTTGGGAAATCGCGGGGGGAGAGAGCCTCGGGAAATCGTGGGGGGCGGGGGGGAGAGAGCCTCGGGAAACCGCGGGGGGGAGAGCCTCGGGAAATCGCGGGGGGGAGAGCCTCGGGAAATCGCGGGGGGAGAGAGCCTCGGGAAATCGCGGGGGGCGGGGGGGGGAGAGAGCCTCGGGAAATCGCGGGGGGCGGGGGGCGGAGAGAGCCTCGGGAAATCGCGGGGGGGAGAGCCTCGGGAAATCGCGGGGGGGAGAGCCTCGGGAAATCGCGGGGGGGGGAGAGCCTCGGGAAATCGCGGGGGGAGAGCTCGGGAAATCGCGGGGGGCGGGGGCGGGAGAGAGCCTCGGGAAATCGCGGGGGGGAGAGCTTTGGAAATCGCGGGGGGGGAGAGCCTCGGAAATCGCGGGGGGGGGAGGGCCTCGGGAAATCGCGGGGGGGGGGAGAGCCTTGGGAAATCGCGGGGGGGTGGGGAGGGCTTCGGGAAATCGCGGGGGGGGAGAGCCTCGGGAAATCACGGGGGGCGGGGGGGGGAGAGAGCCTCGGGATATCGCGGGGGGAGAGCCTCGGGAAATCGCGGGGGGGAGAGCCTCGGAAATCGCGGGGGGGGAGAGCCTCGGGAAATCGCGGGGGGGGGCGGGGAGGGCCTCGGGAAATCGCGGGTGGGGGGGGAGAGCCTCGGGAAATCGCGGGGGGGGGGAGGGCCTCGGGAAATCGCGGGGGGGAGAGCCTCGGGAAATCGCGGGGGGGGTAGGGCCTCGGGATATCGCGGGGGGGGGGGGAGAGCCTCGGGAAATCGCGGGGGGGAGACCCTCGGGAAATCAGGGGGGGGAGAGCCTCGGGAAATCGCGGGGGGGGGAGAGCCGCGGGAAATCGCGGGGGGGGAGAGAGCCTTGGAAATCGCGGGGGGGAGAGCCTCGGGAAATCGCGGGGGGGGGGAGGGCCTCGGGAAATCGCGGGGGGGGGAGAGCCTCGGGAAATCGCGGGGGGGGGGGAGAGCATCGGGAAATCGCGGGGGGCGGGGGGGAGAGAGCCTCGGGAAATCGCGGGGGGCGGGGGGGAGAGAGCCTCGGGAAATCGCGGTGCGGGGGGGAGCCTCGGGAAATCGCGGGGGGGAGAGCCTCGGGAAATCGCGGTGGGGAGAGCCTCGGGAAATCGCGGGGGGGGAGAGCCTCGGGAAATCGCGTGGGGGAGAGCCTCGGAAATCGCGGGGGGCGGGGGGGAGAGAGCCTCGGGAAATCGCGGGGGGAGATCCTCGGAAATCGCGGGGTGAGAGCCTCGGGAAATCGCGGGGGGAGAGCCTCGGGAAATTGCGGGGGGCGGGGGGGGAGAGAGCCTCGGGAAATCGCGGGGGGGAGAGCCTCGGGAAATCGCGGGGGGAGAGCCTCGGGAAATCGCGGGGGGCGGGGGGGAGAGAGCCTCGGGAAATCGCAGGGGGGAGAGCCTCGGGAAATCGCGGGGGGAGAGCCTCGGGAAATCGCGGGGGGGGGGAGAGAGCCTCGGGAAATCGTGGGGAGAGAGAGAGAGAGAGGGTGGGGGAGAAGAGAGAGGGGGGTGGGGGAGAAGAGAGAGAGGGGAGGGGAGCGGAGAGAGGGTGGGGGGAGGGGAGAGAGGGGTGGGGGAGGGGAGAGAGGGTGGGGGGAGGGAGAGAGGGTGGGGGAGCGAGGGAGGGTGGGGGGAGGGGAGAGAGGGTGGGGGAGCGAGAGGGTGGGGGAGCGTGGGAGCGTGGGGGGAGCGAAGAGGGCGGGGGAGCGAGGGAGGGTGGGGGGAGGGGAGCGAGAGGGGGGAGGACAGGGAGAGGGGGGGAGGGAGGGTGAGAGTAAAGCAGGGAGAGACGGGGAGGGAGAGAGAGGGTGAGGGAGGGAGAGCGTGAGGAGAGGGGGAGGGAGAGTAAAGCAGGGAGAGACGGGGGAGGGAGAGAGAGGGTGAGGGAGGGAAAGAGTGAAGGGGCGGGACAGGGAGGGAAAGAGTGAAGGGGTGGAGAGCTTACCTTCTTCCTTCCTTCGCAGGGGTCCATCGGGCCACCATCCCCCCCCCCCGTCGCGCTCTCTCTCTTCCCCCCCGTCGCGCTGTCTCTCTTCCCCCCGTCGCGCTGTCTCTCTTCCCCCCGTCGCGCTCTCTCTCTTCCCCCCGTCGCGCTCTCTCTCTTCCCCCCCGTCGCGCTCTCTCTCTTCCCCCCCCCGTCGCGCGCTCTCTCTCTTCCCCCCCGTCGCGCTCTCTCTCTTCCCCCCGTCGCGCTCTCTCTCTTCCCCCGTCGCGCTCTCTCTCTTCCCCCGTCGCGCTCTCTCTCTTCCCCCGTCGCGCTCTCTCTCTTCCCCCCGTCGCGCGCTCTCTTCCCCCGTCGCGCTCTCTCTTCCCCCGTCGCGCTCTCTCTCTTCCCCCCCGTCGCGCTCTCTCTCTCCCCCCGTCGCGCTCTCTCTCTTCCCCCCGTCGCGCTCTCTCTCTTTCACCCCCCGTCGCGCGCTCTCTCTCTTTCCCCCCGTCGCGCTCTCTCTCTCTTTCCCCGTCGCGCTCTCTCTCTTTCCCCCGTCGCTCTCTCTCTCTTCCCCCCATCGCGCTCTCTTCCCCCCCGTCGCGCTCTCTCTCTTCCCCCGTCGCGCTCTCTCTCTTCCCCCGTCGCACTCTCTCTCTTCCCCCCCGTCGCGCTCTCTCTTCTTCCCCCGTCGCGCTCTCTCTCTTCCCCCCGTCGCGCTCTCTCTCTTCCCCCCGTCGCTCTCTTCTCTTCCCCCGTCGCGCTCTCTCTTCCCCCGTCGCGCTCTCTCTTCCCCGTCGCGCTCTCTCTCTTCCCCCCCGTCGCGCTCTCTCTCTTCCCCCCCGTCGCGCTCTCTCTCTTCCCCCGTCGCGCTCTCTCTCTTCCCCCCCGTCGCGCTCTCTCTTCCCCCCCGTCGCGCTCTCTCTTCCCCCTGTCGCGCTCTCTCTTCCCCCCCGTCGCTCTCTCTCTCTTCCCCCCCCCCGTCGCTCTCTCTCTTCCCCCCCGTCGCTCTCTCTCTTCCCCCCCGTCGCTCTCTCTCTTCCCCCCGTCGCTCTCTCTCTTCCCCCCCGTCGCTCTCTCTCTTCCCCCCCGTCGCTCTCTCTCTTCCCCCCCCGTCGCTCTCTCTCACTTCCCCCCCCCGTCGCTCTCTCTCTTCCCCCCCGTCGCGCTCTCTCTTCCCCCCCGTCGCTCTCTCTCTTCCCCCCCCCGGTCGCTCTCTCTCTTCCCCCCGTCGCTCTCTCTCTTCCCCCCCGTCGCTCTCTCGCTTCCACCCCGTCGCTCTCTCTCTTCCCCCCCGTCGCTCTCTCTCTTCCCCCCCAGTCGCTCTCTCTCTTCCCCCCAGTCGCTCTCTCTCCCCCCCCAGTCGCTCTCTCGCTTCCCCCCCCGTCGTTCTTTCGCTTCCCCCCCCAGTCGTTCTCTCTCTTCCCCCCCAGTCGCTCCCTCTCTCTCTTCCAACAACAACATGCCCTCAAAAAGCCTCTGCACCCGCCCCCCCAACTCGCTCTCTCTCTCTCTCTCTTCCCCCCCCACTCGCTCTCTCTCTTCCAACAACATGCCCTCGAAAAAGTCTCTCTCCCCCGTCTCTCTCTCTCTCTTTCTCTCCCCCATCTCTCTCTCTCCCCCAGTCTCCCTCTCTCTCTCCCTCAGTCGCTCTGTCTCTCCCCCTCAGTCTCTCTCTCTCTCCCCCCTCAGTCTCTCTCTCCAATTCCAATTCCAATTCCAATTAAAATGCTTTATTGGCATGAAAGTTTACAGAGAACCATATTGCCAAAGCTTACATAGCAAAAAGGTACAGTTTTCCAACATTCTGTAGGTGTCAATCGATTTGACATTTGTTGGGTACATACAATATTACTTTTAAACAATATTAATTTTAAACAGTCTTTGTACTTCATTTGGTACGTTCAATATTAATTTTAAACAGTCTTAATTTTAAACAGTCCTCAGGTTGTGACATGTTGTTACATATTTGGCCCCAAGGTATGGTCTGTCTCCTTCTCCTAGGACTAATCTCAATTTTGACAGATCATCCAATTCCTTGAAATCTGGGGTTGTTGGCTTAGCTTGTTGAATAATATGTTTCTTGATGTGTTGAATTTTTCGCATTTTAGGAGGAAATGCATTTCTGTTTCAACCTCGCCAGCCAGACATTGATCGCATATTCTATTCTCTCTAGGCTGCCAGGATTTCTTGTATCTGCCTTTTTCAATTTCCAGTTGGTGGTCGCTTAGTCTGTACCTGGTGAGGGTCTGTCTCTGTTTTGTGTCTCTGATGGTCGTGAGGTATCTCTATCTCCCGAGTCTCTCTCTCTCTCTCTCTCTCTCTCCACAGCTCTCTCTCTCTCCCTCAGTCGCTCTCTCTCAGTCTCCTCTCTCTCTCCCCATCTCTCTCTCTCACACTCCATCTCTCTCTCACACTCCCAGTCTCTCTCTCTCACACTCCAATCTCTCTCTCTCACACTCCCAATCTCTCTCTCATCCCAATCTCTCCTCTCACTCCATCTCTCTCTCTATCTCCTCTCTCCCATCTCTCTCTCTCTCACACTCAATCTCTCTCTCTCTCTATCTCCCCATTTCTCTCTCTCACTCCAATCTCTCTCTCTCTCTCTATCGCCCCATTCTTCTCTCTCCCCAGTCTCTCTCTCTCACACTCCCAATCTCTCTCTCTCTCACTCCCAATCTCTCTCTCTCTCACACTTCCAATCTATCTCTCACCCACTCCCAATCTCTCTCTCTGACCTCCCAATCTCTCTCTCTCTCACATTCCCAATCTCTCTCTCTCTCACTCCCAGTCTCTCTCTCTCTCACTCCCAATCTCTCTCTCTCACACTCCCAGTCTCTCTCTCTCACACTCCCAATCTCTCTCTCTCACACTCCCAATCTCTCTCTCTCACACTCCAATCTCTCTCTCTCACACTCCCAATCTCTCTCTCTCACACTCCCAATCTCTCTCTCTCACACTCCCAATCTCTCTCTCTCTCACACTCCCAATCTCTCTCTCTCTCACACTCCCAATCTCTCTCTCTCTCTCACACTCTCTCCAATCTCTCTCTCTCTCACACTCCCAATCTCTCTCTCTCTCTCACACTCCCAATCTCTCTCTCTCTCACTCCATCTCTCACACTCCCAATCTCTCTCTCTCACTCCCAATCTCTCTCTCTCTCACACTCCCAATCTCTCTCTCTCACACTCCCAATCTCTCTCTCTCTCACACTCCCAATCTCTCTCTCTCACACATTCCCAGTCTCTCTCTCTCTCACTCCCAATCTCTCTCTCTCACACTCCCAGTCTCTCTCTCTCTCACTCCCAATCTCTCTCTCACTCCCAATCTCTCTCTCTCTCACTCCCAATCTCTCTCTCTCACACTCCCAATCTCTCTCTCTCTCACACTCCCAATCTCTCTCTCTCACACTCCCAATCTCTCTCTCTCTCACACACCCAATCTCTCTCTCTCACACGCCCAGTCTCTCTCTCTCTCTCACACTCCCAATCTCTCTCTCTCTCTCACACTCCCAATCTCTCTCTCACTCCCAATCTCTCTCTCTCTCACTCCCAATCTCTCTCACACTCCCAATCTCTCTCTCTCTCACTCCCAATCTCTCTCTCCTTCCCTCTCTCTCTCTCCTTCCCTCTCTCTCTCTGTCTCTCTCTCTCTCCTTCCCTCTCTTTCTCCTTCCGTCTCTCTCCTTCCGTCTCTCTCCTTCCATCTCTCTCTCTCTCCTTCCCCCTCTCTCTCTCTCTCTCCTTCCCCCCTCTCTCTCTCTCTCTCTCTCCTTCCCTCTCTCTCTCTCCTTCCCTCTCTCTCATTCCCTCTCTCTCTCTCTCCTTCCCTCTCTCTCTTCCCCCCAGTCGCTCCCTCTCTCTCTTCCAACAACAACATGCCCTCGAGAAAGCCTCGCACCGCCGGG